>NC_092712.1:14441118-14780671 GCF_047496885.1 Scyliorhinus torazame | reverse complement strand
TCCCTCTTCTCCAGTGATTCACAGTGAGCAATGTCACTGGTGTTTCCCTTCTCCGGTGATACACAGTGAGCAATGACACTGATGTTCCCCCGTCTCCAGTGATACACAGTGAGCAATGCCACTGGTGTCCCCCTTCTCCAGTGATACACAGTGAGCATTGCCACTAGCGACCCCCTTCTCCAGTGATTCAGTGAGCAATTCCACTGGCTTCCCCCTTCTCCATTGATAGAGAGAGCAAAGCCACTGGCGTCCCCATCTCCAGTGATCCACAGTGAGCAATGCCACTTGCGTTTCCCTTCTCCAGTGATTCACAGTGAGCAATGCCACTGATGTTCCCCCGTCTCCAGTGATACACAGTGAGCAATGCCACTGGTGTCCCCCTTCTCCAGTGATACACAGTGAGCAATGCCACTGGTGTCCACCTTCTCCAGTGATTCACAGTGAGCAATGCCACTGGTGTCCACCTTCTCCAGTGATTCACAGTGAGCAATGCCACATGCGTCCCCCTTCTCCAGTGATTCACAGTGAGCAATGCCACTGGCGTCCTCCGTCTCCAGTGATACACAGTGGGCAATGCCACTGGTTTCACCCTTCTCCACCGATTTACAGTGAGCAATGCCACTGGGGTCCCCCTTCTCCAATTATACACAGTCAGCAATGAAACTGCGGTCCCCCTTCTGAAGTGATTCACAGTGAGCAATGCCACTGGTGTCCCCCTTCTCCAGTGATTCACAGTGAGCAATGCCACTGGTGTTCCGCCGTCTCCAGTGATTTAGTAAGCAATGCCACTGACGCCCCCCTTCTCCAGTGATTCACAGTGAGCAATGCCACTGGCGTGCCCCTTCTCCAGTGACTCACAGTGAGCATGCCACTGGTGTTTCCCTTCTCCAGTGATTCACAGTGAGCATGCCACTGGGGTCCCCCTTCTCCACTGATTTACAGTGAGCAATGCCACTGGGGTCTCCCTTCTCCAGTGATACACAGTGAGCAATGCCACTGGCATCCCCCGTCTCCAGTGACAGTGAGCAACGCCACTGCGGTCCCCCTTCTCCAGTGATTCACAGTGAGCAATACCACTGGCGTCCCCCTCCTCCAGTGATACACAGTGAGCAATGCCACTGGTGTTCCCCTTCTCCAGTGATACACAGTGAGCAATGCCACTGGTGTTCCCCTTCTCCAGTGATACACAGTGAGCAATGCCACTGGCATCCCCCTTCTCCAGTGATTCACAGTGACAATACCACTGGTGTTTCCCTTCTCCAGTGATTCACAGTGAGCAAGGCCATTGGTGTTCCCCTTCTCCAGTGATTCACAGTGAGCAATACCACTGGTGTTTCCCTTCCCCAGTGTTTCACAGTGGGCAATACCACTGGTGTTTCCCTTCTCCAGAGATACAGTGAGCAATGCCACTGGCGTCCCCCTTCTCCAGTGATTCAGTGAGCAATGCCACTGACGTCCCCTTCTCCAGTGATTCACAGTGAGCAATGCCAGTGACGTCCCCCTTCTCCAGTGAATCACAGTGAGCAATGCCAGTGACGTCCCCCTTCTCCAGTGATTCACAGTGAGCAATGCCAGTGACGTCCCCCTTCTCCAGTGATTCACAGTGAGCAATGCCACTGGTGTTCCCCTTCTCCAGTGATACACAGTGAGCAATGCCACTGGTGTCCCCCTTCTCCAGTGATTCACGGTGATCAATGCCACTGACGTCCCCTTCTCCAGTGATTCACAGTGAGCATTGCCACTGGTGTTCCCCTTCTCCAGTGATTCACAGGGAGCAATGCCACTGGGTTCTCTCCCTCTGACTGATCTACTATGAGTGATGGCACACGTGTCCTTACTATGCCAATGTTCTACTGAAAACAATACTGTGGGTGTCCCCATTGCTTTAGTAATTCACTGTGCAGGGGCATGGTCATCTCCTCCTCCAGTGATTTACTGTGGGAAATTCCACGGAATCTTCTTTTCCAGAAAACCAAGTTCGAAGGATAAAACTGGAGCCGAATCTGGACACATGCTTATAAGTTATTTTTACAGTGACCCATTACATGACAAGCACGCTCTTAATTGAATAATCTCACTTGGATTTGGATTTGTTTATTGTCACGTGTACAGAGGTAGAGTGAAAAGTATTTTACTGCGAGCAGCTCAAACAGATTGAGTACATGAAAAAAAAAAGAAAATACACAAGAGGGCAACACAAGGTCCACAATGTAAATACATCAACACCGGCATCAGGTGAAGCATACAGGGTGTAGTATTAATCAGGTCAGTCCATAAAGAGGGTCGTTTCGGAGTCTGGTGACAGCGGGGAAGAAGCTGTTTTAGAGTCTGTTCGTGCGTGTTCTCAGACTTCTGTATCTCCTGCCCGATGGAAGAAGTTGGAAGAGTGAGTAAGCCGGGTGGGAGGGGTCTTTGATTATGCTGCCCGCTTTCCCCAGGCAGCGGGAGGTGTAGATGGAGTCAATGGCTGGCAGGCAGGTCCGTGTGATGGACTGGGCTGTGTTCACGGTTATAGGAGCACAAGTGAATGCCCAGTTGATGCCCAACAACTCCATACAATATTAACCAATTACGCAATTAACATAGGCGTCCCAGTTGCTGCGTTGACTCACCAAGATGTATGCCAATCTGCTCAGCGACTTACCTCCTGTAGTAGTCTCCTGATGCCCTCGGTGGGAGCATCTCGGTAATTGGCCGGGTCTTCAGACAGCAGCTTCATGACTCGGACCTTTCCCGCGGGACACCTGGCAAACACGTCTGTGAAAGTCCCGCCGCGATCGATGGCAAACTGAATCCTCTGTGGTTCAACCATCGCTGAAAGGCTGCGATTACCGATGTGACAGAAAGAGAAAGAACAGTATGTTTGCATGGAAACCACTGTGATTTGTCTCTTTAAACACCGCCGCCGCCCTGTCCCCCCTCACGATGCCACTAAACTTTGGAGGCTGGCTGCTGTCAGACAAGGAGATCCGACTGGGCAACAACGGGTGCGGATGGGTTTTTGAGTTCACTGCAAACTTTTAAATTCTTTCAGCGTTAGCTGAATGTAATAATGGATAACATTCTCACCTCAGGGTCAGGCTTGTGTTCCTTCAGTACCCACAGCAGAGTACTGTGCACAAAATCCAAAGGCGGTCATTCGTAGGTAGCGCTGCACTGTCAGAGGGTCAGTACTGAGGGAGTCCTGCACTGTCAGAGGGTCAGTACTGAGGGAGTCCTGCACTGTCAGAGGGTCAGTACTGAGGGAGTCCTGCACTGTCAGAGGGTCAGTAGTGAGGGAGTGCTGCACTGTCAGAGGGTCAGTACTGAGGGAGTGCCGCACTGTCAGAGGGTCAGTACTGAGGGAGTGCCGCACTGTCAGAGGGTCAGTACTGAGGGAGTGCCGTACTGTCAGAGGGTCAGTACTGAGGGAGTGCCGCACTGTCAGGGTCAGTACTGAGGGAGCGCCGCACTGTCAGAGGGTCAGTACTGAGGGAGTCCTGCACTGTCAGAGGGTCAATACTGAGGGAGTGCTGCACTGTCAGAGGGTCAGTACTGAGGGAGTGCTGCACTGTCAGAGGGTCTGTCCTGAGGGAGTGCTGCACTGTCAGAAGGTCAGTACTGAGGGAGTGCCGCACTGTCAGAGGGTCAGCACTGAGGGTCAGTACTGAGGGAGTGCTGCACTGTCAGAGGGTCAGTACTGAGGGAGTGCTGCACAGTCAGAGGGTCTGTCCTGAGGGAGTGCTGCACTGTCAGAAGGTCAGTACCTGAGGGAGTGCCGCACTGTCAGAGGGTCAGCACTGAGGGTCAGTACTGAGGGAGTGCTGCACTGTCAGAGGGTCAGTACTGAGGGAGTGCTGCACTGTCAGAGGGTCAGTACCGAGGGAGTGCTGCACTGTCAGAGGGTCAGTACTAAGGGAGTGCTGCACTGTCAGAGGGTCAGTACTGAGGGAGTCCTGCACTGTCAGAGGGTCAGTACTGAGGGAGTCCTGCACTGTCAGAGGGTCAGTAGTGAGGGAGTGCTGCACTGTCAGAGGGTCAGTACTGAGGGAGTGCCGCACTGTCAGAGGGTCAGTACTGAGGGAGTGCCGCACTGTCAGAGGGTCAGTACTGAGGGAGTGCCGCACTGTCAGGGTCAGTACTGAGGGAGCGCCGCACTGTCAGAGAGTCAGTACTGAGGGAGTCCTGCACTGTCAGAGGGTCAATACTGAGGGAGTGCTGCACTGTCAGAGGGTCAGTACTGAGGGAGTGCTGCACTGTCAGAGGGTCTGTCCTGAGGGAGTGCTGCACTGTCAGAAGGTCAGTACTGAGGGAGTGCCGCACTGTCAGAGGGTCAGCACTGAGGGTCAGTACTGAGGGAGTGCTGCACTGTCAGAGGGTCAGTACTGAGGGAGTCCTGCACTGTCAGAGGGTCTGTCCTGAGGGAGTGCTGCACTGTCAGAAGGTCAGTACTGAGGGAGTGCCGCACTGTCAGAGGGTCAGCACTGAGGGTCAGTACTGAGGGAGTGCTGCACTGTCAGAGGGTCAGTACTGAGGGAGTGCTGCACTGTCACAGGGTCAGTACCGAGGGAGTGCTGCACTGTCAGAGGGTCAGTACTGAGGGAGTGCTGCACTGTCAGAGGGTCAGTACTGAGGGAGTCCTGCAATGTCAGGGGGTCAGTACTGAGGGAGTCCTGCACTGTCAGAGGGTCAGTACTGAGGGAGTCCTGCACTGTCAGAGGGTCAGTACTGAGGGAGTGCTGCACTGTCAGAGGGTCAGTACTGAGGGAGTGCTGCACTGTCAGAGGGTCTGTCCTGAGGGAGTGCTGCACTGTCAGAAGGTCAGTATTGAGGGATTGCCGCACTGTCAGAGGGTCAGCACTGAGCGTGTGCCGCACTGTCAGAGGGTCAGTACTGAGGGAGTGCTGCACTGTCAGATAGTCAGTACTGAGGGAGTCCAGCACTGTCAGAGGGTCAGTACTGAGGGAGTGCCGCACTGTCAGAGGGTCAGTACTGAGGGAGTGCCGCACTGTCAGGGTCAGTACTGAGGGAGCGCCGCACTGTCAGAGGGTCAGTACTGAGGGAGTCCTGCACCGTCAGAGTGTCAGTACTGAGGGAGTGCTGCACTGTCAGAGGGTCAGTACTGAGGGAGTGCTGCACTGTCAGAGGGTCAGTACTGAGGGAGTGCTGCACTGTCAGAGGGTCAGTACTGAGGGAGTGCTGCACTGTCAGAGGGTCAATACTGAGGGAGTGCCGCTCTGTCAGAGGGGCAGTACTGAGGGAGTGCTGCACTGTCAGAGGGTCAGTGCTGAGGGAGTGTTGCACTGTCAGAGGGTCAGTACTGAGGGAGTGCTGCACTGTCAGAGGATCAGTACTGAGGGAGTGCCGCACTGTCAGAGGGTCAGTACTGAGGGAGTGCTGCACTGTCAGAGGGTCAGTACTGAGGGAGTGCTGCACTGTCAGAGGGTCTGTCCTGAGGGAGTGCTGCACTGTCAGAAGGTCAGTACTGAGGGAGTGCCGCACTGTCAGAGGGTCAGCACTGAGCGTGTGCCGCACTGTCAGAGGGTCAGTACTGAGGGAGTGCTGCACTGTCAGAAGGTCTGTCCTGAGGGAGGTGCCATGACTTTAATCTGTGCCTTTACTGCCCTCTCAGGTGGGCATTATAGATCACAAAGAACTATTCTAACAAGATAATAATAATAACCTTTTATTGCAACAAGTGTGAAGTTACTGTGAAAAACCCCCAGTCGCCACAATCCGGCGCCTGTTCGGGTAAGCTGGTTCGGTAATTGAACCCGTGCAGAGCAGGGCAGTTACGCCCATGTGTCCTCAGGCCAATATATATCCCTCACCAAACACCGGAAATGCAATATCTGATCAGTGTCACATTGCTGTCTGTGTGACCTTCATGTGTGCAAATTGAATGTCATATTTCCAACATTGCAACAGTGGCTATATTTCAAATGTACTCCAGGAAAGCGGGGGGAGTGAGAATGTGAAAGGTGCTACAGAAATGCAATTTCTCTCAAACTGCAAATGTCAAATATACAGATTTGAACTGGCTAATTTTAAACCTCCTGAACTTCTCTGTTACTGTACAATAGATCTCTGTTATATAACTTAACTGTGTATATCAATCATTGTCAATTTACCAACTTTGTTCTGCAGGTTAGTCCCAAAGTTTACAGCAGCGTGTAATTTGAAATTGCCAGCAGTTTAGCTGGTCCGACTGCAATTGCTGGAATTCCAATCCCAGTTTCCACAGACTGAGACAGATTCACCTGAGACACAGGCAGCCGAGCCCTCCTGATGTTGCTGGTGGAGTGCTGCTCACAATAGAGATGCTGGGAAGTTTAATAAATTGCTTCAGTCTTCTGTCATCCTAAATACAATCAAAGCAAAGAACCAGTTCCAGCATTTTAAACAGGCATGTTTTCCATGGGCACATTGTGTGAATCCTTTCTGCCCTCGAGGAACGGAGCAGAATGTAAACAGATTTGATCAATATCTGAAGAAATGAGCATTCCAGATAACAGCGAATTAGAGGGTAGTGGAGCTCACGTAGCCAGAACACCCATACCCTGCATTCAGACTAACGCCCCCAGCATCACATCAACCTAACATCCTGACACCCCCTCCCCAATCAATTTAACGCCCTGAACCCCTCCCCCCCCAGTCAGCCAAACTCCCTGCCCCCCCAGTCAGCCTAACACTGACCCCCCCCCCCCGCAGTCAGTCAAACTCTGACCCCCACAGTCAGTCAAACTCTGACCCCCCCCCCCCCAAGTCAGTCAAACTCTGACCACCCCAGTCAGTCACACTCTGACCCACCCCCAGTCAGTCAAACTCTGACCCCCCCCAGTCAGTCACACTCTGACCCCCCTCCCCAGTCAGTCACACTCTGACCCCCCCTCCCAGTCAGTCACACTCTGACCCCCCCCCCCAGTCAGTCAAACTCTGACCTCCCCCCCCCCCCCCCCAGCCAGTCAAACTCTGACCTTCCCCCCCCCCCAGTCAGTTAAACTCTGACCCCCCACCCCAGTCAGTCAAACTCTGACCCCGCCCCCAGGCAGTCAAACCCTGACCCCCCCCAGTCAGTCAAACTCTGACCCCCCCCCCCCCAGTCAGCCAAACTCCCTGCCCCCCCCCAGTCAGCCTAACACAGACCACCCCCCCCCCAGTCAGTCAAACTCTGACCCCCCCCCCAGGTCAGTCAAACTCTGACCCCCCCCCCAGTCAGTCAAACTCTGACCCCCCCCCCAGTCAGTCAAACTCCGACCCCCCCCCCAGTCAGTCACACTCTGACCCCCCCCCCAGTCAGTCACACTCTGACCCCCCCACCCAGTCAGTCACACTCTGACCCCCCCACCCAGTCAGTCACACTCTGACCCCCCCCCCAGTCAGTCAAACTCTGACCTCCCCCCCCCAGTCAGTTAAACTCTGACCCCCCCCAGTCAGTCAAACTCTGACCCCGCCCCCAGGCAGTCAAACCCTGACCGCCCCCCCCCCCCCCCCAAGTCAGTCAAACTCTGACCCCCCCCCAGTCAGTCAAACTCTGACCCCCCCCAGTCAGTCAAATTCTGACCCCCCCCCAGTCAGTCAAACTCTGACCCCCCCCAGTCAGTCAAACTCTGACCGCCCCCCAGTCAGTCAAAACCCTGACCCCCCCCAGTCAGTCAAACTCTGACCCCCCCCCAGTCAGTCAAACTCTGACCCCCCCCAGTCAGTTAAACTCTGACCCCCCCCCAGTCAGTCAAACTCTGACCCCCCCCAGGCAGTCAAACTCTGACCCCCCCCCAGTCAGTCAAACTCTGACCCCCCCCCAGTCAGTCAAACTCTGACCCCCCCCCAGTCAGTCAAACTCTGACCCCCCCCCCAGTCAGTCAAACTCTGACCCCCCCCCCACCAGTCAGTCAAACTCTGACCCCCCCCAGGCAGTCAAACTCTGACCCCCCCCCCCAGTCAGTCAAACTCTGACCCCCCCCCCCCCAGTCAGTCAAACTCTGACCCCCCCCAGGCAGTCAAACTCTGACCCCCCCCCCCAGTCAGTCAAACTCTGACCCCCCCCCCAGTCAGTCAAACTCTGACCCCCCCCCCAGTCAGTCAAACTCTGACCCCCCCCCCCCCCAGTCAGTCAAACTCTGACCCCCCCCCCCCAGTCAGTCAAACTCTGACCCCCCCCCCCCCACCAGGCAGTCAAACTCTGACCCCCCCCAGGCAGTCAAACTCTGACCCCCCCTCCCAGTCAGTCACACTCTGACCCCCCCCCCAGTCAGTCAAACTCTGACCTCCCCCCCCCCCCCCCAGCCAGTCAAACTCTGACCTTCCCCCCCCCCCAGTCAGTTAAACTCTGACCCCCCACCCCAGTCAGTCAAACTCTGACCCCGCCCCCAGGCAGTCAAACCCTGACCCCCCCCAGTCAGTCAAACTCTGACCCCCCCCCCCCAGTCAGCCAAACTCCCTGCCCCCCCCCAGTCAGCCTAACACAGACCACCCCCCCCCCAGTCAGTCAAACTCTGACCCCCCCCCCAGGTCAGTCAAACTCTGACCCCCCCCCAGTCAGTCAAACTCCGACCCCCCCCCCAGTCAGTCACACTCTGACCCCCCCCCCAGTCAGTCACACTCTGACCCCCCCACCCAGTCAGTCACACTCTGACCCCCCCACCCAGTCAGTCACACTCTGACCCCCCCCCCAGTCAGTCAAACTCTGACCTCCCCCCCCCAGTCAGTTAAACTCTGACCCCCCCCAGTCAGTCAAACTCTGACCCCGCCCCCAGGCAGTCAAACCCTGACCCCCCCCCCCCCAAGTCAGTCAAACTCTGACCCCCCCCCAGTCAGTCAAACTCTGACCCCCCCCCAGTCAGTCAAATTCTGACCCCCCCCCAGTCAGTCAAACTCTGACCCCCCCCAGTCAGTCAAACTCTGACCGCCCCCCAGTCAGTCAAAACCCTGACCCCCCCCAGTCAGTCAAACTCTGACCCCCCCCCAGTCAGTCAAACTCTGACCCCCCCCAGTCAGTTAAACTCTGACCCCCCCCCAGTCAGTCAAACTCTGACCCCCCCCAGGCAGTCAAACTCTGACCCCACCCCAGTCAGTCAAACTCTGACCCCCCCCCAGTCAGTCAAACTCTGACCCCCCCCCCAGTCAGTCAAACTCTGACCCCCCCCCCACCAGTCAGTCAAACTCTGACCCCCCCCAGGCAGTCAAACTCTGACCCCCCCCCCAGTCAGTCAAACTCTGACCCCCCCCCCCCAGTCAGTCAAACTCTGACCCCCCCCAGGCAGTCAAACTCTGACCCCCCCCCCCAGTCAGTCAAACTCTGACCCCCCCCCCCAGTCAGTCAAACTCTGACCCCCCCCCCAGTCAGTCAAACTCTGACCCCCCCCAGTCAGTCAAACTCTGACCCCCCCCCCAGTCAGTCAAACTCTGACCCCCCCCCCACCAGTCAGTCAAACTCTGACCCCCCCCAGGCAGTCAAACTCTGACCCCCCCCCCCAGTCAGTCAAACTCTGACCCCCCCCCCCAGTCAGTCAAACTCTGACCCCCCCCAGGCAGTCAAACTCTGACCCCCCCCCCCCGTCAGTCAAACTCTGACCCCCCCCCCCAGTCAGTCAAACTCTGACCCCCCCCCCAGTCAGTCAAACTCTGACCCCCCCCCCCCAGTCAGTCAAACTCTGACCCCCCCCCCCCCCAGTCAGTCAAACTCTGACCCCCCCCCCCACCAGGCAGTCAAACTCTGACCCCCCCCAGGCAGTCAAACTCTGACCCCCCCCCCCAGTCAGTCAAACTCTGACCCCCCCCAGGCAGTCAAACTCTGACCCCCCCCCCCAGTCAGTCAAACTCTGACCCCCCCCCCAGTCAGTCAAACTCTGACCCCCCCCAGTCAGTCAAACTCTGACCCCCCCCCAGTCAGTCAAACTCTGACCCCCCACCCCAGTCAGTCAAACTCTGACCCCCCACCCCAGTCAGTCAAACTCTGACCCCCCCCCAGTCAGTCAAACTCTGACCCCCCCCCCCCCCAGTCAGTCAAACTCTGACCCCCCCCCAGTCAGTCAAACTCTGACCCCCCCCCCAGTCAGTCAAACTCTGACCCCCCCCCCAGTCAGTCAAACTCTGACCCCCCACCCCAGTCAGTCAAACTCTGACCCCCCACCCCAGTCAGTCAAACTCTGACCCCCCACCCCAGTCAGTCAAACTCTGACCCCGCCCCCAGTCAGTCAAACTCTGACCCCCCACCCCAGTCAGTCAAACTCTGACCCCCCACCCCAGTCAGTCAAACTCTGACCCCGCCCCCAGTCAGTCAAACTCTGACCCCCCACCCCAGTCAGTCAAACTCTGACCCCCCACCCCCAGTCAGTCAAACTCTGACCCCCCCCCCCAGTCAGTCAAACTCTGACCCCGCCCCCCCAGTCAGTCAAACTCTGACCCCCCCCCCCAGTCAGTCAAACTCTGACCCCCCCTCCCCCCAGTCAGTCAAACTCTGACCCCCCCCCCCAGTCAGTCAAACTCTGACCCCCCCTCCCCCCAGTCAGTCAAACTCTGACCCCCCCTCCCCCCAGTCAGTCAAACTCTGACCCCCCCTCCCCCCAGTCAGTCAAACTCTGACCCCCCCCCCCCCCCAGTCAGTCAAACTCTGACCCCCCCCCCCCCCAGTCAGTCAAACTCTGACCCCCCCCCCCCCAGTCAGTCAAACTCTGACCCCCCCTCCCCCCAGTCAGTCAAACTCTGACCCCCCCTCCCCCCAGTCAGTCGGTCGGTCGGTCGGAATGACCGTTTCACCCTGTCACGGCTGCACTGACTGGACTCACTCGGGCGGCGAGTTGTGTCCGGTCAGTCCGGACTCGGGCGGCGGGTTGTCCGGTCAGTCCGGACTCGGGCGGCGGGTTGTCCGGTCAGTCCGGACTCGGGCGGCGGGTTGTCCGGTCAGTCCGGACTCGGGAGGCGGGTTGTCCGGTCAGTCCGGACTCGGGAGGCGGGTTGTCCGGTCAGTCCGGACTCGGGAGGCGGGTTGTCCGGTCAGTCCGGACTCGGGCGGCGGGTTGTCCGGTCAGTCCGGACTCGGGCGGCGGGTTGTCCGGTCAGTCCGGACTCGGGCGGCGGGTTGTCCGGTCAGTCCGGACTCGGGCGGCGGGTTGTCCGGTCAGTCCGGACTCGGGCGGCGGGTTGTCCGGTCAGTCCGGACTCGGGCGGCGGGTTGTCCGGTCAGTCCGGACTCGGGCGGCGGGTTGTCCGGTCAGTCCGGACTCGGGCGGCGGGTTGTCTCCGGGCGGCGGGTTGTCTCCGGGCAGTGGGTTGGGGCCGGTCACTCTGGATTCCGGACAGCCGTGGCTCCTCCGAACGCTGCCAAGTCCCGCCCTTTGCCAGCCTGGTCCAATCAGAGACGGCGGACCCCGCTTTGGCATCCAATCGCAGAGCATCGTCACAAAGGCTTCGCTCAACCGCACGTGGGCAGGCTAGCCAACGAATCAAAGAGGCCGCTTTAAACCGCCGTCCAATAAGAAGCGCCTAGATCGGAGCTGGTTCAGCCAATCCTCTCACAGCTTGAATCTGATAGGCCCTACTCTGACCGATGGGCAGAACGATCACCAACCCCGTATCTGATTGGCGACAGGCACCAACCAATGGGCAGCTTCATAATGTGTTGACCTGTGATTAGAGTAATGTCTCCTTTGTTCTGATTGGTCCAGCAACTATCCAATAGGATGTCTCAGATTTCCACCGCCCACATATTTATTGGTTCCCCTACAGACATGAAACGAACTCTTCAGTGACAGAATAATTGTCTATCTGCTGTTCGTACACATACTGACCAAGAAAGATGGGCAACTCCGTTCACAGATTCTCTATTCTATAATCTAAATCAGCCGGATGATAACTGGACTACATTTCCCAGAGTGCAATCTGTCCGCCAGACTGACAATTAGATCCCGTCTGTGACTGAGGCATGCCGGGGGATATAGTTCCTGTTCCCGGCAGGCGCCGCGCGCATATCAGGGGTTGTGGGAGGTGAAGTCCATTTCCGGCTCCGGGCGGGGTGCCTAATAAGATGGCGGGGATGGAGCTGCTGTCGGATCAGGGTTACCGGATCGACGGACGGAAATCCACCGAGCTGAGGAAAATCCAGGCGCGTATGGGGGTATTCGCGCAGGCCGATGGCTCTGCTTATATCGAACAGGGAAACACCAAGGCGCTGGCGGTGGTTTATGGCCCGCACGAGGTGAGAGAGCAACTGCGCATGCGCAGGAACTGCGGCAGCGCCCGTCAGTGCGCATGTGCACCGACAGCAATGGGTTAGATACAGAGTAAAGCTCCCTCTACACTGTCCCCATCAAACACTCCCAGGACAGGTACAGCACGGGGTTAGATACAGAGTAAAGCTCCCTCTGCACTGTCCCCATCAAACACTCCCAGGACAGGTACAGCACGGGGTTAGATACAGAGTAAAGCTCCCTCTACACTGTCCCCATCAAATACCCCCAGGACAGGTACAGTATGGGGTTAGATACAAAGTAAAGCTCCGTCTACACTGTCCCCAGCAAACACTCCCAGGACAGGTACAGTACGGGGTTAGATACAAAGTAAAGCTCCCTCTACACTGTCCCCATCAAACACTCCCAGGACAGGTACAGTACGGGGTTAGATACAAAGTAAAGCTCCGTCTACACTGTCCCCAGCAAACACTCCCAGGACAGGTACAGTACGGGGTTAGATACAAAGTAAAGCTCCCTCTACACTGTCCCCATCAAACACTCCCAGGACAGGTACAGTACGGGGTTAGATACAAAGTAAAGCTCCGTCTACTCTGTCCCCAGCAAACACTCCCAGGACAGGTACAGTACGGGGTTAGATACAAAGTAAAGCTCCCTCTACACTGTCCCCATCAAACACTCCCAGGACAGGTACAGTACGGGGTTAGATACAAAGTAAAGCTCCCTCTACACTGTCCCCAGCAAACACTCCCAGGATAGGTACAGCACGGGGTTAGATACAGAGTAAAGCTCCCTCTACACTGTCCCCGTCAAACACTCCCAGGACAGGTACAGCACGGGGTTAGATACAGAGTAAAGCTCCCTCTACACTGTCCCCATCAAATACTCCCAGGGCAGCACGGTAGCATTGTGGAGGGGCAGCACGGTAGCATTGTGGATAGCACAATTGCTTCACAGCTCCAGGGTCCCAGGTTCGATTCCCGGCTTGGGTCACTGTCTGCACATCCTCCCCGTGTGTGCGTAGGTTTCCTCTGGGTGCTCCGGTTTCCTCCCACAGTCCAAAGATGTGCAGGTTAGGTGGATTGGCCAATGATAAATTGCCCATAGTGTCCAAAATTGCCCTTCGTGTTGGGTGGGGTTACTGGGTTATGGGGATAGGGTGGAAGTGTTGACCTTGGGTAGGGGGCTCTTTCCAATAGCTGGTGCAGACTTGATGGGCCGAATGGCCTCCTTCTGCACTGTAAATTCTATGACAGGTACAGCACGGGGTTGGATACAGTCTAAAGCTCCCTCTATACTGTCCCCATCAAACACTCCCAGGACAGGCACAGCACGGGATTAGATACAGAGTAAAGCTCCCTCTACACTGTCCCCACCAAACACCCCCAGAACAGGTACAGCACTGGGTTAGACACAGAGTAAAGCTCCCTCGACACTGTCCCCATCAAACACTTCCAGGACAGGTACAGCACGGGGTTAGGTACAGAGTAAAGCTCCTTCTACACTGTCCCCATCAAACATTCCCAGGACAGTACAGCACTGGGTTAGATAAAGAGTGGTTGGTGTGTCTCTGTTGGTTGTGTGTGATTTCTGGTCTCTGTTTCCTTTCAGTTTCGTGGTGCTCGCAGTAAAGCCCTTCACGACAAGGCGATGGTGAATTGTCAGTACAGCATGGCGACCTTCAGCACGGGTGAGCGTAAGAGGCGGCCTCATGGTGATCGAAAATCCTCTGAGATGACCTTACATCTGAAACAGACGTTTGAAGCTGCTATTTTAACTCAGCTTTACCCAAGATCCCAGATTGACATCTACGTTCAGGTATGCTGAAGCATGATGCCTTCCATGAACTCTCACCCTGGCTGTATGTTTTCAGCTGTGTTCCGGGGATCAGTGCAGACATTCTGTTTCTCAAAGACCTCCCAACACTTTCTGTGATCATTAATGCTTCAATATTTGTTCCATATCCTGCACCTGGGCACAGTGGTTAGCACTGTTGCTTCACAGTTCCAGGGTCCTAGGTTCGATTCCGGCTTGGGTCACTGTCTGTGTGGAGTCTGCATGTTCTCCCTGTGTCTGCGTGGGTTTCCTCCGGGTGCTCCGGTTTCCACCCACAGTCCAAAAGATGTGCAGGTTAGGTGGATTGGCCATGATAAATTGCCCTTAGTGTCCAAAAAGGTTAGATGGGGTTACGGGGATAGGGTGGAGGTGTGGGCTTCAGTGGGGTGCTCTTTCCAAGGACCACCTTCTGCACTGTAAATTCTATGATCTGATTGGATTCTGGTAAGAAGTCTTATAACACCAGGTTAAAGTCCAACAGGTTTGTTTCGATGTCACTAGCTTTCGGAGTGCTGCTCCTTCCTCGGGTGAATGAAGAGGTATGTTCCAGAAACATATATATAGTCAGATTTAAAGATGCCAGATAATGCTTGGAATACGAGCATTAGCAGGTGATTAAATCTTTTTACAGATCCAGAGATGGGGTAACCCCAGGTTAAAGAGGTGTCAATTGTGTCAAGCCAGGACAGTTGGTAGGATTTCGCAGGCCAGATGGTGGGGGATGAATGTAATGCGACAAGCATCCTGCAGAGGGCAGTAGAGCGGAGCTGCTGATTGGCTGTTGCGAGGGAAATTTGCATACCTCCGTTGTGGTCACCCTAACTTGACGGTAGTTTGTGGAGGAGCTGTTGTCAAGTGACACTCAAACCTGAAACACTTCTTCAGTGTTTCCCTCCCTACCCCCTCCTCTAACCAAAAAAAAACAACCGCTGTAAAGATCAAGAGGAAGGCTCGAGGGCAGGTAGAAGTAGAAAGAAGTTGAACCGTGACGTCACAGTCTGCAGGTAAGGGATTGGCTGGTGACTGGTAAGTAGTGTTTCTTTTAATTTCTCTCAGGTGTTATCGTGCAGGGCGCGGAGGTTGCTGAGTGAGTGCTTGCTGAGAAGGGGAGTGAATAACAGGTAAGCTCTTTTTCTTTTTTTTATCTAGAGGGGATGGCAGAGAAGGTAGTGCAATGTTCCTCCTGCAGAATGTTTGAGGTGAGGGACGCCGTCAGTGTACATGCTGATTTCATCTGTGGGAAGTGCACCAATTCCCAGCTCCTCAGAAACCGCATTAGGGAACTGGAGCTGGATGAACTTCGGATCATTCAGGAGGCAGAGGTGGTCATAGATAGAAGCTTCAGGGATGTAGTTACTCCGAAGAATAAAGATAGATGGGTGATGGTGAGAGTGGCTGGGAGGAAGCAGTCAGTACAGGGATCCCCTGTGGTCGTTCCCCTTAGTAACAAGTATATCGCTTTGGATACTGTTGGGGAGGGGGACTTATCAGGGGTAAGCCATGGGGTCCAGGTCTCTGGCACAGAGTCTGTCCCTGTTGCTCAAAAGGGAAGGGGGAAGAGGAGTAGAGCATTAGTCATTGGAGACTCCATAGTTAGGGGGATAGATAGGAGATTCTGTGGGAACGAGAGAGGCTCCAGGTTGGTGTGTTGCCTCCCAGGTGCCAGGGTGCGTGATGTCTCTGCTCGTGTTTTCTGGGTCCTTAAGGGGGCGGGGGAGCAGCCCAAGTCGTGGTCCACATAGGTACCAACGACATAGGTAGGAAAAGGGATAGGGATGTAAGGCAGGAATTCAGGGAGCTAGGGTGGAAACTTAGAGCTAGGACAAGCAGAGTTGTTATCTCTGGGTTGTTACCCGTGCCACGTGATAGCGAGACGAGGAATAGGGAAAGAGAGGAGTTGAACACGTGGCTACAGGGATGGTGCAGGAGGGAGGGTTTCTGATTTCTGGATAATTGGGGCTCATTCTGGGGTCGGTGGGACTTCTACAAATGGGATGGTCTACACCTGGACCAGAAGGGTACCAATATCCTGGGGGGGAAATTTGCTAATGCTCTTCGGGAGGGTTTAAACTAGTTCAGCAGGGGCTTGGGAACCTGAATTGTAGCTCCAGTATACAGGAGGTTGAGAGTAGTGAGGTCATGAGTAAGGTTTCAAAGTTGCAGGAGTGTACCGGCAGGCAGGAAGGTGGTTTAAAGTGTGTCTTCTTCAATGCCAGGAGCATCCGGAATAAGGTGGGTGAACTTGCGGCATGGGTTGGTACCTGGGACTTTGATGTTGTGGCCATTTCGGAGACATGGATAGAGCAGGGACAGGAATGGTTGTTGCAGGTGCCGGGGTTTAGATATTTCAGTAAGCTCAGGGAAGGTGGTAAAAGAGGGGGAGGGGTGGCATTGTTAGTCAAGGACAGTATTACGGCGGCAGAAAGGACGTTTGATGAGGACTCGTGTACTGAGGTAGTATGGGCTGAGGTTAGAAACAGGAAAGGAGAGGTCACCCTGTTAGGGGTTTTCTATAGGCCTCCGAAAAGTTCCAGAGATGTAGAGGAAAGGATTGCAAAGTTGATTCTGGATAGGAGCGAAAGCAACAGGGTAGTTGTTATGGGGCACTTTAACTTTCCAAATATTGACTGGAAACGCTATAGTTCGAGTACTTTAGATGGGTCCGTTTTTGTCCAATGTGTGCAGGAGGGTTTCCTGACACAGTATGTAGATAGGCCGACGAGAGGCGAGGCCATATTGGATTTGGTACTGGGTAATGAACCAGGACAGGTGTTCGATTTGGAGGTAGGTGAGCACTTTGGTGATAGTGACCACAATTCCATTACGTTTACTTTAGTGATGGAAAGGGATAGGTATATTTGAGGATTCTTTTGCAGCCAGTCCGGATGAAATGATCAGTCGAACACCTCGTTACTTTAACATATGTTTATTTCTCGGCCGGGGCTAAGACCACTGTATCTCTTGAGAGTTACAACAGCAAGCCAAAATCAATGCATCTAACAGCAGTTCTTATACATTTTTGGTTCATTGCTGAGGGCAGCCCCCACGCATTTCTATCTGAGCTTTCAACTCAATTATAATTCAGCCCCCTCAATTATAATTATCTTTAAGCGTAGTGCACCCATTCCCAAGGCCGTTACTGCAATTTGTCTGGTACAAAAACAAGTGATTACAGCCTGCTACCAAAAAACCCTGTCTTGACATTTCTTCACACAAAGCTTTATCTAACATTTTGTTTTTCCCATAAAGTTCCAATCCACCTTCAGCCAAACTCTCATTGATCCATCATCAGCCAAACTCTCATGTACCGCAGGGCAAGAGTTATATCTGGGGGATAGGCAATTATGATGCGATGAGGCAAGACTTAGGATGCATCGGATGGAGAGGAAAACTGCAGGGGATGGGCACAATGGAAATGTGGAGCTTGTTCAAGGAACAGCTACTGCGTGTCCTTGATAAGTATGTACCTGTCAGGCAGGGAGGAAGTGGTCGAGCAAGGGAACCGTGGTTTACTAAGGCAGTCGAAACACTTGTCAAGAGGAAGAAGGAGGCTTATGTAAAGATGAGACATGAAGGTTCAGTTAGGGCGCTCGAGAGTTACAAGTTAGCTAGGAAGGACCTAAAGAGAGAGCTAAGAAGAGCCAGGAGGGGACATGAGAAGTCTTTGGCAGGTAGGATCAAGGATAACCCTGAAGCTTTCTATAGATATGTCAGGAATAAAAGAATGACTAGGGTAAGAGTTGGGCCAGTCAAGGACAGTAGTGGGAAGTTGTGCTTGGAGTCCGAGGAGATAGGAGAGGTGCTAAATGAATATTTTTCGTCAGTATTCACACAGGAAAAAGACAATGTTGTCGAGGAGAATACTGAGATTCCGGCTACTAGACTAGAAGGGCTTGAGGTTCAGAAGGAGGAGGTGTTAGCAATTCTGGAAAGTGTGACAATAGATAAGTCCGCTGGGCCGGATGGGATTTATCCTAGGATTCTCTGGGAAGCTAGGGAGGAGATTGCTGAGCCTTTGGCTTTGATCTTTAAGTCATCTTAGTCTACAGGAATAGTGCCAGAAGACTGGAGAATTGCAAATGTTGTCCCCTTGTTCAAGAAGGGGAGTAGAGACAACCCTGGTAACTGTAGACCAGTGAGCCTTACTTCTGTTGTGGGCAAAATCTTGGAAAGGTTTATAAGAGATAGGATGTATAATCATCTGGAAAGGAATAATTTGATTAGACATAGTCAACACGGTTTTGTGAAGGGTAGGTCGTGCCTCACAAACCTTATTGAGTTCTTTGAGAAGGTGACCAAACAGGTGGATGAGGGTAAAGCAGTTGATGTGGTGTATGTGGATTTCAGTAAAGCGTTTGATAAGGTTCCCCACGGTAGGCTATTGCAGAAAATACGGAAGCATGGGATTCAGGGAGATTTAGCAGTTTGGATCAGAAATTGGCTAGCTGGAAGAAGACGAAGGGTGGTGGTTGATGGGAAGTGTTCAGACTGGAGTCCAGTTACTAGTGGTGTACCACAAGGATCTGTTTTGGGGCCACTGCTGTTTGTCATTTTTATAAATGACCTGGAGGAGGGTGTAGAAGGATAGGTGAGTAAATTTGCAGATGACACTAAAGTCGGTGGAGTTGTGGACAGTGCGGAAGGATGTTACAAGTTACAGAGGGACATAGATAAGCTGCAGCGCTGGGCTGAGAGGTGGCAAATGGAGTTTAATGCAGAAAAGTGTGATGTGATACATTTTGGAAGGAATTACAGGAAGACGGAATACTGGGCTAATGATAAGATTCTTGAAAGTGTGGATGAGCAGAGAGATCTCGGTGTCCATGTACACAGATCCCTGAAAGTTGCCACTCCGGTTGAGAGGGTTGTTAAGAAGGCGTACGGTGTGTTAGCTTTTATTGGTAGAGGGATTGAGTTTTGGACCCATGAGGTCATGTTGCAGCTGTACAAAACTCTGGTGCGGCCGCATTTGGAGTATTGCGTGCAATTCTGGTCGCCGCATTATGGGAAGGATGTGGAAACATTGGCGAGGGTGCAGAGGTGATTTACCAGAATGTTGCCTGGTATGGAGGGAAGATCTTATGAGGAAAGGCTGAGGGACTTGAGGCTGTTTTCGTTAGAGAGAAGAAGGTTAAGCGGTGACTTAATTGAGGCATACAAGATGATCAGAAGATTGGATAGGGCGGACAGTGAGAGCCTTTTTCCTCGGATGGTGATGTCTAGCACGAGGGGACATACCTTTAAATTGAGGGTAGATAGATATAAGACAGATGTCAGAGGTAGGTTCTTTACTCATAGAGTAGTAAGGGTGTGGAATGCCCTGCCTGCAACAGTAGTGGACTCGCTAACACTAAGGGCATTCAAATGGTCATTGGATAGACATATGGACGATAAGGGAATAGAGTAGATGGGCTTTAGAGTGGTTTCACAGGTCGGCGCAACATCAAGGGCCGAAGGGCCTGTACTGCGCTGTTATGTTCTATGAATCCCAGGTCCCAGTTGAGGCCGCACTCGTGTGTGGAACTTGGCTATAAGTTTCTACTCGGCGATTCTGCGTTGTCGCGCGTCCTGAAGGCCGCCTTGGAGAACACTTACCTGGAAATCAGAGGCTGAATGCCCTTGACTGCTGAAGTGTTCCCCGACTGGAAGGGAACATTCCTGCCTGGTGATTGTCGCGCGACAACGAATGAACGGACATCGCGTGACAATCACCAGGCAGGAATGTTCCCTTCCAGTCGGGGAACACTTCAGCAGCCAAGGGCATTCAGCCTCTGATCTCCGGGTAAGAGTTCTCCAAGGCGGGTGAAAGCAGAACTAGGGGGCATAGCCTCAAAATAAGGGGAAGTAGATTTAGGACTGAGTTTAGGAGGAACTTCTTCACCCAAAGGGTTGTGAATCTATGGAATTCCTTGCCCAGTGAAGCAGTAGAGGCTCCTTCATTAAATGTTTTTAAGATAAAGATAGATAGTTTTTTGAAGAATAAAGGGATTAAGGGTTATGGTGTTCGGGCCGGAAAGTGGAGCTGAGTCCACAAAAGATCAGCCATGATCTCATTGAATGGCGGAGCAGGCTCGAGGGGCCAGATGGCCTACCCCTGCTCCTAGTTCGTATGTTCTTAAGGCGGCCTTCAGGACAACGCAGAATCGCCCAGCAGAAACTTCTAGCCAAGTTCCGCACACACGAGTGTGGCCTCAAGCGGGACCTGGGATTCATGTCGCAGTACATTCATCCCCCACCATCTGGCCTGCGAAACCCTACCAACTGTCCTGGCTTGACACAATTCACACCTCTTTAACCTGGGGTTACCCCATCTCTGGATCTGTAAAGATTTAATCACCTGCTAATGCTCGCATTCCAAGCATTGTCTGGCATCTTTGAATCTGTCTGTATATATGTTTCTGGAACATACCTCTTCATTCACCTGAGGAAGGAGCAGTGCTCCGAAAGCTAGTGACATCGAAACAAACCTGTTGGACTTTAACCTGGTGTTGTAAGACTTCGTACTGTGCTCACCCCAGTCCAACGCCGGCATCTCCACATCATTGGATTCTGCCAGTGATGGAAAAGTTGGTCATCGCCAGCCACTGACCTGCTGTTCATTCACCATTTGTTTTGCTGCCTACGTTTTCTGGCTCGTTGAAGTCAGCCTGACCTAAGATAAACACAAATTATTTCCTCTGGGGAGGGGGGAATTGTGTAAATGGAGCTGAGGTCCAGATCAGTTATGATATAACAGAATGATGTAACAGGCTGAAGAGGGCTGAGTGACCTGATCCTGTGTAATAACCTCAAGGAGGGGATGTTTGGTCTACTTCTCGTGTGTAACAGGCTGGAGGGGCTGAATGGCCTCCTGTGTAACAGGCTGGAGGGGCTGAATGGCCTCCTCCTGTGTAACAGGCTGGAGGGACTGAATGGCCTCCTGTGTAACAGGCTGGAGGGGCTGAATGGCCTCCTCCTGTGTAACAGGCAGGAGGGGCTGAATGGCCTCCTCGTGTGTAACAGGCTGGAGGGGCTGAACTGCCTCCTGTGTAACAGGCTGGAGGGGCTGAATGGCATCCTCAGTGTGTAACAGGCTGGAGGGGCTGAATGGCCTGTGTAACAGGCTGGAGGGGCTGAATGGCCTCCTCCTGTGTAACAGGCTGGAGGGACTGAATGGCCTCCTGTGTAACAGGCAGGAGGGGCTGAATGGCCTCCTCCTGTGTAACAGGCAGGAGGGGCTGAATGGCCTCCTCGTGTGTAACAGGCTGGAGGGGCTGAACGGCCTGTGTAACAGGCTGGAGGGGCTGAACGGCCTCCTCATGTGTAACAGGCTGGAGCGGCTGAATGGCCTCCTCGTGTGTAACAGGCTTGAGGGGCTGAATGGCCTCCTCCTGTGTAACAGGCTGGAGATGCTGAATGGCCTACTCCTGTGTAACAGGCTGGAGGGGCTGAACGGCCTCCTCCTGTGTAACAGGCTGGAGGGGCTGAATGGCCTTCAGTTCCTAAGGCTAAGTGGAAATTCGCCAATGTGACTGAATTAATCTGCGGTGTTGCTCGGGGAGCTGTTGGTGCCAGCGCCAAGGTTAGACCGATGGGTCCCTCCCTCAACATCACAGAACAGACCAGAAAGAGATGGCGTTTCTGCACCCATTCGCCCCATGGGAATCAAACCTCCCTGGGTATTAATCCCCCTCCCCACATCCCTGAGTATTAATCCCCCTCCCCGTTCACATCCCCGGGTATTAATCCCCCTCCCCGCATCCCTGGGTATTAATCACCCTCCCCATTCACATCCCCGGGTATTAATCCCCCTCCCTACATCCCTGGGTATTAATCTCCATTCACATCCCTGGGTATTAATCCCCCTCCCCACATCTCTGGGTACTAATCCCCCTCCCCATTCACATCCCTGAGTATTAATCCCCCTCCCCATTCACATCCCGGGGTATTAATCCCCCTCCCCGTTCATGTCCCCGGGTATTAATCCCCCTCCCCATTCACATCCCCGGGTATTAATCCCCCTCCCCGTTCATGTCCCCGGGTATTAACCCCCCTCCCCGTTCACATCCCCGGGTATTAATCCCCCTCCCCGTTCACATCCCCGGGTATTAATCCCCCTCCCCGCTCACATCCCCGGGTACTAATGCCCCTCCCCGTTCACATCCCTGGGTATTAATGCCCCTCCCCGTTCACATCCCCGGGTATTAATCCCCCTCCCCGTTCACATCCCTGGGTATTAATCCCCCTCCCCGTTCACATCCCCGAGTATTAATGCCCCTCCCCGTTCACATCCCCGGGTATTAATCCCCTTCCCCGTTCACATCCCCGGGTATTAATCCCCCTCCCCGGGTATTAATGCCCCTCCCCGTTCACATCCCCGGGTATTAATCCCCTTCCCCGTTCACATCCCCGGGTATTAATCCCCTTCCCCGTTAACATCCCTGGGTATTAATCCCCTTCCCTGTTTACATCCCCGGGTATTAATCCCCCTCCCCGTTCACATCCCCGGGTATTAATCCCCCTCCCCGTTCACATCCCCGGGTATGAATCCCCCTCCCCGTTCACATCCCCGGGTATGAATCCCCCTCCCCGTTCACATTCCCGGGTATTAATCCCCGTTCACATCCCGGGAATTCATCTCTCCTCTGTTGACGTCTCGTTTTTTTCTCCTCCACAGATCCTGCAGGCGGACGGCGGGAACTATTGCGCCTGCGTTAATGCAGCAACTCTGGCGGTGATTGACGCAGGGATCCCCATGCGGGACTATGTGTGCGCGTGTTCCACAGGTTTTATCGAGGACAGTCCCTTGGTGGATCTCAGCTACATCGAGGAATCTACAGGGGGCCCCCAGGTGGCACTGGCTCTGCTCCCCAAGTCCCAGCAGATCGCCTTGCTGGAAATGAACTCGAGATTACATGAGGACCACCTGGAGAAAGTGGTAGACGCAGCGGCCAAAGCGTGCGGGGATGTGTATGCCGTGCTGGACCGCGTGGTCAGGGAGCACGTGCAGGAAGTTACCACACTGGTGGGGGAGTGATGGACTGTAGAGATGGACTGTTCCATGTTGTAGTGCCTCCATGTTGTCGTGCAAACCTTTGGGTGTGTATGAGATCCCCTCAATAAAAGTATTACTTTTCTTTATATTTAAGGATTATGACAAAACTTTGTACCTTCCTAACTCTGCATCATTTGTAAAATGTGCGAGTAACACAGCTCTGTTCCTGATTATCCCTGGAAAGGACACGGGGGACAGGTTATCGAAGCTTCAGTGAGTCTTTGGAACTCCCTTCCCCAGAGCAGGGGAGGCAGGGTCACCAAATATTTTTAAGGCAAAAGTAGATAGTTCTGGACTAACAAGGGAGCCGGTGCTAATCGGGGGTGGGTGAAATGTGGGGTTAAGCCGGGCTCAAGGGGCCAAATGGCCTCCTCCTCCGAATGCCTATGTTCGTGTGTATGTCTTACACATCAGGACAAATTCCATAACATCAAATTTCAAACATTCACAGCAATTCATCCCACATACTCCCTGCGTTGGAGATCTCTACTGTCTCCAGAAAATACACAAGGCCAACAACACAGCAGGCCGCCCTATCCTATCCGGCAATGGGACCCTGTGTGAAAACCTCCCTGGCTACATCGAGGGCATCTTGAAAACCATCGTACAAGGTACACCCAGCTTCTGTCGCGACACAACGGACTTCCTACAGAAACTCCGCACCCATGGACCAGTTGAACCAGGAACATTCCTTGTCACAATGGACGTCTCGGCACTCTACACCAACATCCCCCATGACAACGGCATTGCTGCAACAGCCTCAGTACTCAACACCGACAACTGCCAATCTCCAGACGCAATTCTGCAACTCATCCGCTTCATTCTGGATCACAACGTCTTCACCTTCGACAACAAGTTCTTCATCCAGACGCACGGAACAGCCATGGGGACCAAATTTGCACCTTAATATACCAACATTTTCATGCACAAGTTTGAACAAGACTTCCTCATTGCACATGTCCTTCAACCGACGTTATACACCAGACACATCAATGACATTTTTTCCTTTGGACACATGGTGAAGAATCACTAAAACGACTACACGATGACATCAATAAGTTCCATCCCACCATCAGTCTCACCATGGACTACTCTCCAAAATTGGTTGCATTCTTGGACACGCTCATCTCCATCAAGGACAGTCACCTCGGCACTTCGATTTACTGCAAGCCCACGGATAACCTCACGATGCTCCACTTCTCCAGCTTCCACTGTAAACACATTAAAGAAACCATCCCCTATGGACAAGCCCTCCTTCAAACAACCGTGCAATCTCAAACAAAACATTGTAGCAAATTACCTAGCCTTCAGAACAGCGACCACGACACCACACAATCCTGCCATGAAAATCTCTACAAGACGTGCCAGATCATCGACATGGGTGCCACCATTACACGTGAGAACACCACCCACCAGGTACGAGGTACATACTCGTGCGATTCGGCCAACATTGTCTACCTCATACGCTGCAGGAAAGGATGTCCTGAAGCGTGGTACATTGGCGAGGCCATGCAGGCGCTGCGACAACGGATGAATGGACTGTGGTAGGCTATATTAGGGGTATCGCGGTACCTAGGTGGGATGTACCTTATATTGTAGTATGAGTGGTAGAACCTGCCTGCTGGTTCCGCCCAGTAGGCTGAGCATAAGAGTCTGTGCTTCACCCACAGCAGTCATTCTGTACCGGAGCTGCTGGGGTAACTACTTGTTCATTAAAGCCTTCAATTGGACTACAATCTCGCTTCAGTAGTGATTGATTGTGCATCAATTTAATGGACAAGAATTGAAGAATGGCTGCTCTCCGCATCAAGCCAGAGTGTCTACAAATCAACCCCCACGCGGCAAATGCAGCAGCAACCTTTAAACATTGGTTGGCATGTTTCAACGGGTACATCAGGACTGCCCCGACTACCCCCACGGAGGAACAGAAAATGCAAGATCTCCACTCAAGGGTGAGCTCCGAAATCTACGCGCTTATCGAAGATGCGGACGGTTTCAAGGACGCAATGACTTTGTTAAAAGAGCACTACATCCGCACTGTGAATCAGGTATACGCTCGGCATGTTTTAGCTACTAGACGGCAGATCCCAGGGGAATCACTGGACGATTTTTACCGTGCATTGTTCGTGTTAGGTAGAAACTGTAACTGTCCACAAGTCTCAGCCAATGACCACATCGCACTCTTAAGACGGGACTTTTGTTGCGGGCATGCTGTCCTCTAAAATCCGCCAGTGATTGCTGGAAAACGACACGCTAGGGCTTGAAGAGGCACGGAAACTTGCGCACTCCCTAGATGTAGCCTCCCGCAACGCTCAGGCCCACGCTCCCGACCGCGCGGTACCCGCATGGACAGGGTGGACCCCACCCGCGGCTGTTTCCAAAACACCCTGAAATTCCCCACAAGCTTGTGCAGTGCGGCAGCCAGGAAACCCCGGGGGCGGGGGGGGGGCCCGATGCTATTTTTGCGGGCAAAACAAACACCCCCGGCAATGCTGCCTGGCCTGATCCGCAATCTGCAAGAGCTGCGGGAAGAAGGGGCACCTCGTGGCAGTATGCCAGGCCCGGTCGGCCGCCGCTGTCTCCACAGGCGAACCGGGCCCGCTGCCATTCCTCTCGCAGGCCATGTGCGATTCATGGGGGCAGCCATCTTGGATGACGTCTCAGGACCCCGACTAGGGTGGCCGTGTATCACCCGACGAGATCTCTCCGCTTCTGCCACAACTTGCCTCAGTGACACTGGACCAGTCTCGGCCCCGAATGCTTTCAACCGCTACGACATCGGTACTCATCAACGGGCACAAGACATCCTGCTTGATCGACTCTGGGAGCACGGAGAGCTTCATCCATCCCAATATGGTAAGACACTGCTCCCTCGCTGTACACCCAATTTTAAACAAAAGATCTCCCTGGCCTCTGGGTCCCACTCTGGAGATCCGGGGGTACTGCATAGCCAACCTCGCGGTCCAGGGCGTGGAGTTCAATAACTTCCGACTCTACGTCCTCCCACCATCTCTGCGCTGCCACACTCCTAGGACTGGACTTCCAGTGTAACCTGCAAAGTTTAACCTTCAAATTCGGCGGCCCCATACCCCCCCTCACTGTCTGCAGCCCCGTGACCCTCAAGGTCGACCCGCCTTCCCTGTTTGCAAACCTTGCCCCCCCCCGATTGCAAACCCGTCGCTACCAGGAGCAGACGGTACAATTCCCAGGACCGGACCTTCATTAGGTCGGAAGTCCAACGGTTACTAAAGGAAGGCATTATCGAGGCCAGCAACAGCCCCTGGAGAACTCAAGTGGCGGTTGTAAAGACCGGGGAGAAACATAGGATGGTCATAGACTACAGTCAGACCATCAACAGGTATACGCAGCTCGACGTCCCCTCTCCCCCGCATATCTGAAATGGTCAACCAGATAGCGCAATACAAGGTTTTCTCCACCATAGACCTTAAATCAGCCTACCACCAGCTCCTCATCCGCCCGGACGACCGCAAGTACACTGCATTCGAAGCAGATGGGTGACTCTACCACTTCCTAAGGGTTCCCTTTGGTGTCACAAATGGGGTCTCGGTCTTCCAACGGGAGATGGACCGAATGGTTGACCGGTACGATCTGCGGGCCATGTTCTCGTATCTCGACAATGTCACCATCTGCGGCTACAACCAGCAGGACCACGACAACAACCTCCGCAAATTCCTCCATACCGCAAAAATCCTTAACCTATAACCAGGACAAATGCGTGTTTAGCACCGATCGCCTGGGCAGCCTCGGCTACGTAGTGCATGATGGAGTCGTAGGCCCAAATCCCGAACGCATGCGACCCCTCATGGAGTTTCCCCTCCCCCAAGGCCATGAAATGTTGCCTGGGCTTATTTTCTTATTACCAGTGGGTCCCCAATTATGCGGACAAGGCCCGCCCGCTAATCCAGTCCACGGTTATTCCCCTATCAGAGGCCCGCCAGGCTTTCAGTCGCATCAAAACAGACATCGCCAGGGCGAAGATGTACGCAATCGATGAGTCCCTCCTCTTCCAGGTTGAGAGCGACGCATCAGACGTAGTTCTGGCTGCCACCCTCAATCAGGCGGGCAGACCTGTGGCCTTTTCACGCACCCGCCACGCCTCCGAAATCCGCCATTCCTCCGTCGAGAAGGAGGCCCAAGCCATCGTCGAAGCTGTGCGGCATTGGAGGCGTTACCTGGCCGGCAGGAGATTCACTCTCCTCGCTGACCAACGGTCGGTAGCCTTCATGTTTGACAATGCACAGCGGGGCAAAATTAAGAATGATAAGATCTTACGGTGGAAGATCGAGCTCTCCACTTATAATTACGAGATCTTGTATCGTCCCGGGAAGCTTAATGAGCCTCCTGATGCCCTGTCCCGTGGCACTTGTGCCAGTATACAAGTAGACCGACTCTGGACCCTCCACGACAACCTCTGCCACCCGGGGGTCACCTGGTTCTTCCACTTTGTTAAAACCCGCAATCTGCCCTACTCCATCGAGGAGGTCAGGGCCGTAACCAGAAACTGCCAAATCTGCGCGGAGTGCAAGTCGCACTTCTACAGGCCAGTGAAAGCGCACCTGGTTAAGGCTTCCCGCCCCTTTGAACGTCTCAGCGTGGATTTCAAAGGGCCCCTTCCCTCCACCGACCGCAACACTTATTTCTTAAACGTGATTGATGAGTACTCCCGGTTCCCTGTCGCCATCCCCTGTCCCGACATGACGGCTGCCACCGTCATTAAAGCCCTCCACAGCATCTTTACCCTGTTCGGTTTCCCCGCCTATATCCATAGCGATAGGGGGTCCTTCTTCATGAGTGACGAGCTGCGTCAATTCCTGCTCAGCAAGGGCGTTGCCTCCAGCAAGACGACTAGTTTCATCCCCCGGGGAAACAGGCAGGTCGAGAGGGAGAACGGGACGGTCTGGAAGGCCGTCCTACTGGCCCTATGGTCCAAGAATCTCCCAGTGTCCTGATGGCAGGAGGTCCTCCCCGATGCACTTCACTCCATCCGATCACTACAGTGTACTACTACCAACGAAACACCTCATGAACGTCTCCTTGCCTTCCCTAGGAAGTCCTCCTCGGGGACCTCGCTCCCAACATGGCTGGCAGCCCCCGGACCCATCCTACTCCGCAAACACGTACGGGCCCACAAGTCGGACCCACTGGTCGAGAGGGTACATCTCCATTCTAACCCCCAGTACGCCTATGTGGCACACCCCAACGGCTGACAAGACACGGTCTCCCTCCGGGATCTGGCCCCCGCTGGATCTCCTCTCCCCCCCCCCCCCCCCCCCCCCCCACCACCAACCCCAACCATATTTTCACCGGCGCACACCACCGCAGCCCCCTTCCCAGGAGGATCCGTCCTCCCACTGGCCCCATCCCACGGATGTGATGAAGCTGAAGAAGACACACTCCCAGAGCCACGGATGCCCGACCCGACCGGCTGTTAGTTTCATTGTAAAATTAACTTGTAAATAAGTGTCTGTAAATATGTGTATTGCATGTAAAGGCACCGAAGGGTACCGCTATTACCACTGTAAAAGCAAGGCCACCACCCACTCCAGACTCTTTTTTAAAACGGGGTGAATGTGGTAGGCTATATTAGGGGTATCGCGATACCTAGGTGGGATGTACCTTATACTGTAGTATGAGTGGTGGAACCTGCCTGCTGGTTCCGCCCAGCAGGCGGAGCATTAGAGTCTGTGTTTCACCCACAGCAGTCATTCTGTACCGGAGCTGCTGGGGTAACTACTTGTTCATTAAAGCCTTCAATTGGACTACAATCTCGCTTCAGTAGTGATTGATCATGCATCACGGACATCGCGTGACAATCACCAGGCAGGAATGTTCCCTTCCAGTCGGGGAACGCTTCAGCAGTCAAGGGCATTCAGCCTCTGATTTCCAGGTAAGCGTTCTCCAAGGCGGCCTTCAGGACGCGCGACAACGCAGAATCGCCGAGCAGAAACTTGTAGTCAAGTTCCGCACACATGAGTGCGGCCTCAACCGGGACCTGGGATTCATGTCGCATTACATTCACCCCCCCCCCCCCGCGGCCTCAACCGGGACCTGGGATTCATGTCGCATTACATTCACACCCCCCCCCCCCCCCCCCCCACCCCCACCACCATCTGGCCTGCAAAATCCTACCAACTGTCCTGGCTTGAGACAATTCACACCTCTTTAACCTGGGGTTACCCCCTCTCTGGATCTGTAAAGACTTAATTACCTGCAAATGCTCGCATTCAAAGCATTCTCTTGCATCTTTGACTTATATATATGTTTCTGGAACCTACCTCTTCATTCACCTGAGGAAGGAGCAGTGCTCCAACAGCTAGTGATCCGAAACAAACCTGTTGGACTTTAACCTGGTGTTGTAAGACTTCTTACTGTACTCACCCCAGTCCAACCCCGGCATCTCCACATCATGATGATGGAGAGTAGACTGATAGGGGGGTAATTGGCTGGGTTGGATTTGTCCTGTTTCTTGTGTACAGGACAAACCTGGGCAATTTTCCACATTGCCGGGTAGATGCCAATGTTGTAGCTGTACTGGAACAGCTTGGCTAAGGGTGCGGAGAGTTCTGGAGCACAAATCTTCAGTTCTATAGCTGGGATATTGTCAGGGCCCATAGCCCTTGCAGTATCCAGCACCTTCAGACGTTTCTTAGGACTGAGGTGAGGAGAAATTTCTTAACTACTTTCTGTGATAGTGAATTCCACAGATTCACCACTCTCTCTGGGTTGAGGCCAAAACGTTGTGTTAATTTCAAGAAGGAATTAGATACAGCTCTTGGGCTAAAGAGATATGGGGGGAAGGTGGGATCAGGGTATTGAACTTGATGATGAGCCATAATCATAATGAATGGCGTAGCAGGCTCGAAGGGCTGAATGGCCTCCTCCTCCTTCTATTTTCTATGTTTCTTGATATCACGTGGGGTGAATCGAATTGACTGAAGACTGACAGCTATGATGCTGGGAACCTTTTGAAGAAGGCTGAGATGGATCATCCACTCGGCACTTTTGACTGAAGATTGTTGCGAATGCCTCAGCCTTGTCTTTTGCACAGACGTGCTGGGCTCCTCCATCACTGAAGATGGGGATATTTGTGGAGCCTCCTCCTCCAGTGAGTTGTTTAATTGTCCACCACCATTCACGGCTGGATGTGGCAGGACTGCAGAGCTTAGATCTGACCTGTTGGTTGTGGGCAGATGCATCTGCGGCAGGCAGGTTGGTGAGGATGAGGTCAAGTATGTTTTTCCCTCTTGCTGGTTCCCTTACTACCTGCTGCAGTCCCAGTTTAGCAGCTCTGTCCTTTGGGACCCGGCCAGCTCGGTCTGTGGTGGTATTGTGAATTTGTTTCCCTTCAGTCCGGATTAAATGATCAATCGAAAACCACGTTTCTTAATCATACGTTTATTCTCGACCGGAGCTACACCACTGTATCTCGGAGAGGTGCAACAGCAAGCCAAAGTTAATACTTCAACAGCAGTTTATATACATTTTATGACACTGTTTCTTTTCCTTGCCACCTTCACTGCATCCTCCAAGTGGTGTTCAACATGGAGGAGGACTGATTCATCAGCTGATGGTGGCTGGTATGTGGTTTCCTTGCCTTGTTTCATCTGAAGCCATGAGACTTCATGGGGTCCAGAGCCGATGTTGAGGACTCGCAGAGCAACCCCCTCCTGACTGTATACCACTGTGTCGCCACCTCTGCTGGGTCTGTCCTGCCAGTGAGACAGGACATACCCAGGAATGGTGATAGTGGTGTGTTGCTGCTAACTTTAGCCTCAGTTTAATTACTCTGTTCTATCACCTTTGCTCTTGAGTCGCCAGGTATCTTTCTGATACCGCCACGTGGTTCAAGTCCGAGAAATGATCAATAATCCAACACACCGCTTAGTAAGAGTTAAATCAACGCACATTTATTATATACAGTAATCAATGCTTATGCATAAATTCTACTTCTAAGCTACTTCCTACAACTAACAGGCCAATACTTAACTTTGGAAATGGCCCACCAGGTCAGGGAAACGAATGGCCTTTCGTTTGGGTTCTGAGCCTGCGGGATTCGAAGCTGGTACAGATGGATAGCTAGGAGCGCCTATCTCGTAGCGAGCGTTGAAGTAAGACTTACGATTTGAGCGGCTGTTGTAGAAGGCGAGCAGAAGGGTGGCAGGAGGAAGAAGGGTGCAGAAAGGTCAATTTTAACTTGGACTCTATTCTTATCGTCCCCAGGGGCTTCCCGCCTTTCGGGCGGACCCTGTACCTGGTTCCAAGTGATTGGACTTTGTCCCAATCACTTGGTTGGATATTCTCCAATGCTGGAGCGATTCCTTGATCAATGGGCGGTCTTGGGGTGATCATTCACCTCCCTTTGTGTAGGCTCCTGTTGGCGCCAAAGAGTCTGGGTTGGCTTTGTGTGTCTAAATTGTTGCACATTGTTCCCGGGGATTGCTCATTAGTATTCAGATGGCTGGTGTTTTGTTGTGCTGATGACTGCAGGTATCGATCCTGTCTGGCCTTCCCAGAGGTGAATACACAGTTTACCTGCAGCTGCTTGTTTTAGTCCTGTTGGCTGATTTTCCCATCAGCCTTTTCTGTTCGCCATTTTAAATCAGGGTTAGCCATTCTAAATCGGGAGTTAGCCATTTTAACTGGCTACATTCCCTCCTTGTGATCCTAACACGAAGCGTGAAGGATCACATCATTATGTTGCTTTCCATTCCCTGACCTGGGGGGGAGCACTTCCTTCATGGCCTCTGCACTGACCATAGCTATGCACAAAAAATTTGAACGAACAGTTCTAAGGGCGCTATGTCAGACAGGGACATGCATTACAAAACAATAAACTGCGAACCTCTAACTTATTCTTAATATACTACACTCACTTAAACATTCCATTATCCTACCTTCCTCAATCATACAACAAAATCATAGCATTTCATACAGTCTTTCCTGGCTTAGCAGTTAAGCTCAGGATCATACAATTTGCTCATGACAAAGTTCTTTACAGTTCTTTATTTACAATAACAATTAACGCAAGTGAATGTACTTTATTATAGATCGCGGGGGTCGGGGGTCTGGTCGTAACTGAACATAGGGGATCTGAACCTATATACCGGGGTTCGAGCACGGTAGGCTCTCCTCCATTTCCGTAGACGCATAGCCTGCACGATGCAGCAGAGTATCGCCAACGCTAGTAGTGTTTCGATCACATAGGACAGGGAGTACCAGGTTATGAACCTGGCACACCAAGATGATGTAGTGTCGCTGGTGACTGGGCTCTGGGTACTGCGGGAAAGTGAAACATTAACGGCTGGGGGTCTTGAAGTCATGGAGTTCGCGTTCACGCGCAACCAAATGTCCAATAGCACAAGGGCGATCCACTTGAAGGAAGTCCTCATGGCTGTTCTCTTTCCTTTTCTTTCTTTGTCTTCTCCGGTCCTGGAGCTTCCGGAGTTCTGTGGAAACAAGCATAGTGTCTGTAACTATCTTGGTTTAATATCTTGTACGCTAGTGTGTCTGTCCTGTAGTGCCAATTACTCCCTTTATAATTGGTCACTGTGTGTGACTCCCTCATTTTTTTTTTTTCAAAAACAATTTTTAGGACACGGCACACTTCCCAATGGTGAACCAGTGCTGATTTACCATCCAAATGTTCCAGGATGTAAATAGCAGATGGCCGGCAACCTAAAGGTTACCTAAACAAAACAAAACTTTTTGAACTGAAAAAGGCCAAAATGAGGTGCATATGGGCCGCGACGGGTAAGAGTTGGATGGAGTCCTGGGTAGGACGGCTACCAATGCCGTATCTCTCCTACCCGAGCGTAGTTGACCAGAGGGGGGATTCCCAGGCAGGGCGGGTCTCAAGTCGTTTCTCTACTGCCTGAGCAACCGACAAGAACGGGCAAAAATGTAGTCATCGTGGTGGGGCTGCTGTAGTGGTTCTACCAGAAGGGCAGTTACGAATGGGCGTCTGGTACCCGAACAAGTGTCTGCATAGATTACATAGAACATACAGTGCAGAAGGAGGCCATTCGGCCCATCGAGTCTGCACCGACCCACATTAATCCCTCACTTCCACCTTATCCCCGCAACCCAATAACCCCTCCCAACCCTTATGGACACTACGGGTAATTTAGCATGGCCAATCCACCTAACCTGCACGTCTTTGGACTGTGGGAGGAAACCGGAGCACCCGGAGGAAACCCACGCGGACACGGGGAGAATGTGCAAACTCCGCACAGACAGTGACCCAGCGGGGAATCGAACCTGGGACCCTGGCGCTGTGAAGCCACAGTGCTAATCACTTGTGCTACCGTGCTGCCCTTGTCGCAGACAAGCTAGTTTCTCTGAACTGGTGTCTGGCAACAGTGAATCTCTGTAGGCAAGTCCTCAGAGGTTTCGGCCGAATAGGCGTGGGGCAGTGAGTAAAAATTCTCCTGTCGGACATACAACATTTAACAAACAACATAAAACAACAGGTTCCATCAGAAAGGACAACACTTCTCCCAAGCGGTTCCTTTTAAAACATCATCTGGACACCTCAGTTCTCGGTTGCGAACAGGATCGCAAAGGGGTTATCGGTTTGGGAGTCAGACCCAAGGTCGTCCTCTTCTCCCAGGTGCCAAACTCTTGAGTGTATCAGGGCTGAAAGGGTGCGTGGTGTGAGGTGGGGTCGCTCTCGTCGTTGCGGACGAGTCTGTATGAGTTGTCGTGGTGCCAATAATTGGTGTCTAGTTGTGTGGGGACAAAATCGGGGTCGTCCGTGTAGTTCGGTGGTCGGTGGTGGGGTTTATTTAGGAAAGTGATCATGAAGGGATCACTTGGATCGTAGTCGGAGTCGCTGGGTGTGGGTCTGGTTGCATGGGGATAGTAGGGAGGCGTGCTGTGGCTATCGTCCGAGTCACAGTCGCTGTCTCTGCTGCTGCAGTCTGTGGGCGTTCCGGGGCGGAGTGTATATTTCGGGGGTGGAGTCAAGGTGGAGTCCGTGGCTGGGCTGGACGTGTTGGGGGATGGTAGGGTTACGTTGGCTGTGGGCGGGGTGTGGTGTGCTGCGTCGAGCATGACGTGGTGTGCGTGGTTAGACTGTGTTCCATATGCCTTCAGCTGGTTTATATGAAACCACGCATTCTTACCATTGGGGTACTTTATTTTATAAACGGAAGGGCTTACTTTATCCGCAATGGAATATGGACCCGAGTATTTTGGTGACAGGAATGTGCTGGGGTTATCTCCAGAAAACATCACTTGCTGTCCGATACTGTACTCAGTCGCATGCACTGTCTTGTCGAAACAAGCCTTGCTCTGTTTCTTTCCGGTGCCCAATTTCACTGCGGCTGCTAGCTGAGCCGTTTTAACATTTGCAACTAATTGCTCCACGGCTTTCTCGTGTGTGAGGGCCGTCACTTCAGGGCTGGTCAGGTCCAAACCTAACAAATATTCTGTGCCTTGCATGGGGCGTCCGGTCATGAGAGTGTGTGGGGTGTAACCTGTGGAAGTAGAAATTGTATTACGCAAAAACATCAGCGCAAAAGGGAGGACTGAGTCCCAAGTGGTGTTGTTTTGCTGGACCATTTTTCTGAGGGTGGTTTTTAGGGTCCGATTCATGCGCTCCACGATACCACTCGACTGTGGGTGGTATGCTATGTGGAATTTTTGGGTGATGCCAAATATCGTGAGGACGTTCTGCATGACACGTCCCGTAAAATGGGAGCCTTGGTCTGATTCAATGCTGCGGGGGAGTCCCCACCTTGTAAAGATGTGGTGGGTCAAAATCTTGGCTGTGGTTTTTGCAGTGTTTGTGCGGGCTGGGAATGCTTCCACCCATTTTGTAAATGTGTCTATGACCACAAGTACATATTTATAACCATTCCTGCAAGGGGGCAATGGTCCTATAAAGTCAATCTGGAGGTTAGTCCAGGTGCCATTAACGGGTCGGGTGTGGCTGAGCTGGGCCTTTTTGGCATCTCTGTCCGGATTATTCTGCGCACAGATAAGACAGTTTTCTATGTAATGGTTTACATCTTCCTTCATATTCGGCCACCAACAAAGCTGCTTGAGATGGGCTGTAGTGGGATTGATTCCCTGATGTCCATGACCGTCATGGGACAAGCAAATCAATTGGTTCCTGGCCTGTTCAGGAACCACATAAAGGGTGTCCTTTAACACCACACCGTCATGTGTGGTCAGTGTATTTCTAAACCTCTCGTAGGATGCTGGATACTTCCCTTTTACAATCTCCCTGAGATTGGTGTCCTGCTTCTGGGCCACTCCTAGATCCTCGATCTTTGTCTGTGAGACCTGAACTGCACTCACTGGCACGCCTTCGGGGGGGTGTCCAACAATATCCGTGTCTGGAACCTGCTTTCGCCAGTGCGTCGGCTTTTACATTTCCAGGGGGGGGAGGAACGATGGTGGCTGCGGACTTTGATGATCCCAAAAGTCCTGTTCTGGGCTTTTTCTAAAATATGACGGAGCAATGGGGCTGAGGGGAGGGGTCTTCAGTCTGCGGAAATAAATCTTCTTGCTTCCCACAGGAACAGAAATTCCGTAAGGCTGTTGCAGACATAGAGGCTGTCCGAGTATATGTCTGCTGGGCTGGGGAAGGAATCTGGGTGTTCAACTATATATGCGATGGCCGCGAGCTCTGCTGCCTGCGCGCCTAAGTGTCCGGGTAGTTTTGACGATATTTCCTCGAGGGCGCGTCCCTGTGCGTCCTCAACATATATACCGCAACCTGTTATGCGCTTCCCATCCAAGACTGTGGAAGATCCATCCACATAAATTTTTATGGGCTCACACGTGTCTGTGTGCGGGGGGCTCTGTGTTGAATTACCTATCTTTCTGGGGGGTGTTTTAGCGATAAACGGGCCTGTGTTGTGGTGTGGAGAGATAATCTCACATTCATGGGGGGTTCCGGGGTACTGTAAATTGTTGGCTAAATGGGTGTGGGTCTTTGTCCTTTTCACAGTGATGTCCCGTCCCTGCAAGAGAAGGGTCCATCTAGCTGCTCTTATTTGACTGACGGTACCGTCCTTGAGTCGTCCGTCCAGTAAAAGTTGGTTGGGGGTGTGTTCGGTGAGAATTGTGATGGGGTTCAGTCCAGTAATATACGAAAAGTACTGGACTGCCCAGAAAACTGCGAGCAGGTGCCTCTCACAGGCTGAAAATCCCTGCTCCACAGCATCTAAAAGTCGGGAGGCGTAAGCTACGGGTCTTAACTGGTCGTGCCGTTCCTGCAGGAGCACGGCTGAAAGGGTACGGTCTGTGGTCGCTACCTCTATGGCGTAAGGGGAAAGCGGGTCTGGAACTTGTAGTGCGGGGGCTGCTATGAGTGCCTGTTTTAAAGAGTCCACAGCATCCGTATGCTGCGGAAGCCATTCCCAGGGGGCTCCCTTCTTTAGGAGGTCTGAGAGGGGCGCTGCCTTGCTGGTGAAACCGTCAATGTGGTTTCGGCAGTAGCCAACCAGTCCTAAAAACGACCGGAGGGCTGAAACGTTCTGGGGAAGGGGCAATTTAGCAATCGAGTCAATCCTTTTATGCTCAATCTCGCGTTTACCGTGCGTGATAATTGTTCCCAAATATATCACTTTTTCTTCCAAAATCTGGGCCTTTTTGGGGTTGACTTTACAACCAATTGAATGTAATAGTTCCAGGAGTTCGGACAGAAGCTCAATGTGCTCTTCCTTTGTGTCTGTCTGCAGTAGCAGGTCATCTACATACTGTACCAGACATTCGGGGCGAGAGAATTTGGCTAAACCATTTGCCAGCTGTTGGTGGAAAATGGAGGGGGAGTTGTGGAAGCCTTGTGGCAGGCATGTCCACGTGTACTGCTGTGCTTTAAAGGTGAAGGCAAATTTGTACTGGCACGCCTTTGCCAATGGAATGGACCAGAATCCATTACTGACGTCCAAAACCGTGAAGTATCGGGAATTGAGTCCCTGCTTGAGCATGGTCTCGGGTCTTGTTGCTACGGTGGGGGCTGCTGCGTGGGTGACTTTGTTGTGTTCACGGTAATCGATGGTCAGTCGCCATGATCCATCGGGCTTTCTCACTGGCCAAATCGGGGCATTATTAGTGGAGGCTACTGATCTAAGTACGCCCTGCCCTAATAAGCTCCCTATTACTTTTGAGATTTCTCCCTCTGCCTCTTGGGGAAATCCATACTGTTTTTGGGGTCTAGGGTCCGGTCCTGTTATTTGTACGGAGCCAGTCATCCGTCCACAGTCGTGCTTGTGGGTCACGAATGCTGCCCTGTTCATTTACAGAACTGCCCTAACCTGCTTGTCCGTGCTAAGCGTGGTCGGGTTGAACCAAAATTCGCCTACTGCGCTAATTTTGTTCATGTATTCGCCTCTGTTGAGCGTTGCGGGGGCTCTTGCGGATTTTGCCATGTTCCAGACACACTGGTTGACTGGATCGAATGAAAGATTGTGGGAATTAATGAAATCGATTCCCAGAATGTGTTCTGCTGTGTGGGGCAGGTCAACTAAAACCACGGGGTGCTTGGTGGTAATGTTACCAATTTGAATGTGTACAGGGGCTGTGATGTGTCCTTGCTGTGAGTGGCCTGTAAAGCCGCTGAGGGTGATGGTGGCTGTAGTGGGCCACGTGTCCTTTTGGAACATGGTGGAGGAATTTATTGTGGTGCGGGACCCTCCTGTGTCCCAGAGAAATTCGATGGGCTGTCCCTGAATTTTTGCTGCAACTACCGGTCGTCCTGACCTATCCCAAAGGGTGTCGCAGACCCAACTGGGGGAGCCCGTACACCGTCAGTCCGTTCTGGTCAAGTCCGTCTGATCTGAACGGGCACTAACGCTATAAATGGGCTCTGTCTTTTTCTTAATCAGAGTGCCCGTCTGCTGGGCTCTCTGTGGCTTTTTAGGGGCATTGCACTCTCTTGCGAAGTGTCCCAACTGTCCGCAGTTGTAACACTCTTGTGACTTGGGTGGGGGGCTGTTCTTATTCACCCATGCGGGGTCATGGTGTGTTGTCTTTACTGCCTGCATATCTGCGCCGGCCTGCTTTTCCTCAGTATTCTTAACGGTGGGTTTACTTTGAACAGATTGTTCCCAAACGCGGGACAATCTCTTCACTACCCACTTCTCGTTATGGGCCTCCTCTGAGGGATCATAACTCGTACAAGGTTTCTTTCCTGTTTCTGTGGCATGGGACATAAGGGTGCGGGTCCATTTGGCCATGTTGTCTGGGGACAAATGGGCACGGTCTACGTCTCCAAAGACTGCTGCGAAGTGAATCCACAGGCGTCCAGCAAACGCTGTGGGGTGCTCGGATTTCTTTTGCCTACATTTGTTGAGGCCATCTACAGGGTCACCCCAGTTATACCCGATCGCATCCAGGATCGCGGTATGCATTTCTGCAAGGGTGCCTCCTCCTACATTCTGTGGGTCGGGAAGGGCTGCTGCTACTGACGGATCTAAACTTAAAACGGTGAGCTTTACATGCTCTCGCTCATCCAGGCCGTACATGTGCGCCTGATGTCTAACTGTGGCAAAGAAATGGTGGGGGTCTGAGGTGGGGAGGAACGGTGTGATCTTATCGCACGCGTCCCGTAATTGGGTCACTGTTAAGGGGGTGGAATATAGAAATTCCGCATCGTCCGATGTGGCTGTGCGGTGGGTGGTGACTGGGTTTATTGGAGCCTGAACTATCTGCTCTGTGGGGGGTTGGGGTGCTTTTCTCTTTTGGGGCTTTCCCTGCGCACATGTTCCCTGAACATATTTCTGCGCTGTTTTGTTTAACTCTTCCCAATCAGGGCCGTCTTCCTGATCTAATCTTTCTCCAAAGGTTTCCTGAAAACCTTTCTGAACTGAAAGCAGCGATTTCAGCTCTGCAATCTGCTTCCGGCACTTTGCGTGATCTAAGGTGCTTTGTCTTTGTTCTGTGGTGGCAGCATGGAGTGCTCTTAATGCTGCCTTGAGGTCACTACACTGTTTCTGTAATGTCTCTACCTGTTTTTCTGTCTCCTCTCGTACCAGGACTGCGCGTTGCGTGTCCTGATAGGCCTTTTCGTATTGAGACTGGAAGCTGCTTAAATGTGCCAGACAAGACTGGTGAGCCTGTTTGGCTCATCCACCTCTCCATCTTTTGCTGCCAATTTCCTCCTCAATTCCATATTCTCTCTTTCTACTTCGCTTACATCGACCTTACTCATTCGATGTATGCCCTCTAGCTCTTTCCGGAGGGTCCTAACGACCTCCTCTGTGCCTCGCAATTGTGCCAAGCAGGACACAATTGCCATCGGCTTACGAGCTTTCCCTAAGCTCTTTTTGTGGATCTCACTCAGGTTCTCCCACCAAGTATGTCCTATACTCCCACCAAGTATGTCCTATACTCCCGGGGCCTGATTCCTCGTTATCACAGAATTCATTCCAAAGGGGCCATCCTTTCCCTTTCAGATATTTCCTGATTTCTTCCTCCCAAATGGGACACTGTCCCACTCTACTGCTGCTGGTCGCTGCGACCGCAAATTCCTCAGGGTTCATGAGGCGCTGCATTGCCTGCATTGCCATCTTGCCTATCCGAATGCCTCTTCTTTAAAATTTGGAACAGGGGGCGAAGGTGGTGCAGTAAATACGGGTACGGCTTTCGCTACTTTCCGATATACAAACTTCCGCCAGTTTTGACGCAACAAAAATCTATCAGTTTTTCCTTATCGCCCTGTTAGTTACGCATGCATACACACGCTTCCGAATTATGACTATTGATCAGAACTGCTTGAACACTTGTGGTTTTCTGTTTCCAATTGGATTTCTAATTCAAATTCTTGGGTTCTCCCGGATGGTTTTCCACTTCTAGATCGGGTCCCGGCGGAGTCGCCAAATGTTGCTCTGTTCTATTACCTTTGCTCGTGAGTCGCCAGGTATCTTTCTGATACCGCCACGTGGTTCAAGTCCGAGTAATGATCAATAATCCAACACACCGCTTAGTAAGAGTTAAATCAACGCACATTTATTATATACAGTAATCAATGCTTCTGCATAAATTCTACTTCTAAGCTACTTCCTACAACTAACAGGCCAATACTTAACTTTGGAAATGGCCCACCAGGTCAGGGAAACGAATGGCCTTTCGTTTCGGTTCTGAGCCTGCGGGATTCGAAGCTGGTACAGATCGATAGCTAGGAGTGCCTATCTCGTGGCGAGCGTTGAAGTAAGACTTACGATTTGAGCGGCTGTTGTAGAAGGCGAGCAGAAGGGTGGCAGGAGGAAGAAAGGTCAATTTGAACTTGGACTCTATTCTTATAGTCCCCAGGGGCTTCCCGCCTTTCGGGCGGACCCTGTACCTGGTTCCAAGTGATTGGACTTTGTCCCAATCACTTGGTTCGATATTCTCCAATGCTGGAGCGATTCCCTGATCGATGGGCGGTCTTGGGGTGATCGTTCACCTCCCTTTGTGTAGGCTCCTGTTGGCGCTGAAGAGTGGGTTGGCTTTGTGTGTCTAAATTGTTGCCCATTGTTCCCGGGGATTGCTCATTAGTATTCAGATGGCTGGTGTTTTGTTGTGCTGATGGCTGCAGATATCGATCCTGTCTGGCCTTCCCAGAGGTGAATACACAGTTTACCTGCAGCTGCTTGTTTTAGTCCTGTTGGCTGATTTTCCCATCAGCCTTTTCCGTTCGCCATTTTAAATCGGGTTTACCATTCTAAATCGGGAGTTAGCCATTTTAACTGGCTGCAGGTGCCTGAGACATTGTCTGTAAGGTATGATTCTGTGAGTATGACTATGTCAGGCTGTTGCTTGACCAGTCTGAGACAGCTCTCCCAACTTTGGTACAAGCCCCCAGATGTTAATCGGGAGGGTTTTGCAGGGTCGGCAGGGCTGGTTTATCGCTGTCATTTCCGGTGCCTGGTTCAAGGCCGGGTGGCCATTCTGCTATGGCGGGATTTGAAACCGGGCCCATGACCCTAAGTCTCTGGATTACTAATCAAATGGCAATACCACTGCTCCACTGCGTTCCCAGTCTCGGACCAGATAAATCTTGCAAGTTCAGCAGGTAATTGGGAAGGCAAATGGAATGTTGCCTTAATTTCAAAGGGAATGGAGTGTAAAAATAGGGAAGTCGTGCTAAAACTATACAAGGCACTAGTTAAACCACACCTGGAATACTGCAAACAGTTTAGGTCTCCTGATTCAAGGATAGGTATACTGGCATTGGAGAGAGTCCAGAGAAGGTCACTGGGTTGATCCCAGGTGTGGAGGTATTTTCTTCCGAGGAGAGGTTGAGTAGGCTGGGCCTGTACTCTTTGAAGTTTAGAAGAATGAGAGGCGACCTTACTGAGACATACAGGATTCTCAGGGGGTTTGACAGGGTCAATGCTGAGAAGATGTTTCCTCTTGTGGGAGAGTCCAGGACCAGAGGGCAGAATCTCAGAGTAAGGGGGTCATCTATTTAAGACTGAGATGAGGAACTTAAGGTGATTTACAAAAGAAGAAAATGTGATGTGAGAAAAAGCTTTGTCACACAATGAGCGGTTGAGGTCTGGAATGCACTGGGAGTGTGGCGGAGGAAGGCTCAATCGAGGCATTCTAGCGGGCATTAGATGATTATTTGAATAGGAACAATGTGCAGGGGTACGGGGAAAGGCATTAAGTCATGATGCTCGTTTGGAGAACTGGTGCAGACACGATGGGCTGAATGGTCTCCTGATTCACCGTAACAATTCTGTTATAGTGAATCTGTGGAATGCTTTCCCGCAGAGAGCTGTAGAGGTAGACATTTTTAATTAGTAAGAGAATCTAGGGTTATGGGGATAAGGTGGGCAAGGGAGTTCAGAATTATTAGACCAATCCTGATCTCTCTGATGGTCCAAATGGCCTACTCCTGCTCCTACATCATATGGTCTTGTAGGGTGCTAGGAGGGGCGTTATTTGTGTGGTTGGTAATGGTACTTTCAATGCTCATAATCTCAATAATGCTGTAATCCATTTATTTTGAAACTCAAGGTCGTGACCTGTGGGTGGGTAGTGGGTGGTTCGTAGCGCAATCAGTTGCGGCGTTCCCGATCATAGGAAGAAGCGCCCAAGGTCGGCCGGCATGGGTTGCGAAGGTCGGCCGGCGTGGGTCGTGTAGGCCGGCCGGCGTGGGTCGTGTAGGCCGGCCGGCGTGGGTCGGGAAGGTCGGCCGGTGTAGGTCGTGTAGGCCGGCGTGGGTCATGTAGGCCGGCGTGGGTCGTGTAGGCCGGCCGGCGTGGGTCGGGAAGGTCGGCCGGCGTGGGTCGTGTAGGTCGGCCGGCGTGGGTCGTGTAGGTCGGCCGGTGTAGGTCGTGTAGGCCGGCCGGCGTGGGTCGTGTAGGTCGGCCGGTGTAGGTCGTGTAGGCCGGCCGGCGTGGGTTGTGTAGGCCGGCCGGTGTGGGTCGGGAAGGTCGGCGTGGGTCGTGTAGGTCGGCCGGTGTAGGTCGTGTAGGCCGGCCGGCGTGGATCGTGTAGGTCGGCCGGTGTAGGTCGTGTAGGCCGGCCGGCGTGGGTTGTGTAGGCCGGCCGGCGTGGGTCATGTAGGTCGGCCGGTGTAGGTCGTGTAGGCCGGCCGGCGTGGGTCGTGTAGGTCGGCCGGTGTAGGTCGTGTAGGCCGGCCGGCGTGGGTCGTGTAGGCCGGCCGGCGTGGGTCGTGTAGGCCGGCCGGCGTGGGTCACCAAGGTCGGCCGGTTGATAAAAGTGGATCCCGGGAGGCAAAGTTTGAAAAACACAGCTGTGATCAACATATGTCAATTTAAACAATGTGTAGTTACTCTCTGCCGGCCCCAGGTGGCGGTAGCTAGAGGAGTTTGGTATTTTTCACTGAGGGACTCTCTCGAGCGCTGTCTGCAGCTTGTTGTTGTGATGCCGGAAGTGTGTGCGCCCCGGTACCGGGTCCGGGTGAGCAGGCTTCCTGTCCGGGGACCGTCCAGCTGAAGGTGCCGCCGGTGAGCGGCGTCCGGCCTCGGCCCGCCTGGGGGTGAGTGAGGGCGGCGGCGGCGGGAGTCGGCCCAGGCCCAGCAGCGCGGGCGGCGCTGTTGCCATGGGAACTGCGTTTGGCTGAAACCCCGCGCGCCTGAAAATGGCCGAGGGGCTGTTCAGCTGTGAGGGGCGTCACAGCCCTGAAAACAATCCCCCCCCCCCAGGGGCCTCACAGGCAGGTCACTCATCCACAATGGCCCTTACACAGGGAATTATAGGATATTGTCCTTGAGTCTGGGAAACATTAAAACATCTGCTTAACCATCTTTATGAAATCAAGTCAATGAGATAATAAAACCCTGCAGACAGCGTATATGAGACGGGTATACAGATATCAGTTGTACTTGTAAACGCAGCCATTCCTTCAGGAGGTTAGAAGCCCATGGGCTAGAGTGCTCACCGCCCCCTCCCAACCAAGCCCACATCATTGGCCCCAAATTGTCAATCCGTACCCCGAACGCCCTTGCACAACCCGCTAACGGGAACAGCTTTTCTTTGCCTACCTGTCACAATCCTCGCCTTCTCTCTTCAATCTTCTTTACTCAAGGAGAACAGCCCTGGCTTCATGGGTGGCACGGTAGCACAGTGGGTAGCACTGTTGCTTCACAGCGCCAGGGACCCGGGATCGATTCCCGGCTTGGGTCACTGTCTGTGCCGAGTCTGCACGTTCTCCCCGTGTCTGCGTGGGTTTCCTCCGGGTGCTCCGGTTTCCTCCCACAGTCCAAAGATGTGCTGTTAGGTGAATTGGACATTCTGTATTCTCCCTCTGTAAACCCGAACAGGCGCCGGAATGTGGTGACTAGGGGCTTTTCACAGTAACTTCATTGCAGTGTTAAAGTAAGCCTACTTGTGACAATAGTAAAGAATATTATGTTCTCCAACTCCACATCGGAGCTAGAATCCCCCCCCTCACTCCTGGAACCATTGTGGTCAATCTGGTTATTACTTTCTGAATATTCTCCAGAGCACTTGTGTCTGGCTGTAAGACCATAAGAAAGAGGAACAGGCTATTCAACCCCTGAAGCCTGCTCCGCTATTCAATAGGATCGTGGCTGATTCGACATTCCACACGTCCCGATTCCTGCCTTTTCCACTTAACCCTCGATTCCCCTACTGATCAGAAATCAATCTCTCTCAGCCTTAAGTATGCACAAGGACTCTGCCTCCACAGCTCCCTGTGGCAAGGAGTTCCAAAGACACAAGCCTCTGAGGAAAGTAATTTATCCTCATCTCAGTCTTAGGTGGGTGCCCCTTTATTGTGAGACTATACCCTCTGGTCTGAGACTCTCCCATGAGGAGAAACATCCTCTCGGCATCTGTCAAGTCCCTTAAGAATCCGAGATGTTTCAATGAGACCACCTCTCATTCTTCTAAATTCCAACAAGTAGAGTCCCAAACTGTTTAACCTTTGCTCACAAGACGATCCCTCCATACCGGGAATCATCCCAGTGAACCTTCTCTGAACCATCTCCAGCTAAACAATATCTTTCCTTAGAGGACCAAAACTGCTGACAGTGCTCTAGGTGTGGTCTCACCAGTACCTTGTACAGCTGCAGCAAGACTTCCCGACTCTTATACTCCAACCCTCTTGAAATAGAGGCCAACATTCCATTCACCTGGGCAGCACGGTGGCGCAGTGGTTAGCACTGCAGTCTCAGGGCGCCGAGGTCCCAGGTTCGATCCCGGCTCTGGATCACTGTCTGTGTGGAGTTTGCACATTCTCCCCGTGTCTGCGTGGGTTTCACCCCCACAACCCAAAGATGTGCAGGGTAGGTGGGTTGGCCACGCTAAATTGGAAAATACCATTTGGGTATTCTAAATTTTTTTTAAAACCATTCTATTCACCTTCTGATTACCTGCTGCATCTGTGTGCGAGCCAAATTCCTTTGTGTGATAATAATAATAATTGCTTATTGTCACAAGTAGGCTTCAGTGAAGTTACTGTGAAAAGCCCCTCGTCGCCACATTCCGGCGCCTGTTCGGGGAGGCCGGAGTTGCAACTTTCTGCAGTTTTTCTCCATTTAAATAATGCTCTGTTCTTTTGTTCTCCCTTCCAAAATGAACAACTTCACATTTTCCCTCATTATTCTCCATTTGTTTATTTTTTTGCCCCCAGCGTATCAATATCTCTTTGCAAACTTTGTGTCCCTCTCACAACTTGCCTTCCCATCTATCTTTGTGTTGTCTGCAACTTTAGCTGCCATGCATTCGCTTCCTTCCTCCAGGACTAGTGGTGTGTCTCAGGGGTCTGTGCTGGGACCACAACTTTTTACAATATACATAATGATCTGGAAGAAGGATATGAAGGCCCTGTTGCTAAGTTTGCAGATGATACAAAGATCTGTTGAGGGACGGGTAGTATTTCGGAAGCAAGGAGGCTGCAGAAGGACTTGGACAAGCTAGGAGAGCGGGCAATGAAGTGGCAGATGAAATACAATGTGGAAAAGTGTGAGGTTATGCACTTTGGAAGGAGGAATTTAGTCATAGACCATTTTCTAAATGGGGAAATGCTTCGGAAATCAGAAGCACAAAGGGACTTGGGAGTCCTTGTTCACGATTCTCTTAAGGTTAACGTGCAGGTTCAGTCGGCAGTTAAGAAGGCAAATGCAATGTTCGCATTCATGTCAAGAGGGCTAGAATACAAGGCCAGGGATGTACCTCTGAGGCTGTATAAGGCTCTGGTCAGACCCCATTTGGAGTATTGGGAGCAGTTTTGTGCCCCATATCTAAGGAAGGATGTGCTGGCCTTGGAAAGGGTCCAGAGGAGGTTCACAAGAATGATCCCTGGAATGAAGAACTTGTCGTATGAGGAACGTTTGAGGACTCTGGGTCTGTACTTGTTGGAGTTTAGATGGATGAGGGGGGATCTTATTGAAACGTACAAGAGGCCTGGATAGAGTGGATGTGGAGAGAGTATTTCCACTTGTAGGAAAAACTAGAACCAGAGGACACCATCTCAGACTAAAGGGACGATCCTTTAAAACAGAGATGAGGAGGAATTACTTCAGCCAGAGGGTGGTGAATCTGTGGAACTTGATTAATAAGGGGATCAGGGGTTATGGGAAGAAGGCAGGAGAATGGGGATGAGAAAATCTCAACCATGATTGAATGGCGGAGCAGACTCGATGGGCCGAGTGGCCTAATTCTGCTCCTATGTCTTATGGTCTTATGTCATTGATATAGATTGTAAATGGTTCCATTCCAGCACTGATCCCTGTGGAACCCCACTGACGACAGGTCACCAACCTCACTCGCTATTTCCTGCCCATCAGTCAATTCTCTCTCCATGCCAATGTACTTGCTACAGGTTGATCGTCCCTTATCCAAAAATTCCTAAATCCACTTTTTTTCGAGCACTGACGTGACGTCATGAGTGGGAAATCTCCCAAGGCTCCTGGGCGATGCGCAGTTCCCAATATGCGTCGCACATGCTCAGTTCCGAAGTAGCGGCGCACATGTGCAGTTCCCAACGCGCACCACACCGGCACAGTTCCCAACGCGTGCCATTCATACGCAGTTGCCAACGCGTGCCGCACGTACGCAGTTCCAACGTGTGCAGTTCCCAACGCGTGCCGCACATGTGCAGTTCCCAACGCGCATCACACAGGCACAGTTCCCAACACATGTTGCATGTGTGCAGTTCCCAACGCGTGCTGCACATGTGCAGTTGCCAACGCGTGCCGCACGTACGTAGTTCCCAACACACGCCGCACGTACGCAGTTCCAACGTGTGCAGTTCCCAACTCGCACCGCACATGTGCAGTTCCCAACGCGTGCTGCACATGTGCAGTTCCCAACGCGTGCTGCACATGTGCAGTTCTCAACGCTTGCTGCACATGTGCAGTTCCCAACGCTTGCTGCACATGTGCAGTTCCCAACGCGTGCTGCACATGTGCAGTTCCCAACGCGTGCTGCACATGTGCAGTTCCCAAAGCGTGCTGCACATGTGCAGTTCCCAAAGCGTGCTGCACATGTGCAGTTCCCAACGCGTGCTGCACATGTGCAGTTCCCAACGCGTGCTGCACATGTGCAGTTCCCAACGCGTGCTGCACATGTGCAGTTCCCAACGCGTGCTGCACATGTGCAGTTCCCAACGCGTGCTGCACATGTGCAGTTCCCAACGCGTGCTGCACATGTGCAGTTCCCAACGCGTGCTGCACATGTGCAGTTCCCAACGCGTGCTGCACATGTGCAGTTCCCAACGCGTGCTGCACATGTGCAGTTCCCAACGCGCGCCGCACACGCGCAGTTCCCAACGCGTGCCACACCCGCGCAGTTACCAACGAGCGCCGCACACGTGCAGTTCCCAACGCGCGCCGCACACGCGCAGTTCCCAACGCGCGCCGCACGTGCAGTTCCCAACGCGCGCCGCACGTGCAGTTCCCAACGCGCGCCGCATGCGCAGTTCCCAACGCGCGCCGCACACGCGCAGTTCCCAACGCGCGCCACACGCGCAGTTCCCAACGCGCGCCGCACCCGCGCAGTTGCCAACGCGCGCCGCGCACGCGCAGTTGCCAACGCGCGCCGCACACGCGCAGTTCCCAACGCACGCCGCACACGCGCAGTTCCCAACGCGCGCCGCACACGCGCAGTTCCCAACGCGCGCCGCACACGCGCAGTTCCCAACGCGCGCCGCACACGCGCAGTTCCCAACGCGCGCCGCTCACGCGCTGTTCCCAACGCGCGCCGCACGCGCTGTTCCCAACGCGCGCCGCACACGCGCAGTTCCCAACGCGCGCCGCACATGCGCAGTTCCCAACGCGCGCCGCACACGCGCAGTCCCCAACGCGCGCCGCACACGCGCAGTTCCCAACGCGCGCCGCACACGCGCAGTTCCCAACGCGCGCCGCACACGCGCAGTTCCCAACGCGCGCAGCACACGCGCAGTTCCCAACGCTCGCCGCACACGTGCAGTTCCCAACTCGGCTGCACTTGCGTAGCATATTCCGAATTCTGCAAACTTTGAAATTCGATACACACTCTGCCCCAAGCATTTCGCATAAAGGATTTTCAACCCATCCTTCCAACGCCATGGGCTCTTATGATTTAATCTTTTGTGAGGTACCTTGTCGAACACCTTCTGGAAGTCGAAATACAACACTTACTGGTTCCCCTCTCTCCACTCTGTACTTCCTGGAAGAATTCTAATAAATATTGTAATGATGTTAGAGGACATAGCTGCACAATCAACCTTTAATATGGGGTGACATCTTTTTTTTTTCGTTTGTGAGTTGTGGGTGTCGCTGGCCAGGTGATCATTGTCCATCCCTAATTGCCCTTGAGGAGGTGGTGAGCTGCCTTCTTGAACCGCTTCAGTTCCTGAGGTGTAGGTACACCCACTGTGCTGTTAGGGAGGGAGTTCCAGGACTTTGCCCAGCGACAGTGAAGGAACGGCGATATATTTCCAAGTCAGGATGGTGAGTGACTTGGAGGGGAACCTCCAGGTGGTGGGGTCCCCAGGTATCCGCTGCCCTTGTCCTTTAAGGTGACAGAGGTCACGGGTCGCACGAACCTTGCTGAGTTCCTGCCATGCACCTTGTGTATGGTACACACGGCTGCCACAGTGTCAGTGGTGGAGGAACTGACTGTTGAAGTTGGTCAATGGGTTGTCAATCAAGCAGCTGCTTTGTCCTGGATGGTGCTCAGCTTATTGAGAGTTGGAGCTGCACTAATCCAGGCAGGTGGAGAATGTTTTATTCTATCTTACATTAACAGAAACTTACTAGGATTTGTCTACCAGTGTACCTATCCTTACAACACTGCTCCCCACATAAACACCTCCTCTCACCCCACCCTCCTATCACCCCCCATGGAGCCACACCCGGAGGATCAGACTCTGTGTTGAAAATCATTTAATTTCTTTCCTTCTCTTTATTTTCAGTGTGGGGCACATGTAATTTTGGGCAGTACTTCATCCAGCGGAATTATCACGCAAGGTTGCAAAGATGGGTCTCCTCTCGGATCCAAACCGCAGGCAGGTGCTAATAAACTTGCTCACCAAGATGAACACACCCCTGTGGTGAGTGAAAATATAATGGTGGGGATAGGGGTAAGAAACATTCTGAGTTCAGATACCCAACACGGCATGTATCTGATGGAACTGTGTAGAGGGACCTTACTCTGGGAGTGTTTGATGGAGACAGTGCAGAGGGAGCTTTACTCTGTATCTAACCCTGTGCTGTACCTGTACTGGGAGTGTTTGATGGGGACAGTGTAGAGGGAGCTTTACTCTGTATCTAACCCCGTGCTGTACCTGTCCTGGGAGAGTTTAATGGGGACAGTGTAGAGGGAGCTTTACTCTGTATCTAACCCCGTGCTGTACCTGTCCTGGGAGTGTTTGATGGGGACAGTGTAGAGGGAGCTTTACTCGGTATCTAACCCCGTGCTGTACCTGTCCCGGGAGTGTTTGGTGGGGACAGTGTAGAGGGAGCTTTACTCTGTATCTAACCCCGTGCTGTACCTGTCCTGGGAGAGTTTAATGGGGACAGTGTAGAGGGAGCTTTACTCTGTATCTAACCCCGTGCTGTACCTGTCCTGGGAATGTTTGATGGAGACAGTGCAGAGGGAGCTTTACTCTGTATCTAACCCCGTGCTGCACCTGTCCTGGGAGTGTTTGATGGGGACAGTGTAGAGGGAGCTTTACTCTGTATCTAACCCCGTGCTGTACCTGTCCTGGGAGTGTTTGATGGGGACAGTGTAGAGGGAGCTTTACTCTGTATCTAACCCCGTGCTGTACCTGTCCTGGGAGTGTTTGATGGGGACAGTGTAGAGGGAGCTTTACTCTGTATCTAACCCCGTGCTGTACCTGTACTGGGAGTGTTTGATGGGGACAGTGTCGAGGGAGCTTTACTCGGTATCTAACCCCGTGCTGTACCTGTCCCGGGAGTGTTTGGTGGGGACAGTGTAGAGGGAGCTTTACTCTGTATCTAACCCCGTGCTGTACCTGTCCTGGGAGAGTTTAATGGGGACAGTGTAGAGGGAGCTTTACTCTGTATCTAACCCCGTGCTGTACCTGTCCTGGGAATGTTTGATGGAGACAGTGCAGAGGGAGCTTTACTCTGTATCTAACCCCGTGCTGCACCTGTCCTGGGAGTGTTTGATGGGGACAGTGTAGAGGGAGCTTTACTCTGTATCTAACCCCGTGCTGTACCTGTCCTGGGAGTGTTTGATGGGGACAGTGTAGAGGGAGCTTTACTCTGTATCTAACCCCGTGCTGTACCTGTCCTGGGAGTGTTTGATGGGGACAGTGTAGAGGGAGCTTTACTCTGTATCTAACCCCGTGCTGCACCTGTCCTGGGAGTGTTTGATGGGGACAGTGTAGAAGGAGCTTTACTCTGTATCTAACCCTGTGCTGTCCCTGTCCTGGGTGTGTGTGATGGGGACAGTATGTTGAAGGGTGAGTTTATTTGCTGAGCTAGGCTGGGTTCCTGATGTTGATGTGGGAATACTCTGGTGGTTGTTGGCTGGCTGTTTCTGATGCTCTCTCTGTTTTTATCCCCCTGTCTCCAGCTTCCTGTGCTACGTGGCTGGGATCGCCTGGTTCATGGGTCTGGCCTTTGAACCGTTCATCCTTCGAATGTACACATCGGAGAACGCCATGGGCTCCACCATGGTGGACGAGAACTTTGTCTACGGTGACAGGGCACTATCGTACGCCCGGGAATTCTCGGCACACGGGAAAAAGGTTGGGTAAGGAGCTGAGGGGTCTCTGCTTGGAGAGGTTCACACTGGACCGGAGTGGCTGGAATTTGGGGGATCTGATTGGATTGGAATGAATTTGATTGGGAGATTTTCCTGGATGATAGAGACTGGATCCCAGGATCTCTGATCAGAGTTCTGCTGCCTGACCGGGCCTCGTGGCATGTCTGACACGATGGAATTCAGCAGATCTTTGTCTTTATTCTTTTCATGTGATGCAGGCGTCGCCGGCTGGGTCAGCATTTGTTGCCCATCCCTAATTGGCCCTTGACCTGAGTGTCTGACTCGGCTATTTAAGAGTCAGCCACACTGCTGTGGGTCTGGAGTCACATGTAGGCCAGACCGGGTAAGGACGGCAGATTTCCTTCCCTAAAGGGACATTAGTGAACCAGATGGGTTTTTACAACAATCGACAATGGTTTCATGGTCACCGTGACTGAGACTCTTTTTCAATTTCAGATTTATGAATTAAATTTAAGTTCCACCAGCTGCCGTGGTGCGACTTGAAGCTGCGGGCCCAGAGAATTTGCCTGCATTACTACTGCAGTTAGTTATATTGCCACGAGGCCACCATCTCCCCCTGTTATACGAGAGGCTGGGGTGGGTTTCAATGTGTTATCACGGGGTGTGGGAGATTGGCTCAGCTGAAACAGGGATGGTCCTTTGATCACAGGGCGTACACGGAGAGTTTCAGAGTGGCAAACGCGGTGTTGTCCAGTCCTAACCACAGACTTTTCCTTTACTCCAGAGAGATGCCAGTGGAGTGGCTCGTGAAGACCATGACTGGCCTGGGACTGGAGACACACGTTCAGACCTTCTCCCGAACTCTGCCCTTCCCGGATGAGATACGAGAGAGATACGTACGTCGCGAGGCTTTGTAACTCTTGTGCACTGGGTGAAACACAACAATGCAGACTTTAAGGGATCTCACTCGCGTTTTTCTTCCTATCCCCCCTCACCCTGCCCCGGTGACCCCTGTGTGAAATCCATCCACCAGGGTTGCCCCAGCCCAGACTGAGAACCGGGGACTATAAAATCCCGAGGTCATGTGGGAAAATGCTTGAATCCTTTATCAAGGACTTTATAGCGGAACATTTAGAAAGCAGTGGCAGGATCAGTCAGAGTCAACACGGATTTATGAAGGGAAAATCATGCCTGACAAATCTGTTGGAATTCTTTGAAGATGTAACCAGTACAGTCGACAAGGGGGAGCCAATCGATGTGGTATATTTGGACTTTCAGAAGACGTTGGACAAAGTCCCGCATAAGAGATTATTGTGCAAAATTAAAGCGCATGGGATTAGGGGAAATGTATTGAGGTGGATAGAAAACTGGTTGGCAGAGAGGAAAGAAAGAGTCGGGATTAATGGGTCCTTTTCAAATTGGCAGGCAGTAACTAGTGGGGTACCACAGGATTTGGTGCTGGGACCCCAGCTATTCACAATATCAATGATTTGGATGAGGGAACAAAATGTAACCTCGCAAAGTTTGCAGATGACACCAAGTTTGGCGGGAGGGTGAATTGTGACGAGGATGCAGGGATCCTACAGCAAGATCTGGACAGGTTGGGCGAGTGGGCAAATCACTGGCAGATGCAGTATAATTTGGATAAGTGTGAGGTTATTCAGTTTGGAAGCAAAAACAGGAAGGCAGATTACTACCTGAATGGTTGTAAATTGGGAGAGGGGAGTGTGCAGCGGGACCTGGGTGTCCTTCTGCACCAGTCGCTGAAGGTAAGCATGCAGGTGCAGCAGGCGGTAAAGAAGGCTAATGGTATGTTGGCCTTCATTGCGAGAGGTTTCGAGTATAGAAGCAGGGATGTGTTGCTGCAATTGTACAGGGCCTTGGTGAGGCCACACCTGGAGTATTGTGTGCAGTTTTGGTCTCCTTTGCTGAGGAAGGATGTTCTTGCTCTCGAGGGAGTGCAGCAAGGGTTTACCAGACTGATTCCAGATGGGTTTTAATGACAATCGACGATGGTTTCATGGTCATCATTAGACTTTTAATTCCAGATTTTTAGTGGATTAAAATTTCACCGTCTGCAGTGGTGGGATTTAAACCGGGGTCCCCAGAGCCTTACCCTGGGTCTCTGGTTTATTAGTCCAGTGACAATACCACTACGCCACTGCCTCCCCAATAATATATATAAAGAGGAAAGACAACACCATCTTGCATTTATATACCACCTTTAACATGGGAACAAATCCCAATGCATTTCACAGGATTGCAATGAAACAAAAGTCCACACTGAATCACCTAAGGGGATATTAGAGCAGGTAGAGTTCAGTCTTGGGGACGACCTACAATGAAGGAAAAACGGGTAGGGAGGTGTAAGGTGGAAAATACAGAACTGAGGCCTCAGCAGCTGAAGAGACGACCGCCGATGGTGGAGTGACTAAATTCGGGGATGTGTGAGAGGCCAGAATTGGAGGAAAGCTGCTACCTCGGAGTGTCACAGGAAGGAACACAGGAGCAGGAGAGGGCCATTCAGTCCATCACGCCTGCTCTGCCCTTCAATACTATCATGGCTGATTGGACACTTCAATGCCTTTTACGCCCACTGTTATTGTTGATCAGAAATCTATCGATCTCTGCTTTAAACATACTCAATGACTGAGCTTCCACAGCCCTGTCATTATAAGGGCAGGGGGAGTTTGCAGAGACACAAGGAAGTTACAGAATGCTCCCCCAAACCCACGTTAATCGGGGGCGAGACATCTAACAGTGGACAAGACAGGTTTTTGAAAATATTCTTCAATGGGACGTGGACATGGAGAATTGCCCTTGAACCGAGTGTCTCGCTCGGCCATTTCAGAGGGGGGCAGTTCAGAGTCAACCATATTTCAGTGCGGCTGGAATCACGTGTAGGCCAGACGGGGTAAGGACGGCAGAATTAAAACACAAAATGCTGGAGCCCCTCAGCAGGTCCGGCAGCGTCCGTGGAGAGAGAAACAGAGTTAAAGTTCCAAAGAAGAGTCATCTGGACTCGAAACTTTAACTCTGTTTCTCTCTCCACGGACACTGCCGGACCTGCTGAGGGGCTCCAGCATTTTGTGTTTTTATTTCACATTTCCAGCATCCACTGTATTTCGCCCTTATAAGGATGACAGATTTCCTTCCCGAAAGGACATTAGTGAACCAGATGGGTTTGTACAACAACCGATGATAGTTTCATGGTCACCGTCGCTGAGACTAGTTTTATATTGCAGATTAAGGAATTGGATTTAAATCCCACCAGCTGCTGTTGGTGGGATTTGATCCCACGTCCCCAGAGAGTTAGCCTCGAGTGTGGTTAGCATATTGATAAATAAGAGGTAGATTAACAGGATCCAGGTGTAGATTGAGGCACTGCGGAGGGTAATTGAGAGTATCAGATGGGTGAACAATTCCATGGCCAGTCCTTTACTGCTTGTCTCGCAGTCCGGTGGGGGTTATTTATTCAAGCTTTTCAATTGAAAACGCAGATGGTGAAAGGGAGCAACGTCTATGGAATTCTCCGAGCTTCCAGAGCTGCAAGCACAGAGTCGATCGTCCTGAGCACTCCAGTTGGTATCAAACGCAACAGCCAGGCTGCCGGTCTACTCCTGGCTCTGGCCTCCTACTTCAGAGGTACATGTGTTATTTTTCCTGTCCGGGGCAGGTGGGTTGGGGGGTGGGGGGGGGGGGGCTGTGTTGGGGCTCAATTTCCCCTTCGAATACAAGCAGGAGGAGGCAGCACTACATGTGTAGTGACTGTGTTCAGTTCTGGGTACCATACCTCAGGGGGTGGGGGGGCGGCACGGTAATACAGTGGTTAGCACTGTTGCTTCACAGCGCCAGAGTCCCAGGTTTGATTCCCGGCTTGGGTCACTGTCTGTGCGGAGTCTGCACGTTCTCACCATGTCTGCGTGGGTTTCCTTTGGGTGCTCCAGTTTCCTCCCACAAGTCTCGAAAGACGTGCTGTTGGGTGAATTGGACATTCTGAATTCTCCCTCTGTGTACCCGAACAGGCGGCGGAATGTGGCGACGAGGGGCTTTTCACAGTAACTTCATTGCAGTGTTAATGTAAGCATACTTGTGACAATAAAGATTAGTATTATATATTGACCTCGGAGGAGATGCAATACCGATTCACTGGGGCTAAAAGGGTTAAACTATTGAGGACTAATTGCTTGTATTCCCCGCAGTGTAGGATTTTGCAATTCAGAAAGCCAGTTGCTGAAGGATAGAACTGGGGCCAATCTTCACACACTTTGGCAAGCATTTATTTGCAGAGATAACCATTACAAACATACACCTCCTAACCCAGCAACCACAGTTTCAATCTGTTTGGCACTCTGGAAATCTGGAGCTCTCAATCTGGATCAAATGGAGCCTTCCAGGTTGGGATTGATGGACTTCTTGTTCAAGAAATTGAGAGCTTTGGAGCCAAGGTGGGTAAATGGAGTTCAGGTACAGATCAGCTATATTCTGATAGAATGGCGGACAGACGTGAGGTGGCTGAATTGCCTCCTGTACCCATGAGTGAGTTGACCTTTACTAAAGTGGTGGTGCATTTAATTGTTGAGCCACTAGGTGAGCTGGTCTATTTGTTTGCCATTAATCCTGAACACAAGTCAACGGTCAGGTTGGTCAGTGCAGCGCTGGCCGATGGGATTCCTATGAGGTTTGGGTGCCATTGAGGTTCCAGGTTCCAGTTGAATTGTCCAGAAGGGACAGAGGAGAGCCCAATGGCCAATCTAGCTCATCCTTTACCACGCTATGAATAGACAAACCCACTGGGTGTAGCTTTCGCACCACTAGCATCTCATCTGAATGTCCCTGTGTGTAAACGGAAACACTGTCTCGCTGTAACACGGCCTGAACTGATGGGCTGAACATCTGCCCAGGGAGCTCACGAGCACCGAGGAATAGGTACAGAAGTAGACTATACAGCCTCTCGGGACTGCTCCGCCCTTCAATACCACCATCGCTGACCTTGGGTTTCAACTCGTATCCTGCTCCTCACATTCTCAGAGATCAAAAATTATCATAGATTATCATAGAATTTACAGTGCAGAAGGAGGCCAATCGGCCCATCGAGACTGCACCGATCTTGGAAAGAGCACCCTACCCAAGGTCAACACCTCCACCCTATCCCCATAACCCAGTAACCCCACCCAATACTAAGGGCAATTTTGCACACTAAGGGCAATTTATCATGGCCAATCCACCTAACCTGCACATCTTTGGACTGTGGGAGGAAACCGGAGCACCCGGAGGAAACCCACGCACACACGGGGAGGAAGTGCAGACTCCGCACAGACAGTGACCCAAGCCGGAATCGAACCTGGGACCCTGGAGCTGTGAAGCAATTGTGCTATCCACAATGCTACCGTGCTGCCCTTAATCTGTCCATCCAAACCTTCAATATATTCCACGATGAAATATATTCCACGATGGAGTGTCCACGACTCTCTGGGGCCGAGAATTCCAAACGAGTGAATAAATGTCTCCTGACTTCCACCCTGATTGATCACCCAGGCTAATTCCCCAGCCGGGGGGGGATCTGTCTCCCGCATCCACCCCCAGGCTAATTCCCCAGCCGGGGGGGAATCTATCTCCCGCATCCACCCCCAGGCTAATTCCCAGCCGGGGGGGAATCTGTCTCCCGCATCCACCCCCAGGCTAATTCCCCAGCCGGGGGGGAATCTGTCTCCCGCATCCACCCCCAGGCTAATTCCCCAGCCGGGGGGGGATCTGTCTCCCGCATCCACCCCCAGGCTAATTCCCCAGCCGGGGGGGGAATCTATCTCCCGCATCCACCCCCAGGCTAATTCCCCAGCCGGGGGGGGAATCTATCTCCCGCATCCACCCCCAGGCTAATTCCCCAGCCGGGGGGGAATCTATCTCCCGCATCCACCCCCAGTCTAATTCCCCAGCCGGGGGGGAATCTGTCTCCCGCATCCACCCGCAGTCTAATTCCCCAGCCGGGGGGGAATCTATCTTACGCATCCACCCCCAGTCTAATTCCCCAGCCAGGGGGGGATCTATCTCCCGCATTCACCCCCAGGCTAATTCCCCAGGTGGGGGGGGATCTATCTCCCGCATCCACCCCCAGTCTAATTCCCCAGCCAGGGGGGGATCTATCTCCCGCATTCACCCTCAGTCTAATTCCCCAGGTGGGGGGGGAATCTATCTCCCGCATCCACCCGCTGTCTAATTCCCCAGCTGGGGGGGGGGATCTATCTCCCGCATCCACCCCCAGTCTAATTCCCCAGCCGGGGGGGGGATCTATCTCCCGCATTCCCCCTCCGTCTAATTCCCCAGCTGGGGGGAAAGCTATCTCCCGCATCCACCCCGAGTCTAATTCCCCAGCTGGGGGGGGATCTATCTCCCGCATCCACCCCCAGTCTAATTCCCCAGACCGGGGGGGGGGGATCTATCTCCTGCATTCTCCCTCAGTCTAATTCCCCAGCTGGGGGGGGGATCTATCTGCCGCATCCCCCCCCCCCCATTCTAAGTCCCCAGCCGGGGGGGGATCTATCTCCCGCATCCCCCCCAGTCTAATTCCCCAGCTGGGGGGGGGGGGGATCTATCTCCCGCATCCACCCCCAGTCTAATTCCCCAGCTGGGGGGGGGATCTGTCTCCCGCATTCACCCTCAGTCTAATTCCCCAGCCGGGGGGGGGGGGATCTCCCGCATTCACCCCCAGTCTAATTCCCCAGCTTGGGGGGGGGGGGATCTCCCCGCATTCACCCCCAGGCTAATTCCCCAGCCGGGGGAGGGTCTATCTCCCGCATTCACCCTCAGTCTAATTCCCCAGCCGGGGGGGGGCATCGATCTCCCGCATTCACCCCAGTCTAATTCCCCAGCTGGGGGGGGTGGGGGGGGGGGAATCTATCTCCCGCATCCACCCCCAGTCTAATTCCCCAGCCGGGGGGGGATCTATCTCCCGCATCCACCCCCAGTCTAATTCCCCAGCTGGGGGGGGATCTACCTCCCGCATCCACCCCCAGTCTAATTCCCCAGTAGGGGGGGATCTATCTCCTGCAATCTCCCCCAGTCTAATTCCCCAGCTGGTGGGGGGGATCTGTCTCCCGCATCCACCCCCAGTCTAATTCCCCAGCTGGGGGGGGGATCTGTCTCCCGCATCCACCCCCAGTCTAATTCCCCAGCCGGGGGGGGGGATCTATCTCCCGCATTCACCCTCAGTCTAATTCCCCAGCCGGGGGGGGGGATCTCCCGCATTCACCCCCAGTCTAATTCCCCAGCTGGGGGGAATCTATCTTACGCATCCACCCCCAGTCTAATTCCCCAGCCGGGGGGGGATCTATCGCCCGCATTCACCCCCAGTCTAATTCCCCAGCTTGGGGGGGGGGGGGGGATCTCCCCGCATTCACCCCCAGGCTAATTCCCCAGCCGGGGGAGGGTCTATCTCCCGCATTCACCCTCAGTCCAATTCCTCAGCCGGGGGAGGGGCATCGATCTCCCGCATTCACCCCAGTCTAATTCCCCAGCTGGGGGGGGGATCTATCTCCCGCATCCACCCCCAGTCTAATTCCCCAGCCGGGGGGGGATCTATCTCCGGCATTCACCCTCAGTCTAATTCCCCAGCTGGGGGGGAATCTATCTCCCGCATCCACCCCCAGTCTAATTCCCCAGCTGGGGGGGCATCTATCTCCCAAATCCACCCCCAGTCTAATTCCCCAGTAGGGGGGGGGGAATCTATCTCCCACATCCACCCCCAGTCTAATTCCCCAGCTGGGGGGTGGAATCTCCCCGCATCCACCCCCAGTCTAATTCCCCAGTAGGGGGGGGGGAATCTATCTCCCACATCCACACCCAGTCTAATTCCCCAGCTGGGGGGTGGAATCTCCCCGCATCCACCCCCAGTCTAATTCCCCAGTAGGGGGGGGGGAATCTATCTCCCACATCCACACCCAGTCTAATTCCCCAGCTGGGGGGGGGGGGGGGAATCTCCCCGCATCCACCCCCAGTCTAATTCCCCAGTAGGGGGGGGGAATCTATCTCCCGCATTCACCCTCAGTCTAATTCCCCAGCCGGGGGGGTCTATCTCCCGCATCCACCCCAGTCTAATTCCCCAGCCGGGGGGGATCTATCTCCCGCACCCACCCCCTGTCTAATTCCCCAGCCAGGGGGGATCTCCCGCATCCACCCCCAGTCTAATTCTCCAGCCGGGGGGGAATCTCCCGCATCCATCCTCAGTCTAATTCCCCAGCTGGGGGGGGGATCTATCTCCAGCATCCACCCCTAGTCTAATTCCCCAGCCGGGGGGGATCTATCTCCCGCATCCATCCCCAGTCTAATTCCCCAGCTGGGGTGGGGTGGGGGGGATCTCCCCGCATTCACCCCCAGGATAATTCCCCAGCCGGGGGAGGGTCTATCTCCCGCATTCACCCTCAGTCTAATTCCCCAGCCGGTGGGGGGGCATCGATCTCCCGCATTCACCCCAGTCTAATTCGCCAGCTGGGGGGGTGGGATCTATCTCCCGCATCCACCCCCAGTCTAATTCTCCAGCCGGGGGGGGATCTATCTCCCGCATCCACCCCCAGTCTAATTCCCCAGCCGGGGGGAATCTATCTCCCGCATTCACCCTCAGTCTAATTCCCCAGCTGGGGAGGGATCTATCTCCCGCATCCACCCCCAGTCTAATTCCCCAGCCAGGGGGGGGGATCTATCTTCCGCATTCACCCTCAGTCTAATTCCCCAGCTGGGGGGGAATCTATCTCCCGCATCCACCCCCAGTCTAATTCCCCAGCTGGGGGGGGATCTATCTCCCGCATCCACCCCCAGTCTAATTCCCCAGCTGGGGGGGGGAATCTCCCCACTTTCACCCCCAGGCTAATTCCCCAGCTGGGGGGGGATCAATCTCCCGCATCCACCCCCAGTCTAATTCCCCAGCTGGGGGGGGATCTATCTCCCGCATCCACCCCCAGTCTAATTCCCCAGCTGGGGGGGGAGCAATCTCCCGCATCCACCCCCAGTCTAATTCCCCAGCTGGGAGGGGGGAATCTCCCCGCTTTCACCCCCAGTCTAATTCCCCAGCCGGGGGAGGATCTATCTCCCGCATTCGCCCTCAGTCTAATTCCCCAGCCGGAGGGGATCTATCTCCCGCATCCACCCCCAGTCTAATTCCCCAGCTATGAGGGGGGAATCTCCCCGCTTTCACCCCCAGTCTAATTCCCCAGCCGGGGGAGGATCTATCTCCCGCATTCGCCTTCAGTCTAATTCCCCAGCCGGGGGGGATCTATCTCTCGCATCCACCCCAGTCTAATTCCCCAGCCAGGGGGTTCTCCCGCATCCACCCCCAGTCTAATTCCCCAGCCGGGGGGGAATCTCACGCTTCCATCCTCAGTCTAATTCCCCAGCTGGGGGGGGATCTATCTCCAGCATCCACCCCTAGTCTAATTCCCCAGCCGGGGGGGATCTATCTCCCGCATCCTCCCCCAGTCTAATTCCCCAGCCGGGGGGGTGGGGGGGTCTATCTCCCGCATTCACCCCCAGTCTAATTCACCAGCCGGGGTGGATTCTATTTCCCCGCATCCACCCCCAGTCTAATTCCCCAGCCGGGGGGGGATCTCCCGCATTCACCCCCAGTCTAATTCCCCAGCCGGGGGGGATTCTATCTCCCGCATTCACCCCCAGTCTAATTCCCCACCCAGGGGGGTCTATCTCCCGCCCCCACCCCCAATTCCCCAGCCGGGAGGGGGATCTATCCCCCCGCATTCACCCCAGTCTAATTCCCCAGCCCGGTGGGGGGATCTCCCGCATTCACCCCCAGTCTAATTCCCCAGCCGGGGGGGGGGGGGGAACTATCCCTGCATTCACCCCCAGTCTAATTCCCCAGCCGGGGGGGGGGAGGATCTATCTCCCCGCATTCACCCCCAATTCCCCAGCCGGGGGTGGAACTCCTGCATCCACCCCCAATCTAATTCCACAGCCAAGGGGGGGAAACTCCCGCATTCTCCCCCAATTCCCCATCCAGAGGGGGGGGGAACTCCCCCATCCACCCCCAGTCTAATTCCACAGCCGGGGCGGGATCTATCGCTCAGCATGCAACCTATCAACTCACTTCAGAATCTTGTTGGTGTCAATGAGGTCGCCCCTCATCCCAGGGACCAATCAGTGACCTTCACTGTAACCGCCTCCAATACACGGATAATCTTTTTTAAATATGGAGACTGAATCTGTGCGCAGTATTTTAGATCTGGTCTGACCAAAACCTTGTATTACTGCAGCAAGTCTTCTTTATTTGTGTTCTCCAATCCCCTTGCAATCAAGGTCAACATGCTATTGACCTTCCTAATTGCTCGCTGCACCTGCAGACTAACATTCTGCGTTCCTTGTACGGGATCACCCAAATTCCTCTGGACATCAGCACTGACACGTTTCTCACCGGATAAAAAATATTCAGCTTTGTCCTCCTTGTAATCAAAGTGAATAACTTCATTCTTCCCCACTGTGGCAGCTTGAGACAGACACTGGAGGTTTCCAGTCTTTAACGAAAGGGGTTTATTGATGAGAGGTAAAGACAGTTAGATACTAGGCGCAGAACTCAGTACGACAAGTGTTTACTCTTCAGCTGCCTGCTCCACACTGCCCAAGGTCCTGCTTCCAAAGCCCCGCCCAAACTCCCCATTGGCCGGGGTTCGTACGCTCCTGTGCGATTGGCTCCGAGCTGGCCACGTGGTCGTTGTGCCCGCCTCCTTAAAGGGGCACACTACCATATCCTTCCCCCACTTAATTCCCTTAATACAGTACCCCAAAACTATGTACAAAACTTATAGTTGTTAACAGGGACAACCGAAGAAAGAGTGTCCATCAATAAGTCCCTCGGTCCGGAGACCTCCAGGTCCTACTGGACCTCTGTAGCCCAGTCACAGGCTTGGCACTTTTTTAGGTGATCGAGTGGTCAGCAGTCAGGGCCACCTCGGGAATCACCTCTTCAACCATAGGCGAGCTAGCCTCACTGGCCCCGACCGACACAGCTGGTCGATCAGACGTGGAGCTGCTGGCTCCCCTTGGCTGGACCGAGTTAGAGAAATATTCACGATGAAATCGCTGCACTCACCGACTCCATGTTGGGAGTCACCACCCCTCGACTCCGCAGGTGGTCAACGTACTTCTTGACGGTGTTCCCGGTAACATCGGCCACCAGAGACACCGGCCCCGTCCTTCAAACCAAAGCGAACCTGCTACGAAGTTCCGGACCAAAACTGGGTCTCCCGCATCTCTGCTTTGACCACTGACACTTGTGGGAGGCCTGACGTGTCTCCACACTCTCCGCCAAATCTGGAAATACAAGATCCAACCAACTGGTGTGACCCCTGTGGTTGAATGAGTGGTTCAGTTGTTCAACAACAAAAACCTGACTTCCGGGTGCGGCTATGCAGAGCTAAGTCGCATGTTCAGCAGCTCCCGCTTGGAACGGACTTTTGGGCTCTTTACAGGGCCCCCAACAGGTTTTTTTTCGACATTTCCCGGTGTGGGAAGAAGACTGCAACGTTCCCCCGACAGTGTCCCCCAGGAATGTTATGTCTCTTGGTTACCAGGCCCGGCAGAAACAGTAAAAGATTTGGCTGGGACTGCAGGAAAGACAAAAGCCTCTTCCAGCATGCAGGCGGGGGAAGAGCAAGCTTAAAGGTTTCAAGCTGACTTGAGGGCCTTTATTAAAGGTGAATTCTAGCAGCAGAGGGAACAACTGTGAAAAGATCTCACCAAGGCCATTGAAGAAGGGGGGACGAGGCTTCCGGTGGCGGCCATGGAGGAGAAGGTCGCGCATTCAGCAGCTCCCGTCTGGAACGGACTTTGGGGCAGATTGGTGAAGCGAACACTGCCAAAAGGTTTCCCTCTCGAGACTTCCGGTTGCGGCTATGCGGAGCTAAGTCGCACATTCGGCGGCTCCCGCATAAACGGACTTTTGGGCTCTTTTCCAGGCCCCCAACGGCACTTTTTCGACGTTTCCCGGTGTGGGAAGAAGTTAATAACAGCTCCCCGTCAGTATATGGCTTTTACCAGGAGCGGGGCGACAAAAAAGGTGGTGGTGGACCCGAAGAAGGGAGGGAAGAAAAACAAAATGGCGGCGGGCGGAGACCAGGCAGCGTGGAGGCAGTGGGCGGAGGAGCAACAGGAGGGTATCCAGCGCTGCCTCAGAGAGATAAAAACGGACCTGCTAGAGCCGATGAAGGCTTCTATTGATAAGCTGCTGGAGACACAGACGGCCCAGGGGGTGGCGATCCGCGAGGCTCGACAAAAGATCTCTGACAATGAGGACGAGATCTTAGTCCTGGCGGTAAAGGTGGAGGCGGACGAGGCGCTCCACAAGAAATGGCAGGAGCGGTTCGAGGAGATGGAGAATCGGTCGAGGCGGAAGAATGTGCGGATTCTGGGCTTACCGGAGGGGCTGGAGGGGCCGGACGTGGGGGCCTATGTGGTCACCATGTTGAACTCGCTGATGGGAGCGGGGTCCTTCCAGGGGCCCCTGGAGCTGGAAGGGGCCCATAGAGTGTTGGCGAGGAGGCCCAAGGCTAACGAGCCTCTGCGGGCAGTGCTGGTTCGGTTCCATCGGTTCGTCGATCAGGAGTGTGTGCTCAGGTGGGCCAAGAAGGAGAGGAGCAGCAGGTGGGAGAACGCGGAGGTTCGGATATATCCGGACTGGAGTGCAGAGGTGGCGAAGAGGAGGGCCGGGTACAATCGAGTGAAGGCGGTGCTGCACAGGAAGGGGGTGATGTTTGGCATGTTGCAGCCGGCGCGACTGTGGGTTACCTACAAGGACCGGCACCATTATTTTAAGTCTCCGGAGGAGGTGTGGGCCTTTGTTCAGGCCGAGAAGCTGGACACAGACTGAGGGTCGGGATGGGCGATTGGGGACTGCGGTGGATATGTTATGCCTATTTTTTGTTCGGAGGGGGGGGGCCTTTGCATTGTTTTGGGTTTCTTTTTCTCTGTGTTTTTCTCTTTCGGGTTGGGGAGGGTGGATGGGGCGGGTTGGGCACTGTTTTGGTTGGTGGCGGGGCCTGGTAGGTGGAGAGCTCGGGATTTTTTCCCGCGCCGAAGACTGGGGCGGGCGGGGCCGGGGTGGGGAAGCGAGGATTGTTTCCCGCGCTTAGAACGGAGGGGGGAGGGGGAGAGCCTGTGGATGGGGAGCGGGAGAGGAGGGTGTGCCACACAATGGGAGGAGTCGAAGGGGAGGCAGGAGTGGGCGGGGTCAGCAGGAGTCAGCTGACTTGCGGAAGTGTAATGGGGGGAGTAATGATCCGGCTGATAACCTGGAATGTAAGGGGACTGAATGGGCCGGTTAAGCGGGCCCACGTGTTCGTGCACCTGAAGGGGCTCAAGGCGGATGTGGTTATGCTCCAGGAGACACACCTGAAGGTGGCAGACCAGGTAAGACTGAGGAAAGGGTGAGTAGGTCAGGTGTTTCTCTCGGGGCTAGATGCCAAAAATCGAGGGGTGGCGATCTTGGTGGGAAAGAAGGTGTCATTCGAGGCGTCAAGCATATTGTGACAGATAATGGCGGTAGGTACATAATGGTAAGTGGTAAGTTGCAGGGAGAGAGGGTGGTACTGGTCAATGTGTATGCTCCGAATTGGGACGATACGGGTTTTATGCGGCGCATGTTGGGTCGGATCCCAGACTTGGAAGTGGTGGGCCTGATAAAGGGGGGAGACTTTAACACGGTGTTGGATCCTGCACTGGATCGCTCCAGGTCTAGGACGGGTAGGAAGCCGGCGGCGGCTAGAGTGCTGAGTGGGTTTATGGACCAAATGGGAGGGGTGGACCCTTGGAGATTTGCAAGGTGGGGGGCTAGGGAATTTTCATACTTCTCACATGTCCATAAGGCTTATTCTCGAATCTACTTTTTCATTTTGAGTAGGGCGCTGATAGCGAGAGTAGAGGATACCGAGTATTCGGCAATAGCCATTTCGGACCACGCCCCGCATTGGGTGGACTTGGAGATGGGGGAGGAGAGGGACCAGCGCCCGCTGTGGCGCTTGGAGGTGGGGCTGTTGGCGGATGAGGAGGTGAGCGAGCGGGTCCGAGGAAGTACAGAGAGGTACTTGGAGACCAACGACAACAGGGAGGTCCGAGTGGGGATGGTATGGGAGGCACTGAAGGCGGTGATGAGGGGAGAGCTGATCTCCATTAGGGCCCACAAGGAGCGGAGGGAGCGGGGGGGAGAGGTAGAGGCTAGTGGGGAGATGGTGAGGGTAGAAAGGAGGTATGCGGAAGAGCCTGAGGAAGGATTGTTGAGGAAGAGGCGCAGCCTCCAGGCCGAATTCGACCTGGTAACCACCAGGAAGGCGGAGGTGCAGTGGAGGAAGGCCCAGGGGGCGGTCTACGAGTATGGGGAAAAGGCAAGCCGGATGCTGGCGCATCAGCTTCTGAAGCGGGGCGCCGCTAGGGAGATCGGGGGTGTTAAGGACAGGGGAGGGAGCGTGGTGCGGAGTGGGGTTGGCATCAATGGGGTCTTCAGGGATTTCTACGAGGAATTGTACCGATCCGAGCCCCCCACGGGAGGAGGGAGGGATGGGCCGTTTCCTGGACCAATTGAGGTTTCCAAAGGTGGAAGAGGGACTGGTGACGGGACTGGGGGCCCTGATTGGGCTGGAGGAGCTGATCAAAGGGATAGGAAGCATGCAGGCGGGGAAGGCACCGGGGCAGGACGGTTTCCCGGTCGAGTTCTATAAAAAATATATGGACCTGTTGGGCCCGCTGTTAGTTAGGATCTTTAATGAGGCAAGGGAGGGGGGGGGCTTTACCCCCGACGATGTCCCGGGCACTGATCTCCTTGATTCTGAAGCGGGACAAGGATCCCCTGCAATGTGGGTCTTACAGACCGATTTCCTTGCTAAATGTAGATGCCACGGTGCTGGCGAAGGTCTTAGCCACGAGGATTGAGGATTGTGTGCCGCAGATCATCCATGAAGACCAGACGGGGTTTGTGAAGGGGAGTCGGTTGGAATGCGAATGTGCGGAGGCTTTTGAACGTTATCATGATGCCGGCGAAGGAGGGGGAGGCGGAGATAGTGGTGGCGATGGATGCTGAGAAAGCCCTTCGATAGAGTAGAGTGGGGGTACTTGTAGGTGGTGCTGAAGAGGTTCGGGTTTGGGGAGCAGTTTGTCAGGTAGGTTAGGCTGTTGTATGAGGTCCCGATGGCGAGTGTGGCCACAAATAGGAGGAGGTCCGAGTACTTTCGGTTGCACCGCGGGATGAGACAGGGGTGTCCCCTGTCCTCCCTGCTCTTCGCACTGGCGATTGAACCCCTGGCTATGGCACAGAGAGAGTCGAGGAACTGGAGGGGGTTGGTGTGGGGTGGGGAGGAGCATAGGGTGTCGCTTTATGCGGACGACCTGCTGCTGTATGTGGCGGACCCGGTGGGAGGAATGCCAGAGGTAATGAGGATCCTTAGGGAATTCAGGGACTTTTTGGGGTACAAGCTCAATATGGGGAAGAGCGAGCTATTCGTAGTTCAGCTAGAGGACCAGGAGAGGGGGATTGGCGAGCTCCCACTAAAAAGGGCGGAGAGGAGCTTCAGATAATTGGGGGTCCAGGTGGCCAGGAGCTGGGGGGCCCTGCATAGGCTTAACTTTACAAGGCTGGTGGAGCAAATGGGGGAGGAGTTCAAGAGGTGGGACGCGTTGCCGCTGTCCTTGGCGGGTAGGGTGCAGTCAATCAAAATGACGGTGCTCCCAAGGTTTTTGTTCCTGGTCCAGTGCCTCCCCGTGTTTATCCCGAAGGCTTTTTTCAGGCGGGTTAACAGGAGTATAATGGGGTTTGTGTGGGCGCGAGGGACTCCGAGGGTGAGAAGGGTGTTCCTGGAGCGGAGCGGAGTAGAGATAGGGGGGGGCTGGCGCTGCCCAACCTCTGTGGGTACTACTGGGCCGCCAATGCGACGATGGTGCGCAAGTGGGTGATGGAGGGGGAGGGGGCTGCATGGAAGAGGCTGGAGACGGCGTCCTGTGTGGGTACGAGTCTGGGGGTGCTGGCAACGGCGCCGCTGCCGCTCCCTCCAAGGAGGTATCCCACTAGCCCGGTGGTGGTGGCGGCCCTCAAAATTTGGGTGCAGTGGAGGCGGCATAGGGGGAAGTTGGGGCCTCGGCGTGGACCCCATTACGGGGGAACTACTGGTTCGCCCTCGGAAGAACAGGTGGAGGGTTTTCGGGGTGGCACAGGGCAGGGATACGAAAGTTGGGGGACCTGTTTGTGGACGGGAAGTTCGCGAGCTTGAGTGAGCTGGAGGAGAAGTACGGGCTCCCCCCGGGGAACACCTTCAGGTACTTACAGGTAAGGGCGTTTGCCAGATGGCAGGTGGTGGAATTCCCCCGGCTACTGCCACACAATCGGGGGGGGGGGCGGGGGGGGGGGGGGGGGGAGTGGGGAAGATCTCGGAAACTTACCAGGTGATGCAGGAGGAGGAGGCCTCGGTGGTGGAGTTGAAACGTAAGTGGGAGGAGGAGTTGGGAGAGGAGATCAAAGAGGGGACGTGGGCAGATGCCCTAGGGAGGGTGAACTCTTCCTCTTCGTGCGCGAGGCTCAGCCTCATACAGTTTAAGGTGCTGCACAGGGCACACATGACCGGGACGAGGGTGAGCCGTTTTTTGGGGTGAGGACAGGTGTGTTAGGTGCTCAGGGAGCCCAGCAAACCACACCCATATGTTCTGGGCATGCCCAGCGCTGGAGGAATTTTGGGAGGGCGTAGCGAGGACGATGTCGAGGGTGGTAGGATCCAGGGTCAAACCGGGCTGGGGGCTCGCAATATTTGGGGTGGCAGAGGAGCCGGGAGTGCAGGAGGCGAAAGAGGCCAGAATTCTGGCCTTTGCGTCCCTGGTAGCCCGGCGAAGGATCCTTCTTCAGTGGCAAGATGCGAGGCCCCCAAGCGTGGAATCCTGGATCAGCGATATGGCAGGGTTCATTAAATTGGAGAGGGTGAAATTCGCCTTGAGAGGGTCGGTACAAGGGTTCTTTAGGCGGTGGCAACCGTTCTTAGACTTTCTGGCAGAACGATAGACATTGGTCAATGGCAGCAGCAGCTCGGGGGGGACGTTACTTTATTTTTGTTTATGTTATTTACACTGGAGGGTCTGAGGGGGTGTATACACCTGTTGTGTTAAGTCGGGGTGTTAATGTTAATTTATTATTTATGTTCTGCAGGGGGGAGGGGTTTGGGGGGTTGCTTTTTTAGATTGTGTTTTGTACTTAACCCTGTTGGGTTCTTTTTCCTTTCTCTTTCTGTTATTGATATTTTATGAAAACCTTTAATAACAATTATTTTTTTTTTAAAAATAACAAAAATCTCCCCAACCTCTGGCCAAGTGGTTTATCGGACTACTTTTTCATAGTGTTTTTGAAAGTTTGACCCACTCGCTCAGCCAGACCGTTCGCGCTGGGTGGCAGGCGGCCATTCTCGTGTGTCGTAGCCATTTGCTCTCACAAAACGCTGGAAATTACCGCCGGTGAAGGGGGTGCCATCGTCCGAAACAATTGACTCGGGATGTCCATGAATGGCAAACGTTGGGTGCAAGGCAGCTGCCCTGGCTGCTGAGATAGTTGTCCCCATCTCTCGAAATGAAAGCCACTTCAAGTGGGCATCTGCCAGCACCAAAAACACCTTGCCAAAGAACGGGCTCGCATAATCCATGTGGACTCTGGCCCACAGGTTACCTGGGCATTTCCAGGGGTGAAGGGTGGCGGAAGGTGGCAGGAATTGCTGCTTTTGGCAGGGTTTTTGTTTTCAATGGTCTTGTCTATGCCTGGCCACCAGACATAACTGTGCACGAGCTTCTTCATCTTTGTCTGCCCTGGGATGACGCTATGTGGCTCTTGAAGGAGGGGGGGGCCCGTGGCCTGAGGCGGGACGACCACACTGGATCACACCAACTTCACATGTCAACTCGTCCTGGCGAATGAATTCGGTCCTCAGCAGTTCAGGCTTCTCGTAACCCCAGACAGACTGTCTCGTTTGTTTGACCTTTGAAAGACTGCGGTCTCTTTGGGTCCAGCGGTGGATGTCTCCTGCGGACATTGGCGGGTGTCCAGGAAGTTTAGGGCGAGATTGACCTGGAGTATCGGTGGTGACAGGATGTCCTTGGGTAGAGGCGGGCGACAGTGCATCGGCACTAGCAATTTGCGCGCCAGGCTCTTGCTGAAAAGCACATTTGTAAACCGCCAACAGCAGGGCCCAGCGCCGTACCGTCGCCGAGAGTGTGGGCGGTATGGGCTTATCTTCCCACAAAACTGGAGATGGTTTGGAATTGCCTTTGCCTCAAGGACCCTTTCTGAAGCAGAACGAAACCGCCCAGATTGAGGAGGGTTTAGCGGTTATATTCGGCGTGAAGAAATTCCACCAGTATGCGTACGTTTGACAGTGACCTGTAAGGGAATTGCGTACCGATGGACCTGGGTAGCTTGATTTATGGACATCCTATAGTCCCCACAGACCCTTATTGACCGATCAGGTTCAAGGCAGGGACTGCCGACATCACTCACTCTGAAAACTGAACTGGCTTGTGAGATCCAGCTCTTCCAATCTCTAGCTCTGCTTCAACCTTCTGATGCAATGTGTATGGCACTGGTCTGGCTCAGACCAACTTGGGTGTTGAGTCCAGATTGACATAGATTGACATACTTTGGCTTTTAAACCTTTAACTCGGCCCAATTTGTTTGTGGAAGATGTCTTCATACCTCTTTAAGACATCTTGGAGGATGCCGTCAGATAGTTTGAAGATTTCCAGCCGGTTGACCCTCATCTTCTGGAACCAGTCTCTTCCCAACAGACTGGGTCTATGTCCTTCCACCATAACCAAAGACAGATTGGCCAGCTGCCCTCTGTAGGTCACTGGGGTATCGGCTGTTCCGAGGATCCCCAGTGTATGTTGAAAGCTTGGCTGTAGTACAACACAGAAGCAGGAGGAGGCTGTTCGGCCCTTCGAGCCCACTCCGCCACTCGTTAAGATCATGGCTGATCATCAAGTTCAATACCCTAGGGTGGCACGGTGGTGCAGTGGTTAGCACCGCTGCCTCGCAACACTTGAGGACCCGGGTTCGATCCCAGCCCCGGGTCACTGTCCGTGTGGAGTTTGTACATTCTACCCGTGTCTGTGTGGGTCTCACTCCCACAACCCAAAAAGGATGCGCAGGATAGGTGGCATGGCCACGCTAAATTGCCCCTTCATTGGAACAAAAAAAGAATTGGATACTCTAAATAAAAGTTCAACACCCTGATCCCGCCTTTCCCCCTGTATCCCTTGATTCCTTTGGCCTCAAGATCTATAATCTAATTCCTTGTTGAAATTACACATCTCTGGAATCAGCCTGGTAAACCTTCACTGCACTCCCTCCATAGCAAGAACATCCTCCTCAGATAAGGACACCAAACTGCACACAATACTCCAGGTGTGGCCTCCCCAATACCCTATACGATTGCAGTAAAACATTCCTATACTCAAATCCTCTCGCTATGAAGGCCAACATACCATTTGCCTTCTTTACTGCCGGCTGTACCTGCGCGCTTACCTTCAGCGACTGATGCACGAGGACACCAAGGTCTCGCTGAGTACCCACCTCTCTCAATTTACACCCACTCAAATAATAATCTGCCTGCCCATTTTTGCTACCGAAGCGGATAACCTCACATTTATCCACATTACACTGCATCTGCCATGCATGTGCCCACTCACTCAGCCTGTTCAAATCCCACTGAAGCATCTCTGCATCCTCCTCACAGCTCACCATCCCAGCTCTACTGTGTATCTAACCCCGTGCTGTCCCTGTCCTGGGAGTGTTTGATGGGGACAGTGTAGAGGGAGCTTTACTCTGTATCTAACCCCATGCTGTACCTGTCCTGGGAGTATTTGATGGGAATAGTGTAGAGGGAATTTTACTCTGTATCTATCCCCGTGCTGTAGCTGTCCTGGGAGTGTTTGATGGGGACAGTGTACAAGCAACAAAGAAATGTACAGCACAGGAACAGGCCCTTCGGCCCTCCAAGCCCGTGCCGACCATCCTGCCCGACTAAACTACAATCTTCTACACTTCCTGGGTCCGTATCCTTCTATTCCCATCCTATTCATATATTTGTCAAGATGCCCCTTAAATGTCCCTATCGTCCCTGCTTCCACTACCTCCTCCGGTAGCGAGTTCCAGGCACCCACTACCCTCTGCGTAAAAAACTTGCCTCGTACATCTACTCTAAACCTTGCCCCTCTCACCTTAAACCTATGCCCCCTAGTAATTGACCCCTCTACCCTGGGGAAAAGCCTCTGACTATCCACTCTGTCTATGCCCCTCATAATTTTGTATACCTCTATCAGGTCTCCCCTCAACCTCCTTCGTTCCAGTGAGAACAAACCGAGTTTATTCAATCGCTCCTCATAGCTAATGCCCTCCATACCAGGCAACATTCTGGTAAATCTCTTCTGCACCCTCTCTAAAGCCTCCACATCCTTCTGGTAGTGTGGCGACCAGAATTGAACACTATACTCCAAGTGTGGCCTAACTAAGGTTCTATACAGCTGCAACATGACTTGCCAATGCTTATACTCAATGCCCCGGCCAATGAAGGCAAGCATGCCGTATGCCTTCTTGACTACCTTCTCCACCTGCGTTGCCCCTTTCAATGACCTGTGGACCTGTACTCCTAGATCTCTTTGACTTTCAATACTCTTGAGGGTTCTACCATTCACTGTATATTCCCTACCTGCATTAGACCTTCCAAAATGCATTACCTCACATTTGTCCGGAGTAAACTCCATCTGCCATCTCTCCGCCCAAGTCTCCAGACAATCTAAATCCTGCTGTATCCTCCGACAGTCCTCATCGCTATCCGCAATTCCACCAACCTTTGTGTCGTCTGCAAACTTACTAATCAGACCAGTTACATTTTCCTCCAAATCATTTATATATACTACAAAGAGCAAAGGTCCCAGCACTGATCCCTGTGGAACACCACTGGTCACAGCCCTCCAATTAGAAAAGCATCCCTCCATTGCTACTCTCTGCCTTCTATGGCCTAGCCAGTTCTGTATCCACCTTGCCAGCTCACCCCTGATCCCGTGTGACTTCACCTTTTGTACTAGTCTACCATGAGGGACCTTGTCAAAGGCCTTACTGAAGTCCATATAGACAACATCTACTGCCCTACCTGCATCAATCATCTTAGTGACCTCCTCGAAAAACTCTATCAAGTTAGTGAGACACGACCTCCCCTTCACAAAACCGTGCTGCCTCTCACTATTACGTCCATTTGCTTCCAAATGGGAGTAGATCCTGTCTCGAAGAATTCTCTCCAGTAATTTCCCTACCACTGAAGTAAGGCTCACCGGCCTGTAGTTCCCGGGATTATCCTTGCTACCCTTCTTAAACAGAGGAACAACATTGGCTATTCTCCAGTCCTCCGGGACATCCCCTGAAGACAGCGAGGATCCAAAGATTTCTGTCAAGGCCTCAGCAATTTCCTCTCCAGCCTCCTTCAGTATTCTGGGGTAGATCCCATCAGGCCCTGGGGACTTATCTACCTTAATATTTTTTAAGACACCCAACACCTCGTCTTTTTGGATCACAATGTGACCCAGGCTATCTACACCCCCTTCTCCAGACTCAACATCTACCAATTCCTTCTCTTTGGTGAATACTGATGCAAAGTATTCATTTAGTACCTTGCCCATTTCCTCTGGCTCCACACATAGATTCCCTTGCCTATCCTTCAGTGGGCCAACCCTTTCCCTGGCTACCCTCTTGCTTTTTATGTACGTGTAAAAAGCCTTGGGATTTTCCTTAACCCTATTTGCCAATGACTTTTCGTGACCCCTTCTAGCCCTCCTGACTCCTTGCTTAAGTTCCTTCCTACTTTCCTTATATTCCACGCAGGCTTCGTCTGTTCCCAGCCTTTTAGCCCTGACAAATGCCTCCTTTTTCTTTTTGACGAGGCCTACAATATCTCTCGTCATCCAAGGTTCCCGAAAATTGCCGTATTTATCCTTCTTCCTCACAGGAACATGCCGGTCCTGAATTCCTTTCAACTGCCACTTGAAAGCCTCGCACATGTCAGATGTTGATTTGCCCTCAAACATCCGCCCCCAATCTATGTTCTTCAGTTCCCGCCTAATATTGTTATAATTAGCCTTCCCCCAATTTAGCACATTCATCCTCGGACCACTCTTATCCTTGTCCACCAGTACTTTAAAACTTACTGAATTGTGGTCACTGTTACCGAAATGCTCCCCTACTGAAACATCTACCACCTGGCCGGGCTCATTCCCCAATACTAGGTCCAGTACCGCTCCTTCCCTAGTTGGACTGTCTACATATTGTTTTAAGAAGCCCTCCTGGATGCTCCTTACAAACTCCGCCCCGTCTAAGCCCCTGGCACTAAGTGAGTCCCAGTCAATATTGGGGAAGTTGAAGTCTCCCATCACCACAACCCTGTTGTTTTTACTCTTTTCCAAAATCTGTCTACCTATCTGCTCCTCTATCTCCCGCTGGCTGTTGGAGGGAGCTTTACTCTGTATCTAACCCCGTGCTGTACCTGTCCTGGGAGTGTTTGATGGGGACAGTGTAGAGGGAGCTTTACTCTGTATCTAACCCCGTGCTGTACCTGTCCTGGGAGTGTTTGATGGGGACAGTATGGAGGGAGCTTTACTCTGTATCTAACCCCGTGCTGTACCTGTCCTGGGAGTGTTTGATGGGGACAGTGTAGAGGGAGCTTTACTCTGTATCTAACCCTGTGCTGTACCTGTCCTGGGAGTGTTTGATGGGGACAGTATGGAGGGAGCTTTACTCTGTATCTAACCCCGTGCTGTACCTGTCCTGGGAGTGTTTGATGGGGACAGTGTAGAGGGAGCTTTACTCTGTATCTAACCCCGTGCTGTACCTGTCCTGGGAGTATTTGATGGGGATAGTGTAGAGGGAATTTTACTCTGTATCTAACCCTGTGCTGTACCTGTCCTGGGAGTGTTTGATGGGGACAGTGCAGAGGGAGCTTTACTCTGTATCTAACCCCGTGCTGTACCTGCCCTGGGAGTGTTTGATCGGGACAGTGTAGAGAAAGCTTTACTCTGTGTCTAATGTATCCAGTTTTATTGTTGGTGCAGACACAGTTTTGGTTGCTGCAGTGGAGGTTTGCACCAACACAGTTTGTCAGAAAAGTTGGAGAAAGACATGAACAGAAGTGGAGCAGCAACACCAGAATGGAACTGTCAGCTTGTTGCTTCATGTCTGCTTCACCAGTGCTTGATCAGATCAGCGCAGCATTTACTAACACGCTTTCTATCACAGGTCAGATATACTGGGCCAAAGACATTATCTTCCTCTTCAACGAGCACGACATGATTGGGATGGAGGCTTGGCTCGAAGCTTACCACGATGTCAATGTGACTGGTGAGGAAAGCAACTAATCCGATCTATAGATTCAATTCTGGCCCAAAAGAAAAGGTTTGCATTCTTGTAGCACCTGTCACATCTTCCCAGAGTGTCAACAGCCAATGAAAAATTTAAAGTGAGGTCATATTTGGAATGTAACATCAACCAAATTTGGCACAGCAGCATCACACTAACACTACGGCAATGACCACAGCGCCTGCTTTGGTCAAGACGGCTGGGATGAACTTCATCGCTGTTTTTTCCAGTAATGGTCGTGGGATATTTTACATGCATCTGAAAGGGCAAAAGGAGCCTTTAAAAATTACTCCTCCAATAGTGCAGCACTCCCTCAGTACTGACCCTCTGACAGAGTAGCACTCCCTCAGTACTGACCCTCTGACAGTGCAGCACTCCCTCAGTACTGACCCTCTGACAGTGCAGCACTCCCTCAGTACTGACCCTCTGACAGAGTAGCACTCCCTCAGTACTGACCCTCTGACAGTGCAGCACTCCCTCAGTACTGACCCTCTGACAGAGTAGCACTCCCTCAGTACTGACCCTCTGACAGTGCAGCACTCCCTCAGTACTGACCCTCTGACAGTGCAGCACTCCCTCAGTACTGACCCTCTGACAGAGTAGCACTCCCTCAGTACTGACCCTCTGTCAGTGCAGCGCTCCCTCAGTACTGACCCTCTGACAGTGCAGCACTCCCTCAGTACTGACCCTCTGACAGTGCAGCACTCCCTCAGTACTGACCTTCTGACAGTGCAGCACTCCCTCAGTACTGACCCTCTGACAGTGCGGCACTCCCTCAGTACTGACCCTCTGACAGTGCAGCACTCCCTCAGTACTGACCCTCTGACAGTGCAACACTCCCACAGTACTGGCCCTCTGACAGTGCAGCACTCCCTCAGTACTGACCCTCTGACAGTGCAGCACTCCCTCAGTACTGACCCTCTGACAGTGCGGCACTCCCTCAGTACTGACCCTCTGACAGTGCGGCACTCACTCAGTACTGACCCTCTGACAGTGCAGCACTCCCTCAGTACTGACCCTCTGACAGTGCGGCACTCCCTCAGTACTGACCCTCTGACAGTGCGGCACTCCCTCAGTACTGACCCTCTGACAGTGCAGCACTCCCTCAGTACTGGCCCTCTGACAGTGCAGCACTCCCTCAGTACTGACCCTCTGACAGTGCAGCACTCCCTCAGTACTGACCCTCTGACAGTGCAGCACTCCCTCAGTACTGACCCTCTGACAGTGTACCATTGCAGTGGGATTATCTGAGGTAATTTGCTCTTGTTTCCTGCTGCAGAGATCAACTCCTCAGTGATGCAAGGTCGTGCGGGGGCAATCCAAGCTGCCATCACCATTGAAATGAGCAGTGACGTTGTGACCAGCTTCGATATCAGTGTCGAGGGCCTGAATGGTCAACTGCCCAACCTCGACCTCGTCAACCTCTTCACGTCCTTCTGTCAGAAGAACGGGGTTCTGTGTACCATCCAGGGCAAGGTGGAACTCGGGTGGCCAAAAGTGGCAGTAACGGGGTGGGAGTGGGAGGCAAAGTGGCAGGTCGACAAGGTCAGGAGGAGGGTGTTAAGTGTGGCGGATTAGGGGAATCAACGTGGGGTCAGGCTCAAGACGGTGAGGCTGGGAAGGGGTGGGGACAGAGGGTCATTTGGGGATCAGCTTGTGGTGTCAGGGTGGGGAATGGAACTTGGTATTCCGATTTCGAGGGTGGATCTGAGAGATTATTTGTGTGGGAGTCGGGGTGTGGGATAAGAGACTGTTATTCAAGTCGGAGAGCGTAGGGGTTGGGGTCAGAGGGCGCAGTCAGGATTAGAAGGGCAGAATCAGCTTATTACATAGAAAGAAAGGTACAGCACAGCCTGCTGCCTCACAGCGCCGAGGTCCCAGGTTCGATCCCGGCTCTGGGTCACTGTCCGTGTGGAGTTTGCACATTCTCCCCGTGTTTGATGGGTCTCGTCCCCACAACCCAAAGATGGGCAGGCTAGTTGGATTGGCCACACTAAAGTGTCCCTTAATTGGAAAAAATGAATTGGGTACTCCAAATTTATTTTTTAAAAAGGAAGGTACAGCACAGGAACAGGCTCTTTGGCACTCCAAGCCTGCGTCGACCATGATGCCTGTCTAAACTAAAACCTTCTGCACTTCCGGGGTCCGCATCTCTTTATTCCCACCCTATTAAGGGCAGCACGGTCGCACAAGTGGATCGCACTGTGGCTTCACAGCTCCAGGGTCCCAGGTTCGATTCCCCGCTGGGTCACTGTCTGTGCGGAGTCTGCATGTTCTCCCCGTGTCTGTGTGGGTTTCCTCCAGGTGCTCCGGTTTCCTCCCACAGTCCAAAGATGTGCAGGTTCAGTGAATTGGCCATGATAAATTGCCCTTTGTGACCAAAAGAAAAATGGTTAGGAAGAGTTATTGGGTTACTGGAATAGGGTGGAAGTGTGGGCTTAAGTAGGTCGGTGCAAACTCGATGGGCAGAATGGCCTCCGTCTGCACTGTATGTTCTATGTTCTATTCATGTACTCGACAAGATGCCTCAAATGTTGTTATCTCATCTGTTCAAACCACCTCCCACAGCAGCGAGTTCCAGGCATTCACCACCCTCTGTAAAAAAAAAAAAAAAAAGAAGAAAATCTTGCCTCGAATATCTTTAAACTTTCCTTCTTGCACCTTAAACCTATGTCCCCTAGTAATTGACTTTTCCACCCTGGGAAAAAGCTTCTTCCACTCATAATCTTGTAGACCTCTATCAGGTCGCCCCTCAACCTCCGTCATTCCAGTGAAAACAAACTGAGTTAATCCAACCTCTCCTCATAATTAATGCCCTCCATACCAGGCAACAACCTAGTAAACCTCTTCTGCACCCTCTCTAAAGCCTGCACATCCTTCTGGTAGTGTGGCGACCAGAATTGAACACTATACTCCAAGTGTGGCCTAACTAAGGTTCTATACAGCTGCAACATGACTTGCCAATTCTTATACTCAAAGCCCCGGCCAATGAAGGCAAACATGCCGTATGCCTTCTTGACTCCCTTCGCCACCTCCGTTGCCACTTTCAGTGACCTGTGGACCTGAACGTCAAGATCCAGTCAATACTCTTCAGGGTTCTACCATTTACTGTATAATTCCCACCTGTATTAAACCTTCCAAAATGCATTAAAAAAAAAACATTTAGAGTGCCCAATTCATTTTTTCCAATTAAGGGGCAATTTAGCGTGGCCAATCCACCTGCCCTGCACATCTTTGGGTTGTGGGGGTGAAACCCACGCAAACACGAGAATGTGCAAACTCCACACGGACAGTGACCCAGAGCCAGGATCGAACCTGGGACCTCGGCGCCATGAGGCAGCAGTGCTAACCACTGCGCCATCGTGCTGCCCCTGAAAATGCATTTTGACCTACCAAAATACATAGAAAATAGGAGCAGGAGGAGGTCATTCGGCCCATCGAGCCTGCTCCGCCATTCATTATGATCACGGCTGATCATCCAAATCGACAGCCCAATTCCGCTTTCCCCCATATCCTTTGATCCCCTTTGCCCCAAGTGCTATATCTAACTGCTTCTTGAAACCTTACAATGTTTTGGACTAAACTACTTCCTGTGGTAACGAATTTCACAGGCCCACCGCTCTCTGGGTGAAGAAATTTCTCCTCATCTTAGTCTGAAAGGTTTACCCCGTATCCTCAAACTATGACCCTAGTTCTGGGCTCCCCCCACCATCGGGAACATTCTTTCTGAATCTACCCTGTCTAATCCTTTTAGAATTTTGCAAGTTTCTATGAGATCCCCTCTCTCTTCTAAACTCCAATGAATATAATCCTAACCGACTTAGTCTCTCCTCATATGACAGTCCCACCATCCCAGGAATCAGCCTGGTAAACCTTCGCTGCACTCCCTCCATAGCAAGACTATCCTTCCTCAGATAAGGAGACCAAAACTGCACACACTATTCCAGGTGTGGCCTCACCAATGCTCTATATAAATCCCTATTCCTATACTCAAACCCTCTGGGACGTGGGCTGTAGGAGTTTGTGTTGGTAGAAAGACATTGAAATGATTGCTGTGGTCTTTCACAGTTACCCCGAATGGATGGAGAAACACTGGAAGGTTACAAACATTCACTGAACACCATGATGCTGATGGTCCTCAAACAGGGTTCAGGAAAATCCCAGGGTGATCACGGCCTCTTCCTGCGATACCACATCGAAGCAGTGACAATACGAGCAATTAACAGCTTTCGGCAGTACAAATTCGACATGGTTACTGTTGGCAAGTGAGTGTCACCACTGGTTAATCATTACCTTCACTAACTGGAACCCTGGTTAATCATTACCTTCACTAACTGGAACCCTGATCAACCATTGCCGTCACTATCTGGAACCCTGATTAATCATTACCTTCACCAACTGGAACCCTGGTTAATCATTACCTTCACTAACCGGAACCCTGGTTAATCATTACCTTCACTAACTGGAACCCTGGTTAATCATTACCTTCACTAACCGGAACCCTGGTGAATCATTACCTTCGCCAACACTAAGGGCATTCAAATGGTCATTGGATAGACATATGAACGATAAGGGAATTGTGTAGATGGGCTTTAGAGTGGTTTCACAGGTCGGCGTAACATCGAGGGCCGAAGGGCCTGTACTGCGCTGTAATGTTCTATGTTCACTAACTGGAACCCTGGTTAATCATTACCGTCACTATCTGGAACCCTGATTAATCATTACCTTCACCAACTGGAACCCTGGTTAATCATTACCTTCACTAACCGGAACCCTGATTAATCATTACCTTCATTAACCGGAACCCTGGTTAATCATTACCGTCACCAACCGGAACCTTGGTTAATCATTACCTTCACTAACCGGAACCCTGGTTAATCATTACCGCCACTAACCGGAACCTTGGTTAATCATTACCTTCACTAACCAGAACCATAGTTAATCATTACCTTCACTAACCAGAACCCTGGTCAACCATTACCTTCGCTAACCAGCATCCTGGTTAATCATTACCTTCACTGACAGAAACCCTGGCGAACCATAACCTTCACGAACCAGAACCCTGGTTAATCATTACCTTCACTAAATGAAAGCCTGGTTAACTATTACCTTCACTAACCGGAACCCTGGTTAAGTATTACCGTCACTAACCAGAACCATAGTTAATCATTACCACCACTAACCAGAACGCTGGTCAACCATTACCTTCACTAACCTGCACCCTGGTTAATCATTACCTTCACTGACAGAAACCCTGGCGAACCATAACCTTAACTAACCGGAACCCTGGTTAATCATTACCTTCACTAAATGAAACCCAGGTTAACTATTACCTTCACTAACTGGAACCCTGGTTAACCATTACCTTCACAGACTGGAACACTGGTTAATAATTACCGTCACTAACTAAAACCCTGGTTAACAATTACCGTCACTATCTGGAACCCTGATTAATCATTACCTTCACTATCTGGAACCCTGGTTAATCATTACCTTCACTAACCGGAACTCTGGTTAATCATTACCTTCACTAACCGGAACCCTGGTAAATCATTACCTTCACTAACTTGAACCCTGGTTAATCATTACCTTCACTCACGGACCCTGATTAACCATTACCTTCACCAACCGGAACCCTGGTTAATCATTACCTTCACTAACCGGAACCCTGGTTAATCATTACCTTCACTAACCAGAACCATAGTTAATCATTACCTTCGCCAACACTAAGGGCATTCAAATGGTCATTGGATAGACATATGGACGATAAGGGAATAGTGTAGATGGGCTTTAGAGTGGTTTCACAGGTCGGTGCAACATTGAGGGCCTGTACTGCGCTGTAATGTTCTATGTTCACTAACTGGAACCCTGGTTAATCATTACCGTCACTATCTGGAACCCTGATTAATCATTACCTTCACCAACTGGAACCCTGGTTAATCATTACCTTCACTAACCGGAACCCTGATTAATCATTACCTTCACCAACTGGAACCCTGGTTAATCATTACCTTCACCAACTGGAACCCTGATTAATCATTACCTTCATTAACCGGAACCCTGGTTAATCATTACCGTCACCAACCGGAACCTTGGTTAATCATTACCTTCACTAACCGGAACCCTGGTTAATCATTACCGCCACTAACCGGAACCTTGGTTAATCATTACCACCACTAACCAGAACGCTGGTCAACCATTACCTTCACTAACCTGCACCCTGGTTAATCATTACCTTCACTGACAGAAACCCTGGAGAACCATAACCTTAACTAACCGGAACCCTGGTTAATCATTACCTTCACTAAATGAACCCCAGGTTAACTACTACCTTCACTAACTGGAACCCTGGTTAACCATTACCTTCACAGACTGGAACACTGGTTAATCATTATCTTCACTAACTGGAACCCCGCTTAACCATTACTGTCACTAACTGGAACCCTGGCTAACCATTACCTTCGCTAACTGGAACCCTGGTTAACCATTACCTTCACAGACTGGAACCCTGGTTAATCATTACCTTCACTAACTGGAACCCTGGTTAACCATTACCTTCACAGACTGGAACCCTGGTTAATCATTATCTTCACTAACTGGAACCCTGCTTAACCATTACCTTCACTAACTGGAACCCTGGCTAACCATTACCTTCACTAACTGGAACCCTGGTTAACCATTACCTTCACAGACTGGAATCCTGGTTAACCATTACCTTCACAGACTGGAACCCTGGTTAATCATTATCTTCACTAACTGGAACCCTGCTTAACCATTACCTTCACTAACTGGAACCCTGGTTAATCATTATCTTCACTAACTGGAACTCTGGTTAATCATTACTGTCACTAACTGGAATCCTGGTGAATCATAATCTTCACTAACTGGAACTCTGGTTAATAATTACCTTCACTAACTGGAACCCTGGTTAATCATTACCTTCACTAACAGGAAGCCTGGTTAATCATTACCTTCACTAACTCGAACCCTGGTTAATCATTACCATCACTAACTGGAATCCTGGTTAACCATTACCTTCACTAACTGGAACCCTGGTTAATCATTACCTTCACTAACTGGAACCCTGGTTAGTCAATACATTCATTAACTGGAATCCTGGTTAACCATTACCTTCACGACCTGAAACACTGGTTAATCATTAACCTCACTAACTTGAACCCGGGTTAACCATAACCCTCACTAACTGGAACCCTGCTAAACCATTACCATCACTAACTGGAACCCTGGTTAACCATTACCGTCACTAACTGGAACCCTGGTTAACCATTGCCTTCACTAACCGGAACCCTGGTTAATCATTACCATCAATAACTGGAACCCTAATTAACCATTACCTTCACTAACTGGAACCCTGATTAACCATTACCTTCACAGACTGGAACCCTGGTTAAACATTGCCTTCACTAACCGGAACCCTGATTAACCATTACCTAGACTGACTGGGACCCTGGTTAATCATTACCTTCACTGACTGGAAAACTGGTTAATCATTACGTTCACTAACTGGAACCCTGGTTAACCATTACCTTCACTAACTGGCACCCTGGTTCATCATTACCTTCACTAACTGGAACCCTGCTGAACCATTACCTTCACTAACTGGAACCCTGGCTAACCATTACCTTCACTAACTGGAACCCTGGTTAACCATTACCTTCACAGACTGGAACCCTGGTTAATCATTATCTTCACTAACTGGAACCCTGCTTAACCATTACCTTCACTAACTGGAACCCTGGCTAACCATTACCTTCACAGACTGGAACCCTGCTTAACCATTACCTTCACAGACTAGAACCCTGGTTAATCATTATCTTCACTAACCGGAACCCTGGTTAATCATTACCTTCACTAACCGGAACCCTGGTTAATCATTACCTTCACTAACCAGAACCATAGTTAATCATTACCTTCGCCAACACTAAGGGCATTCAAATGGTCATTGGATAGACATATGAACGATAAGGGAATAGTGTAGATGGGCTTTAGAGTGGTTTCACAGGTCGGCGCAACATCGAGGGCAAAAGGGCCTGTACTGCGCTGTAATGTTCTATGTTCACTAACTGGAACCCTGGTTAATCATTACCGTCACTATCTGGAACCCTGATTAATCATTACCTTCACCAACCGGAACCTTGGTTAATCATTACCTTCACTAACCGGAACCCTGATTAATCATTACCTTCACCAACTGGAACCCTGGTTAATCATTACCTTCACCAACTGGAACCCTGGTTAATCATTACCTTCACTAACCGGAACCCTGATTAATCATTACCTTCACCAACTGGAACCCTGGTTAATCATTACCTTCACCAACTGGAACCCTGATTAATCATTACCGTCACCAACCGGAACCTTGGTTAATCATTACCTTCACTAACCGGAACCCTGGTTAGTCATTACCGCCACTAACCGGAACCTTGGTTAATCATTACCACCACTAACCAGAACACTGGTCAACCATTACCTTCACTAACCTGCACCCTGGTTAATCATTACCTTCACTGACCGAAACCCTGGAGAACCATAACCTTAACTAACCGGAACCCTGGTTAATCATTACCTTCACTAAATGAACCCCAGGTTAACTATTACCTTCACTAACTGGAACCCTGGTTAACCATTACCTTCACAGACTGGAACCCTGGTTAATCATTACCTTCACTAACTGGAACCCTGGTTAACCATTACCTTCACAGACTGGAACCCTGGTTAATCATTATCTTCACTAACTGGAACCCTGCTTAACCATTACCTTCACTAACTGGAACCCTGGTTAATCATTACCTTCACAGACTGGAACCCTGGTTAATCATTATCTTCACTAACTGGAACCCTGCTTAACCATTACCTTCACTAACTGGAACCCTGGTTAACCATTACCTTCACAGACTGGAACCCTGGTTAATCATTATCTTCACTAACTGTAACCCTGGTTAACCATTACCTTCACTAACTGGAACCCTGGTTAATCATTATCTTCACTAACTGGAACTCTGGTTAATCATTACCTTCACTAACTGGAACCCTGGTTAATCATTACTGTCACTAACTGGAATCCTGGTGAATCATAATCTTCACTAACTGGAACTCTGGTTAATAATTACCTTCACTAACTGGAACCCTGGTTAATCATTACCTTCACTAACAGGAAGCCTGGTTAATCATTACCTTCACTAACTCGAACCCTGGTTAATCATTACCATCACTAACTGGAATCCTGGTTAACCATTACCTTCACTAACTGGAACCCTGGTTAATCATTACCTTCACTAACTGGAACCCTGGTTAGTCAATACATTCATTAACTGGAATCCTGGTTAACCATTAACTTCACGACCTGAAACACTGGTTAATCATTAACTTCACTAACTTGAACCCGGGTTATCCATTACCCTCACTAACTAGAACCCTGCTAAACCATTACCATCACTAACTGGAACCCTGGTTAACCATTACCGTCACTAACTGGAACCCTGGTTAACCATTGCCTTCACTAACCGGAACCCTGGTTAATCATTACCATCAATAACTGGAACCCTAATTAACCATTACCTTCACTAACTGGAACCCTGATTAACCATTACCTTCACAGACTGGAACCCTGGTTAAACATTGCCTTCACTAACCGGAACCCTGATTAACCATTACCTAGACTGACTGGGACCCTGGTTAATCATTACCTTCACTGACTGGAAAACTGGTTAATCATTACGTTCACTGACTGGAACCCTGGTTAACCATTACCTTCACTAACTGGCACCCTGCTTCATCATTACCTTCACTAACGAGGACCCTGGTTAACCATTACCTTCACTGATTGGAACCCTGGTTAATCATTACCTTCACTAACCGGAACCCTGGTTAATCATTACCTTCACTAACTGGAACCCTGGTTAAACATTACCTTCACTAACTGGAACCCTGGTTAAACATTACCTTCAGTAACAGGAACCCTGGTTAATCATTACCTTCACTAATCAAAACCCTGGTTAATCATTACCTTCACTAACTGGAACCCTGGTTAAACATTACCTTCAGTAACAGGAACCCTGGTTAATCATTACATTCACTAACCAGCACACTGGTTAATCATTACGTTCACTAACTGGAACCCTGGTTAGTCAATACATTCATTAACTGGAATCCTGGTTAACCATTACCTTCACGACCTGAAACACTGATTAATCATTAACTTCACTAACTGGAACTCTGTTTAATCATTACCCTCACTAACTGGAACCCTGTTTGATCATTACCGTCAATGATTAGAACCCTGGTTAATCATTACCTTCACTAACTGGAACCCTGATTAACCATTACCGTCACTATCTGGAACCCTGGTTAATCATTAACTTCATTATCTGGAACCCTGGTTAATCATTACCTTCACTAACTGGAAATCTGGTTAATCGTTAACTTCACTAACTGGAACCGTGGTTAATCATTACCTTCACTAACTGGAACCGTGGTTAATCATTTCCTTCACTAACTGGAACCCTGGTTAATCATTACCTTCACTGACGGGACTCTGGTTAATCATTACCTTCACTAACTGGAACCCTGGTTAATCATTACCTTCACTGACGGGACTCTGGTTAATCATTACCTTCACTAATTGGACCCTGGTTAATCATTACCTTCACTGACGGGACTCTGGTTAATCATTACCTTCACTAACTGGAACCCTGGTTAATCATTACCTTCACTGATGGGACTCTGGTCAATGGTTACCTTCACTACAGACATTGCTAGTTAATTACCTTCACTAATAGGCAATATAAGTTAATCTGTATCTTCACTAACAGACATTGCTGGTTATTCATTACCTGTGACAAGTTTCACTGGTTAATCGTTACTTTTGTGAAGAGGATCCCTGGTGAATCAGGCCCTCTCTCTAATCTCTGTTCTCCTCCTGCTCTAGAGTGTTTGAGGGAATTGTGAGGAAGTTGAACAATCTGCTGGAGAAGCTGCATCAATCTTACTTCTTTTACCTGTTGCCGTCTCTGACCCGTTTTGTGTCAATCGGGTATTACATGCCGGCCTTCGTCTTTCTCATCCTCATCCTGCTGCTGAAGATATCCTTTTAATGGTTGGATTTTCCTCACCGTGACTCCTTCATTGTGACACTCTGAGCTCCACTCGAGTGAGAGCCTTCAGTTCGACAGGAGCAGAGGCCTGGGCAGCAATACACTGACCACGAAAAGGAACAACACAGGTTAATGAAGCTAGTGAAAGGTAGCAAACCAAACGCTGGGATTCGTGTCGAGAAGGATAAAATTAGCAAGTAAATATTGTACATTTATCACAGCGAGCACAGAGGAGAAGGTGCAGCCAAGATTGATTATGATGCTGCAGAAGTTTGTCTTATTCATTAGGCAGTTGTCAATGACAGGGTGGGAGGAGAGCGTTGCCTGTCTCTATTTTACTACTCTGCATATATTTACAACATATATTAAAATGATTTCTCCAGGTAGCTGCACCATCAGGGTGGTGGGGTCAGCACTGAGGGCGCTCCGCACTGTCAGAGGGTCAGTACTGAGGGAGTGCCGCACTGTCAGAGGGTCAGTACTGAGGGAGTGCCGCACTGTCCGAGGGTCAGTACTGAGGGAGTGCCGCACTGTCAGAGGGTCAGTACTGAGGGAGTGCCGCACTGTCAGAGGGTCAGTACTGAGGGAGTGCTGCACTGTCAGAGGGTCAGTACTGAGGGAGTGCTGCATGTCAGAGGGTCAGTACTGAGGGAGTGCCGCACTGTCAGAGGGTCAGTACTGAGGGAGTGCCGCACTGTCCGAGGGTCAGTACTGAGGGAGTGCCGCACTGTCAGAGGGTCAGTACTGAGGGAGTGCTGCACTGTCAGAGGGTCAGTACTGAGGGAGTGCCGCACTGTCAGAGGGTCAGTACTGAGGGAGTGCCGCACTGTCAGAGGGTCAGTACTGAGGGAGTGCCGCACTGTCAGAGGGTCAGTACTGAGGGAGTGCCGCACTGTCAGAGGGTCAGTACTGAGGGAGTGCACTGTCTGAGGGTCAGTACTGAGGGAGTGCCGCACTGTCAGAGGGTCAGTACTGAGGGAGTGCCGCACTGTCAGAGGGTCAGTACTGAGGGAGTGCACTGTCTGAGGGTCAGTACTGAGGGAGTGCCGCACTGTCAGAGGGTCAGGACTGAGGGAGTGCCGCACTGTCAGAGGATCAGTACTGAAGGAGTGCTGCATTGTCAGAGGGTCAGTACTGAGGGAGTGCCGCACTGTCAGAGGGTCAGTACTGAGGGGGTGCTGCACTGTCAGAGGGTCAGTACTGAGGGAGTGCTGCACTGTCAGAGGGTCAGTACTGAGGGAGTGCTGCACTGTCAGTGGAGCCGTTTGTCAGATGAAATCTAAAACTGTCCACTTCTGTGCCCTCAGTTGTCTGAAAATGATGGTTCTGCATTATTTTGATGAAGCTGGGAGGTCACGCAATAGATCCATAGAAGCACTACAGTGCAGACAGGCCATTCAGCCCACCGAGTCTGCACCGACCCTTCGAAATAGCATCCTACCTAGACCCACTCCCCCGCCCTACCCCTGCACATCTAGGGGCAATTTATCATGGCCAATCCACCTAACTGTGGGAGGAAACCGGAGCACCCGGAGGAAACCCACGCTGACACAGGGAGAATGTGCAGACTCCACACCGACAGTCACCCAAGGCTGGAATCGAACCCGGGTGCCTGGCGCTGTGAGGCAGCAGTGCCAACCACTGTATCACCAATATCCCTCAACAAACATCACTGAACCAGATTATCCTGGATATTATCACATTGCAGTTTTTGATTACAGCTGTGACTACACCTCCCAGGTTATTTATTGGGTGTATTCAAAGCAATTCAAAGTGGCCTGAGGATGGGAATGTTGCTATAGAAATGTAATTCCTTTAGGAGAAACGGCAAAGGAAATATCTGCCTGAGAAATTCTGCAGTTTTTGCTTTTGTTGATCCCTATTTTCCTTAATGTGTTTCCACGCCCTGGACCTTTGGCTTAAACTGTCGAAAGCTCCGGTGTGTCCCCAGGATTGTGTTGTGGAGGTATGGAGGTTGGGTGTGGATGGTGAGGTGGGACGGGGGAAGTGTGTGTTGGGGGCGTGGGTGGTGCAGTTTGGACTGTCTTCGGAGTTCAGATACCCTTTCACTTTCCACTGGCCTCTCTTGAGGGCGATGACCTACATAGACACATACATAGAAAATGGATCTTTGACAAAGAATCATCCAGACTCAAAACATTAGCTCACTTCTCTCTCTCCACATGCTGAGATTGTCCGGTATTTTCTGTTTTTGTTTCAGATTCCAGCATCCGTAGTAATTTGCTTTGATCATAGAAAATAGAAGCAGGAAGAGTCCATTCGGCCCTTCGAGCCTGCTACACCATTCATTCTGATCATGGCTGATCATCAAGTTCGATACCCTGATCCCACCTTCCTCCTCATATCCCTTGATCCCTTTAGCCCCAAGAACTATATCTAATTCCTTATTGAAAATACACAATGTTTCGACCTCAGCTACTTTCTGTGGTAGTGAATTCCACAGATTCACCACTCTCTGGGTGAAGACATTTCTCCTCACCTCAGTCCTAAAAGCTTTACCCTTATCCTCAAACTATGACCCCTAGTTCTGTACAATAATACTGCACACAATCGTCCAGGTGTGGTCTCACAATTGCAGTAAAACATCTCTATTCCTGGACAGCATGTTGGCGCAGTGGTTAGCACTGCTGTCTCACGACACCGAGATCCCAGGTACAATCCCGGCTCTGGGTCACTGTGTGTGTGGAGTTTGCACATTCTCCCCGTGTTTGCGTGGGTTTCGCCCCCACAACCCAAAGATGGCCCGGATGAGTTATATTCCAGGCCACTTGTGGGTGACAAGGGTGGAAATTACAGAGCTCAAACGCAAATTTATAATTTCTCTCTGGCCACAAGGGAGGTGCCAGAGGATTGGAGGACGGTTAATGTGGTTTCACTATTTAAGAAGAGTGGTTTAGATAAGCCAAGGAATTACAGACCAGCGAGTCTCACAGGGAAACTGTTGGAGAAAATGAATCTCCACTTGGAGAGGCAAGGTTTGATCAGGGATAGTCAGCATATCTTTGTTAAAGGGAGGTCATGCCTACCAAATTTGAATGAATTTTTCGAGGTGACTGGGTGTGAAGTTGAGGGTAGTGCAGTTGATGTAGTTTACATGGATTTCGGCAAAGCCTTTGACACATGGGAGATTGATAAAGAAGGTAAAAGCACATGGGATCCAGGGCAATGTGGCAAGTTGGATTCAAACTGGCTAAGTGGTAAGAAACAGAGGGTGGTGGTAGAAGGCTGTGTGCGTGGAGGTCAGTGTCCAGTGGCATACCACAGGGCTCAGTTCTGGGCCCCTTATTGTTTGTAATATAGATGAGAATTTGCAGGGTGGGGGGGATGATAAGTAAGTTTGTGGATGACAGGAAGGTTGACAGGGTGGTTCATAGTGAGGAAGAAGGTCTTAGGTTGCAGGAAGATATAATAATAATCTTTATTAGTGTCACAAGTAGGCTTACATTAACACTGCAATGAAGTTACTGTGAAAATCCCCTAGTTGCCACATTCCGGCGCCTGTTCGGGTACACGGAGGGAGAATTCAGAATGTCCAATTCACCTAACAAGCACGTCTTTCGGGACTTGTGCGGGGAGGCCGGAGCACCCGGAGGAAACCCACGCAGACACGGGGCAGGCGTGCGGACTCCACACAGACGGTGACCCAAGCCGGGAATTGAACCTGGAAATGAAAAATGAAATGAAAATCGCTTATTGTCACAAGTAGGCTTCAATAAAGTTACTGTGAAAAGCCCCTAGTCGCCACATTCCGGCGCCTGTTCGGGGAGGCTGTTACGGGAATTGAACCGTGCTGCTGGCCTGCCTTGGTCTGCATTCAAAACCAGCGATTTAGCCCTGTGCTAAACAGCCCCTTGGGACCCTGGAGCTGTGAGGAGCGTGGGTTTCCTCCGGGTGCTCCGGTTTCCTCCCACAGTCCAAAGATGTGCAGGTTAGGTGGATTGGCCATGATAAATTGCCCTTAGTGTCCAAAGTTTCCCTTCGTGTTGGGTGGGGTTACTGGGTTATGGGGATAGGGTGGAGGTGTTGACCTTGGGTAGGGTGCTCTTTCCAAGAGCCAGTGCAGACTCGATGGGCCGAATGGCCTCCTTCTGCACTGTAAATTCTATGATAATCTATGATGATGTGCAGGCTAGGTGGATTGGCCACGCTAAATTGCCCTTAATTGGAAAAAATGAATTTATTTTTAAAAATCTCTATTCCTCTACTCCAATCCTCTCGCTATGAAGGCCAACACACCATTTGCCTTCTTTACTGCCGCTGTACCTGTGCGCTTACTTTCAGCGACTGATGCACAAGGTCTCGTTGAGTATCCATCTCTCAATTTACACCCATTCAAATAATAATCTGCCTTCCTATTTTTGCTACCGAAGTGGATAACCTCACATTTATCCACATTATACTTCATCCGCCATGCATGTGCCCACTCACTCAGCCTGTCCAAATCCCACTGAAGCATCTCTGCACCCTCCTTACAGCTCCCCCCCCCCCCCCCCCCCCCCCAATCTTTGCGGCACGGTGGAACAGTGGTTAACACTGCTCCAGGCTCCCGGCTTCAATTCTGGCTTCGGGTGACTGTGTGGAGTTTGCACGTTCTCCCCGTGTCTGCGTGGGTTTCCTCCGGGTGCTCCGGTTTCCTCCCACAGTCCAAAGACGGGCAGGTTAGGTGGATTGGCCACGGTAAATTGCCCTTAGTGTCCAAAAGGTTAGGGTGGGTTATGGGGATAGGGTGGAGGCGTGGGCTTAAGTTGGTGCTCTTTCTAAGGGCTGGTGCAGACTCCTTCTGCACTGTTAATTCTATGATCTGCAGATTTGGAGATGATATTTTTAGTTCCCTCATCCACTTCATTAATATATATTGTGAGCAGTTGGGGTCTTAGCACAGATCCCTGCGATACCCCACTAGTCACTGCCTGCCAATCAGAAAAAGACCCATTTACTCCAACCTTTTGCTTCCTATGTGGTAACCAGCTCTTTCTATGTGAGAGGTTGTTGAAAGCCTTCTAAACGTCGATATAAATCACATCCACTGTTACTGCCTTGTCAACTTTACTAGTTACATCTTCAAAAAATTCCAGTAGATTTGTCAAGCATGATTTCCCTTTTGTAAATCCTTGCTGATTTTGTCTGACTACACCACTGCTTTCCAAATGCTGTTCCAAATTTGCTGCATTCCCGTTCCCATGGTTACTAATGGACTTTGCCTCTCCCACCCAGGCTTCCAGGCGTAACGCCTGAGGCCAGACACTGACCCTCGCTGGCAGGCCAGTCATGTGGGGGGGACAAGAGCAGAGACCCATCCATTCACTGATTTATGACGAGACAAACTGTGGGTCAATAATAATAATCTTTATTGTCACAAGTAGGCTGACATGAACACTGTAATGAAGTTACTGTGAAAATCCCCTAGTCGCCACATTCCGGCGCCTGTTCGGGTACACAGAGCGAGAATTCAGAATGTCCAAATCACCGAACAAGCACGTCTTTGGACTGCAGGAGCACCCGGAGGAAACCCACGCAGACACGGGGAGAACGTGTAGACTCCGCACAGACAGTGACCCAAGCCGGGAATCGAACCCAGAACCCTGGCGCTGTGAAGCAACAGTGCTAACCACTGTGCTACCGTGCCACCCAGGTTCAGGGGTTCATTCTCAGTATCTCGCGTTCTCTCTTGTCTACAGTGTTTTCTCTCATCTATTGGGTTTATTCCTTGTCTGTAAGCGTTGCGGTCAATATATTCACTCTCAGTCTGCAGGGTCCACTCCCATTATACAGGCTCACTCTGGTACAGAGCATTCACTCCCATTATACAGGGCTCACTCTGGTATAGAGTGTTTACTCCCATTATACAGGGCTCATCCTGGTATAGAGCGTTCACTCCCATTATACAGGGCTCACCCTGGTATAGAGCGGTCACTCCAATTATACAGGGCTCACCCTGGTACAGAGCGTTCACTCCCATTATACAGGGCTCACTCTGGTACAGAGCGTTCACTCCCATTATACAGGGCTCACCCTGGTATAGAGCGTTCACTCTCATTATACAGGGCTCACTCTGGTACAGAGCGTTCACTCCCATTATACAGGGCTCACTCTGGTACAGAGCGTTCACTCCCATTATACAGGGCTCACTCTGGTATAGAGCGTTCACTCCCATTATACAGGGCTCACTCTGGTACAGAGCGTTCACTCCCATTATACAGGGCTCACTCTGGTATAGAGCGTTCACTCCCATTATATAGAGCTCACTCTGGTATAGAGCGTTCACTCCCATTATACAGAGCTCACTCTGGTACAGAGCGTTCACTCTCATTATACAGGGCTCACTCTGGTATAGAGCGTTCACTCCCATTATACAGAGCTCACTCTGGTATAGAGTGTTCACTCCCATTATACAGGGCTCACTCTGGTATAGAGTGTTCACTCCTATTATCCAGGGCTCACTCTGGTATACAGTGTTCCCTCCTATTATCCAGGGCTCACTCTGGTGTAGAGCGTTCATTCTTATTATACAGGGCTCACTCTGGTATAGAGCGTTCACTCCCATTATACAGAGCTCACTCTGGTATAGAGTGTTCACTCCCATTATACAGGGCTCTCTCTGGTATAGAGCTTTCACTCCCATTATACTGGGCTCACTCTGGTATACAGTGTTCACTCCCATTATCCAGGGCTCACTCTGGTATACAGTGTTCACTCCTATTATCCAGGGCTCACTCTGGTATACAATGTTCACTCCCATTATACAGGGCTCACTCTGGTATAGAGCGTTCACTCCCATTATACAGGGCTCACTCTGGTATAGAGTGTTCACTCTTATTATACAGGGCTCACTCTGGTATAGAGTGTTCACTCCTATTATCCAGGGCTCACTCTGGTATAGAGTGTTCACTCTTATTATACAGGGCTCACTCTGGTATGGAGTGTTCACTCTTATTATACAGGGCTCACTCTGGTATAGAGTGTTCACTCCTATTATCCAGGGCTCACTCTGGTACAGAGCGTTCACTCCCATTATACAGGGCTCACTCTGGTATACAGTGTTCACTCCTATTATCCAGGGCTCACTTTGGTATAGAGCGTTCACTCCCATTATACAGGGCTCACTCTGGTATAGAGCGTTCACTCCCATTATACAGGACTCACCCTGGTATACAGTGTTCACTCTTATTATACAGGGCTCACTCTGGTATAGAGTGTTCACTCCCATTATACAGGGCTCACTCTTGTATAGTGTGTTCACTCTTATTATACAGGGCTCACTCTGGTATACAGTGTTCACTCCCATTATACAGGGCTCACCCTGGTATAGAGCATTCACTCCCATTATACAGGGCTCACTCTGGTATAGAGCGTTCACTCTTATTATACAGGGCTCACTCTGGTATACAGTGTTCACTCCTATTATCCAGGGCTCACTTTGGTATAGAGCGTTCACTCCCATTATACAGGGCTCACTCTGGTATAGAGCGTTCACTCCCATTATACAGGACTCACCCTGGTATACAGTGTTCACTCTTATTATACAGGGCTCACTCTGGTATACAGTGTTCACTCCCATTATACAGGGCTCACCCTGGTATAGAGCATTCACTCCCATTATACAGGGCTCACTCTGGTATAGAGCGTTCACTCTTATTATACAGGGCTCACTCTGGTATACAGTGTTCACTCCTATTATCCAGGGCTCACTCTGGTATAGAGTGTTCACTCTTATTATACAGGGCTCACTCTGGTATGGAGTGTTCACTCTTATTATACAGGGCTCACTCTGGTATAGAGTGTTCACTCCCATTATACAGGGCTCACTCTGGTATAGAGCATTCACTCCCATTATACAGGACTCACCCTGGTATACAGTGTTCACTCTTATTATGCAGGGCTCACTCTGGTATAGAGTGTTCACTCCCATTATACAGGGCTCACTCTGGTATAGAGTGTTCACTCTTATTATACAGGGCTCACTGATATAGAGTGTTCACTCCTATTATCCAGGGCTCACTCTGGTATAGAGTGTTCACTCCTATTATCCAGGGCTCACTCTGGTACAGAGCGTTCACTCCCATTATACAGGGCTCATTCTGGTATACAGTGTTCACTCCTATTATCCAGGGCTCACTTTGGTATAGAGCGTTCACTCCCATTATACAGGGCTCACTCTGGTATAGAGCGTTCAATGCCATTATACAGGGCACACTCTGGTATAGAGCATTCACTCCCATTATACAGGACTCACCCTGGTATACAGTGTTCACTCTTATTATGCAGGGCTCACTCTGGTATAGAGTGTTCACTCCCATTATACAGGGCTCACTCTGGTATAGAGTGTTCACTCCCATTATACAGGGCTCACTCTGGTATAGAGTGTTCACTCTTATTATACAGGGCTCACTCTGGTATAGAGTGTTCACTCTTATTATACAGAGCTCACTCTGGTATACAGTGTTCACTCCCATTATACAGGGCTCACTCTGGTATACAGTGTTCACTCCTATTATCCAGGGCTCACTCTGGTATACAGTGTTCACTCCCATTATACAGGGCTCACTCTGGTATAGAGTGTTCACTCCTATTATCCAGGGCTGACTCTGGTATAGAGCGTTCACTCCCATTATACAGGGCTCAGTCTGGTATACAGTGTTCACTCCTATTATCCAGGGCTCACTCAGGTATGGAGCGTTCTCTCCCATTATACAGGGCTCACTCTGGTATAGAGTGTTCACTCCTGTTATCCAGGGCTCACTCTGGTATAGAGCGTTCACTCCCATTATACAGGGCTCACTCTGGTATACAGTGTTCACTCCTATTATCCAGGGCTCACTCAGGTATGGAGTGTTCTCTCCCATTATACAGGGCTCACTCTGGTATAGAGTGTTCACTCTTATTATACAGGGCACACTCTGGTATAGAGTGTTCACTCCTATTATCCAGGGCTCACTCTGGTATAGAGCGTTCACTCCCATTATACAGGGCTCACTCTGGTATAGAGCGTTCACTCCCATTATACAGGACTCACCCTGGTATACAGTGTTCACTTATTATGCAGGGCTCACTCTGGTATAGAATGTTCACTCTTATTATACAGGGCTCACCCTGGTATAGAGCATTCACTCTTATTATACAGGGCTCACTCTGGTATAGAGTTTTCACTCCCATTAGACAGGGCTCACTCTGGTATAGAGCATTCCCTCCTATTATACAGGGTTCACTCTGGTATAGAGCGTTCACTCCCATTATACAGGGCTCACCCTGGTATAGAGCGTTCACTCCCATTATACAGGGCTCACCCTTGTATAGAGCGTTCACTCTTATTATACAGGGCTCACTCTGGTATAGAGCGTTCACTCCCATTATACAGGGCTCACTCTGGTATACAGTGTTTACTCCCAAGAACAAAGAAAAGTACAGCACAGGAACAGGCCCTTCGGATCTCCAAGCCCGTGCCAACCATGCTGCCCGACTAAACTACAATCTTCTACACTTTCTAGGTCCGTATCCCTCTTTTCCCATCCTATTCATGTATTTGTCAAGATTATAGAGCGTACACTCCCATTATACAGGGCTCACTCTGATATAGAGTGTTCACTCCCATTGTACAGGGCTCACTCTGATATAGAGCGTTCACTCCCATTATACAGGGCTCAGTCTGATATAGAGCGTTCACTCCCATTATACAGACTCACTCTGGTATAGAGCGTTCACTCCCATTATACAGGGCTCCCTCTGGTATAGAGGTTTCACTCCCATTATACAGGGCTCACTCTGATATAGAGCGTTCACTCCCATTATACAGGGCTCACTCTGATATAGAGCGTTCACTCCCATTCTACAGGACTCTCTCTGGTATAGAGCGTTCACTCCCATTATACAGGGCTCACTCTGGTATAGAGCTTTCACTCCCATTATACAGGGCTCACTCTGATATAGAGCGTTCACTCCCATTATACAGGGCTCACTCTGATATAGAGCGTTCACTCCCATTCTACAGGGCTCAGTCTGGTATCGAGCGTTCACTCCCATTATACAGGGCTCACTCTGGTATAGAGCTTTCACTCCCATTATACAGTGCTCACTCTGGTATAGAGTGTTCACTCCCATTATACAGGGCTCACTCTGGTATAGAGCGTTCACTCCCATTATACAGGACTCACCCTGGTATACAGTGTTCACTCTTATTATGCAGGGCTCACTCTGGTATAGAGTGTTCACTCCCATTATACAGGGCTCATTCTGGTATACAGTGTTCACTCCTATTATCCAGGGCTCACTTTGGTATAGAGCGTTCACTCCCATTATACAGGGCTCACTCTGGTATAGAGCGTTCACTCCGATTATACAGGACTCACCCTGGTATACAGTGTTCACTCTTATTATGCAGGGCTCACTCTGGTATAGAGTGTTCACTCCCATTATACAGGGCTCACTCTGGTATAGAGTGTTCACTCTTATTATACAGGGCTCACTCTGGTATAGAGTGTTCACTCCCATTATACAGGGCTCACTCTGGTATAGAGTGTTCACTCCCATTATACAGGACTCTCTCTGTTATAGAGCGTTCACTCCCATTATACAGGGCTCACTCTGGTATAGAGCTTTCACTCCCATTATACAGGGCTCACTCTGATATAGAGCGTTCACTCCCATTATACAGGGCTCACTCTGATATAGAGCGTTCACTCCCATTCTACAGGACTCTCTCTGGTATAGAGCGTTCACTCCCATTATACAGGGCTCACTCTGGTATAGAGCTTTCACTCCCATTATACAGGGCTCACTCTGATATAGAGCGTTCACTCCCATTCTACAGGGCTCCGTCTGGTATAGAGCGTTCACTCCCATTCTACAGGGCTCAGTCTGGTATAGAGCGTTCACTCCCATTATACAGGGCTCACTCTGGTATAGAGCTTTCACTCCCATTATACAGTGCTCACTCTGGTATAGAGTGTTCACTCCCATTATACAGTGCTCAGTCTGGTATAGAGCGTTCACTCCCATTATACAGGGCTCACTCTGGTATAGAGCATTCACTCCCATTATACAGGGCTCAGTCTGGTATAGAGCATTCACTCCCATTATACAGGGCTCACTCTGATATAGAGCGTTCACTCCCATTATACAGGGCTCAGTCTGGTATAGAGCATTCACTCCCATTATACAGGGCTCACTCTGGTATAGAGCGTTCAATGCCATTATACAGGGCACACTCTGGTATAGAGCGTTCACTCCCATTATACAGGGCTCACTCTGGTATAGAGCGTTCACTCCGATTATACAGGACTCACCCTGGTATACAGTGTTCACTCTTATTATGCAGGGCTCACTCTGGTATAGAGTGTTCACTCCCATTATACAGGGCTCACTCTGGTATAGAGTGTTCACTCTTATTATACAGGGCTCACTCTGGTATAGAGTGTTCACTCCCATTATACAGGGCTCACTCTGGTATAGAGTGTTCACTCCCATTATACAGGACTCTCTCTGTTATAGAGCGTTCACTCCCATTATACAGGGCTCACTCTGGTATAGAGCTTTCACTCCCATTATACAGGGCTCACTCTGATATAGAGCGTTCACTCCCATTATACAGGGCTCACTCTGATATAGAGCGTTCACTCCCATTCTACAGGACTCTCTCTGGTATAGAGCGTTCACTCCCATTATACAGGGCTCACTCTGGTATAGAGCTTTCACTCCCATTATACAGGGCTCACTCTGATATAGAGCGTTCACTCCCATTCTACAGGGCTCCGTCTGGTATAGAGCGTTCACTCCCATTCTACAGGGCTCAGTCTGGTATAGAGCGTTCACTCCCATTATACAGGGCTCACTCTGGTATAGAGCTTTCACTCCCATTATACAGTGCTCACTCTGGTATAGAGTGTTCACTCCCATTATACAGTGCTCAGTCTGGTATAGAGCGTTCACTCCCATTATACAGGGCTCACTCTGGTATAGAGCATTCACTCCCATTATACAGGGCTCAGTCTGGTATAGAGCATTCACTCCCATTATACAGGGCTCACTCTGATATAGAGCGTTCACTCCCATTCTACAGGACTCTCTCTGGTATAGAGCTTTCACTCCCATTATACAGGGCTCAGTCTGGTATAGAGCGTTCACTCCCATTATACAGGGCTCAGTCTGGTATAGAGCATTCACTCCCATTATACAGGGCTCAGTCTGGTATAGAGCGTTCACTCCCATTATACAGGGCTCAGTCTGGTACAGAGCGTTCACTCCCCTTTGCCTCCCTGTTAACAGTGAGATCTCTGTACTGTTGATTTTCTGCAGAGCGTGAGGCCGGGTTTCCTGTCAATCGTGACTCCGATTTTCATCTGCCACATCATGGGGCTTGCCCTCTACTATGTGCCACTCCTGTGCCAGGGGACCGCCACGGACCATTTCCCAGTCTCTGAGACTGAAGCTGTCGTCCTTACCTCCATTGCTATCTACGTTGCTGGATTAGCGCTACCTCACAATACACAGAGGTATGGTGGAGAGCAAATGAGGATTGACAGACAGCCGAGTGTGAGCAGAGAATAAGCCTGTGAATGAGTGTGACAATTCGATGTATTATCGCAGTGAGGAACAGAGACAGAGAGCTGGACACTGGAATTAGTGAGAGGCGGATAGATAGAGAGAGAGAGCTGGACACTGGGATTAGTGAGAGGCGGATAGAGTGAGAGAGCTGGACAATGGAATGAGTCAGAGGCGGATACAGAGAGAGAGCTGGACACTGGAATTAGTGAGAGGCAGAAAGAGAGAGAGAGCTGGGCACTGGAATTAGTCAGAGGCGGATTGAGAGAGAGAGCTGGGCACTGGAATTAGTGAGAGGCGGATAGAGAGAGAGCTGGGCACTGGAATTAGAGGCGGATAGAGAGAGCTGGACACTGGAATTAGTCAGAGGCGGATAGTGAGAGAGAGCTGGACACTGGAATTAATGAGAGGCAGAAAGAGAGAGCTGGACACTGGAATTAGAGAGAGGCAGAAAGAGAGAGAGAGAGAGCTGGACACTGGAATTAGTGAGAGGCGGATTGAGAGAGAGCTGGACACTGGAATTAGTCAGAGGCGGATACAGAGAGAGGGCGCTGGACACGAATTAGTCAGAGGCGGATAGAGAGAGAGAGCTGGACACTGAAATTAGTGAGATGCGGATAGAGAGAGAGAGCTGGACACTGGAATTAGTGAGAGACGGATAGAGAGAGAGCGCTGGACACTGGAATTAGTGAGAGGCGGGTAGAGAGAGAGCGCTGGACACTGGAATTAGTCAGAGGCAGAAAGAGAGAGAGAGCTGGGCACTGGAATTAGTGAGAGGCGGATACAGAGAGAGCGCTGGACACTGGGATTAGTGAGAGGCAGAAAGAGGGAGAGAGCTGGACACAGGGATTAGTCAGAGGCGGATACAGAGAGAGAGAGCGCTGGACACTGGAATTAGTCAGAGGCGGATACAGAGAGAGAGAGCGCTGGACACTGGGATTAGTGAGAGGCAGAAAGAGAGAGAACTGGACACTGGAATTAGTGAGAGGCGGTTAGAGAGAGAGAGAGAGCTGGACACTGGAATTAGTGAGAGGCGGATAGAGAGAGCTGGACACTGGAATTATGAAAATGAAATGAAAATCGCTTATTGTCACAAGTAGGCTTCAAATGAAGTTACTGTGAAAAGCCCCTAGTCGCCACATTACCGTGCCTGTTCGGGGAGGCTGGTACGGGAATCGAACCGTGCTTCTGGCTTGCTTTGGTCTGCTTTCACAGCCAGCGATTTAGCCCTGTGCTAAACATCCCCTTATTAGTGTGAGACAGAGAGAGAGAGCTGGACACTGGAATTAGTGAGAGGCGGATAGAGGGAGAGAGCTGGACACTGGGATTAGTGAGAGGCAGATAGAGAGAGAGAGCTGGACACTGGAATTAGTGTTAGGCGGATAGAGAGAGAGCGCTGGACACTGGAATTAGTGAGAGACGGATACAGAGTGACAGCTGGATACAGGAATTAGTGAGAGGCGGATAGAGAGAGAGCAGGAGAGCTGGACACTGGAATTAGTGAGAGGCGGATAGAGAGAGAGCGCTGGACACTGGAATTAGTGAGAGACGGATACAGAGTGAGAGCTGGACACTGGAATTAGTGAGAGGCGGTTAGAGAGAGAGCAGGACACTGGAATTAGTGAGAGGCGGATAGAGAGAGAGAGCTGGACACTGGAATTAGCCAGAGGCAGATAGAGCGAGAGAGTTGGACACTGGAATTAGTGAGAGGCAGATAGAGAGAGAGAGAGCTGGACACTGGAATTAGTGAGAGGCAGATAGAGAGAGAGAGCTGGACACTAGAATTAGAGAGACGGATACAGAGTGAGAGCTGCACACTGGAATTAGTGAGAGGCGGATAGAGAGAGAGCAGGACACTGGAATTAGTGAGAGGCAGATAGAGAGAGAGCTGGACACTGGAATTAGAGAGACGGATACAGAGAGAGCTGGACACTGGAATTAGTGAGACACAGATAGAGAGAGAGCTGGACACTGGAATTAGTGAGAGACGGATAGAGCGAGCTGGGCACTGGAATTAGTGAGAGGCAGATAGAGAGAGAGTGCTGGACACTGGAATTAGTGAGAGGCGGAGAGAGAGAGAGCGAGCTGGGCACTGGAATTAGTGAGAGGCAGATAGAGAGAGAGCGCTGGACACTGGAATTAGTGAGAGGCAGATAGAGAGAGAGAGCTGGACACTGGAATTTGAGAGAGGCAGATAGAGAGAGAGAGCTGGACACTGGAATTTGAGAGACGGATATAGAGAGAGAGCTGGTCACTGGAATTAGTGAGACATAGATAGAGAGAGAGAGCTGGACACTGGAATTAGTCACAGGCGGATAGAGAGAGAGAGCTGGACACTGGAATTAGTCAGAGGCGGATAGAGAGAGCTGGACACTGGAATTAGTGAGAGGCGGATAGAGAGAGAGCTGGACAGTGGAATTAGTGCGAGGCAGATGGAGAGAGCTGGACACTGGAATTAGTGCGAGGCAGATAGAGAGAGAGAGCTGGACACTGGAATTAGTGCGAAGCAGATAGAGAGAGAGAGCTGGACAGTGGAATTAGTGCGAGGCAGATGGAGAGAGCTGGACACTGGAATTAGTGCGAGGCAGATAGAGAGAGAGAGCTGGACACTGGAATTAGTGCGAGGCAGATAGAGAGAGAGAGCTGGACAGTGGAATTAGTGCCAGGCAGATGGAGAGAGCTGGACACTGGAATTAATCCGAGGCGGATAGAGAGAGAGAGCTGGGCACTGGAATTAGAGAGAGACAGATAGAGAGAGAGAGCTGGACTGGAATTAGTGAGAGGCGGATAGAGAGAGAGCTGGACACAAATTAGTCAGATGCGGATAGAGAGAGAGCTGGACACTGGAATTAGTGAGAGGCGGATAGAGAGAGAGCTGGACCCTGGAATTAGTCAGAGGCGGATAGAGAGAAAGCTGGACACTGGAATAAGTGAGAGGCGGACCGAGAGAGAGCTGGGCACTGGAATTAGTGAGAGGCGGATAGAGACAGAGCGCTGGACACTGGAATTAGTGAGAGGCGGATAGAGAGAGAGCTGGACACTGGAATTAGTGAGGCAGATATAGAGCGAGAGCTGGGCACTGGAATTAGAGAGACGGATACAGAGAGAGAGCTGGACACTGGAATTAGTGAGACACAGATAGAGAGAGAGAGCTGGACACTGGAATTAGTGAGAGGCGGATAGAGAAAGAGCAGGACACTGGAATTAATCACAGGCGGATAGAGAGAGAGAGCTGGACACTGGAATTAGTCAGAGGCGGATAGAGAGAGCTGGACACTGGAATTAGTGAGAGGCGGATAGAGAGAGAGAGCTGGACAGTGGAATTAGTGCGAGGCAGATAGAGAGAGCTGGACACTGGAATTAGTGCGAGGCAGATAGAGAGAGAGAGCTGGACACTGGAATTAGTGCGAGGCAGATAGAGAGAGAGAGCTGGACACTGGAATTAGAGAGACGGATACAGAGTGAGAGCTGGACACTGGAATTAGTGAGAGGCGGATAGAGAGAGAGCAGGACACTGGAATTAGTGAGAGGCAGATAGAGAGAGCGAGAGCTGGACACTGGAATTAGTGAGACACAGATAGAGAGAGCTGGACACTGGAATTAATCCGAGGCGGATAGAGAGAGAGAGCTGGACACTGGAATTAGTGTGAGGCGGATAGAGAGAGAGCGCTGGACACTGGAAATAGTGAGAGACGGATACAGAGTGAGAGCTGGACACTGGAATTAGTGAGAGGCGGATAGAGAGAGAGCGCTGGACACTGGAATTAGTGAGAGACGGATACAGAGTGAGAGCTGGATACTGGAATTAGTGAGAGGCAGATAGAGAGAGAGAGCTGGACACTGGAATTAGTGAGAGGCAGATAGAGAGAGAGAGCTGGACACTGGAATTAGAGAGACGGATACAGAGTGAGAGCTGGACACTGGAATTAGTGAGAGGCGGATAGAGAGAGAGCAGGACACTGGAATTAGTGAGAGGCAGATAGAGAGAGCGAGAGCTGGACACTGGAATTAGTGAGACACAGATAGAGAGCGCTGGACACTGGAATTAGAGAGACGGATAGAGAGAGGGAGCTGGACACTGGAATTAGTGAGACACGGATAGAGAGAGAGAGCTTGACACTGGAATTAGTCAGAAGCGGATAGAGAGAGTGAGCTGGACACTGGAATTAGTGAGAGGCGGATAGAGAGAGAGCTGGACACTGGAATTAGTGAGAGGCGGATAGAGAGAGAGCTGGACACTGGAATTAGTGAGAGGCGGATAGAGAGAGAGCTGGACACTGGAATTAGTCAGAAGCGGATAGAGAGAAAGCTGGACACTGGAATTAGTGAGAGGCGGATCAAGAGAGAGCTGGGCACTGGAATTAGTGAGAGGCGGATAGAGAGAGAGCGCTGGACAGTGGAATTAGTGAGAGGCGGATAGAGAGAGAGCTGGACACAAATTAGTCAGAGCCGGATAGAGAGAAAGCTGGACACTGGAATTAGTGAGAGGCGGATCGAGAGAGAGCTGGGCACTGGAATTAGTGAGAGGCAGATAGAGAGAGAGTGCTGAACACTGGAATAAGTGAGAGGCGGACCGAGAGAGAGCTGGGCACTGGAATTAGTGAGAGGCGGATAGAGACAGAGCGCTGGACACTGGAATTAGTGAGAGGCGGATAGAGAGAGAGAGCTGGACACTGGAATTAGTGAGGCAGATATAGAGAGAGAGCTGGGCACTGGAATTAGAGAGACGGATACAGAGAGAGCGCTGGACACTGGGATTAGTGAGAGGCAGAAAGAGGGAGAGAGCTGGACACAGGGATTAGTCAGAGGCGGATACAGAGAGAGAGAGCGCTGGACACTGGAATTAGTCAGAGGCGGATACAGAGAGAGAGAGCGCTGGACACTGGGATTAGTGAGAGGCAGAAAGAGAGAGAACTGGACACTGGAATTAGTGAGAGGCGGTTAGAGAGAGAGAGAGAGCTGGACACTGGAATTAGTGAGAGGCGGATAGAGAGAGCTGGACACTGGAATTATGAAAATGAAATGAAAATCGCTTATTGTCACAAGTAGGCTTCAAATGAAGTTACTGTGAAAAGCCCCTAGTCGCCACATTACCGTGCCTGTTCGGGGAGGCTGGTACGGGAATCGAACCGTGCTTCTGGCTTGCTTTGGTCTGCTTTCACAGCCAGCGATTTAGCCCTGTGCTAAACATCCCCTTATTAGTGTGAGACAGAGAGAGAGAGCTGGACACTGGAATTAGTGAGAGGCGGATAGAGGGAGAGAGCTGGACACTGGGATTAGTGAGAGGCAGATAGAGAGAGAGAGCTGGACACTGGAATTAGTGTTAGGCGGATAGAGAGAGAGCGCTGGACACTGGAATTAGTGAGAGACGGATACAGAGTGACAGCTGGATACAGGAATTAGTGAGAGGCGGATAGAGAGAGAGCAGGAGAGCTGGACACTGGAATTAGTGAGAGGCGGATAGAGAGAGAGCGCTGGACACTGGAATTAGTGAGAGACGGATACAGAGTGAGAGCTGGACACTGGAATTAGTGAGAGGCGGTTAGAGAGAGAGCAGGACACTGGAATTAGTGAGAGGCGGATAGAGAGAGAGAGCTGGACACTGGAATTAGCCAGAGGCAGATAGAGCGAGAGAGTTGGACACTGGAATTAGTGAGAGGCAGATAGAGAGAGAGAGAGCTGGACACTGGAATTAGTGAGAGGCAGATAGAGAGAGAGAGCTGGACACTAGAATTAGAGAGACGGATACAGAGTGAGAGCTGCACACTGGAATTAGTGAGAGGCGGATAGAGAGAGAGCAGGACACTGGAATTAGTGAGAGGCAGATAGAGAGAGAGCTGGACACTGGAATTAGAGAGACGGATACAGAGAGAGCTGGACACTGGAATTAGTGAGACACAGATAGAGAGAGAGCTGGACACTGGAATTAGTGAGAGACGGATAGAGCGAGCTGGGCACTGGAATTAGTGAGAGGCAGATAGAGAGAGAGTGCTGGACACTGGAATTAGTGAGAGGCGGAGAGAGAGAGAGCGAGCTGGGCACTGGAATTAGTGAGAGGCAGATAGAGAGAGAGCGCTGGACACTGGAATTAGTGAGAGGCAGATAGAGAGAGAGAGCTGGACACTGGAATTTGAGAGACGGATATAGAGAGAGAGCTGGTCACTGGAATTAGTGAGACATAGATAGAGAGAGAGAGCTGGACACTGGAATTAGTCACAGGCGGATAGAGAGAGAGAGCTGGACACTGGAATTAGTCAGAGGCGGATAGAGAGAGCTGGACACTGGAATTAGTGAGAGGCGGATAGAGAGAGAGCTGGACAGTGGAATTAGTGCGAGGCAGATGGAGAGAGCTGGACACTGGAATTAGTGCAAGGCAGATAGAGAGAGAGAGCTGGACACTGGAATTAGTGCGAAGCAGATAGAGAGAGAGAGCTGGACAGTGGAATTAGTGCGAGGCAGATGGAGAGAGCTGGACACTGGAATTAGTGCGAGGCAGATAGAGAGAGAGAGCTGGACACTGGAATTAGTGCGAGGCAGATAGAGAGAGAGAGCTGGACAGTGGAATTAGTGCCAGGCAGATGGAGAGAGCTGGACACTGGAATTAATCCGAGGCGGATAGAGAGAGAGAGCTGGGCACTGGAATTAGAGAGAGACAGATAGAGAGAGAGAGCTGGACTGGAATTAGTGAGAGGCGGATAGAGAGAGAGCTGGACACAAATTAGTCAGATGCGGATAGAGAGAGAGCTGGACACTGGAATTAGTGAGAGGCGGATAGAGAGAGAGCTGGACCCTGGAATTAGTCAGAGGCGGATAGAGAGAAAGCTGGACACTGGAATAAGTGAGAGGCGGACCGAGAGAGAGCTGGGCACTGGAATTAGTGAGAGGCGGATAGAGACAGAGCGCTGGACACTGGAATTAGTGAGAGGCGGATAGAGAGAGAGCTGGACACTGGAATTAGTGAGGCAGATATAGAGAGAGAGCTGGGCACTGGAATTAGAGAGACGGATACAGAGAGAGAGCTGGACACTGGAATTAGTGAGACACAGATAGAGAGAGAGAGCTGGACACTGGAATTAGTGAGAGGCGGATAGAGAAAGAGCAGGACACTGGAATTAATCACAGGCGGATAGAGAGAGAGAGCTGGACACTGGAATTAGTCAGAGGCGGATAGAGAGAGCTGGACACTGGAATTAGTGAGAGGCGGATAGAGAGAGAGAGCTGGACAGTGGAATTAGTGCGAGGCAGATAGAGAGAGCTGGACACTGGAATTAGTGCGAGGCAGATAGAGAGAGAGAGCTGGACACTGGAATTAGTGCGAGGCAGATAGAGAGAGAGAGAGCTGGACACTGGAATTAGAGAGACGGATACAGAGTGAGAGCTGGACACTGGAATTAGTGAGAGGCGGATAGAGAGAGAGCAGGACACTGGAATTAGTGAGAGGCAGATAGAGAGAGCGAGAGCTGGACACTGGAATTAGTGAGACACAGATAGAGAGAGCTGGACACTGGAATTAATCCGAGGCGGATAGAGAGAGAGAGCTGGACACTGGAATTAGTGTGAGGCGGATAGAGAGAGAGCGCTGGACACTGGAAATAGTGAGAGACGGATACAGAGTGAGAGCTGGACACTGGAATTAGTGAGAGGCGGATAGAGAGAGAGCGCTGGACACTGGAATTAGTGAGAGACGGATACAGAGTGAGAGCTGGATACTGGAATTAGTGAGAGGCAGATAGAGAGAGAGAGCTGGACACTGGAATTAGTGAGAGGCAGATAGAGAGAGAGAGCTGGACACTGGAATTAGAGAGACGGATACAGAGTGAGAGCTGGACACTGGAATTAGTGAGAGGCGGATAGAGAGAGAGCAGGACACTGGAATTAGTGAGAGGCAGATAGAGAGAGCGAGAGCTGGACACTGGAATTAGTGAGACACAGATAGAGAGCGCTGGACACTGGAATTAGAGAGACGGATACAGAGAGGGAGCTGGACACTGGAATTAGTGAGACACGGATAGAGAGAGAGAGCTTGACACTGGAATTAGTCAGAAGCGGATAGAGAGAGTGAGCTGGACACTGGAATTAGTGAGAGGCGGATAGAGAGAGAGCTGGACACTGGAATTAGTGAGAGGCGGATAGAGAGAGAGCTGGACACTGGAATTAGTGAGAGGCGGATAGAGAGAGAGCTGGACACTGGAATTAGTCAGAAGCGGATAGAGAGAAAGCTGGACACTGGAATTAGTGAGAGGCGGATCAAGAGAGAGCTGGGCACTGGAATTAGTGAGAGGCGGATAGAGAGAGAGCGCTGGACAGTGGAATTAGTGAGAGGCGGATAGAGAGAGAGCTGGACACAAATTAGTCAGAGCCGGATAGAGAGAAAGCTGGACACTGGAATTAGTGAGAGGCGGATCGAGAGAGAGCTGGGCACTGGAATTAGTGAGAGGCAGATAGAGAGAGAGTGCTGAACACTGGAATAAGTGAGAGGCGGACCGAGAGAGAGCTGGGCACTGGAATTAGTGAGAGGCGGATAGAGACAGAGCGCTGGACACTGGAATTAGTGAGAGGCGGATAGAGAGAGAGAGCTGGACACTGGAATTAGTGAGGCAGATATAGAGAGAGAGCTGGGCACTGGAATTAGAGAGACGGATACAGAGAGAGAGCTGGACACTGGAATTTGTGAGACACAGATAGAGAGAGAGAGCTGGACACTGGAATTAGTGAGAGGCGGATAGAGAGAGAGCTGGACACTGGAATTAGTCACAGGCGGATAGAGAGAGAGAGCTGGACACTGGAATTAGTCAGAGGCGGATAGAGAGAGCTGGACACTGGAATTAGTGAGAGGCGGATAGAGAGAGAGAGCTGGACAGTGGAATTAGTGCGAGGCAGATGGAGAGAGCTGGATACTGGAATTAGTGCGAGGCAGATAGAGAGAGAGAGCTGGACACTGGAATTAGTGCGAGGCAGATAGAGAGAGAGAGCTGGACAGTGGAATTAGTGCGAGGCAGATGGAGAGAGCTGGACACTGGAATTAGTGCGAGGCAGATAGAGAGAGAGAGCTGGACACTGGAATTAGTGCGAGGCAGATAGAGAGAGAGAGCTGGACAGTGGAATTAGTGCGAGGCAGATGGAGAGAGCTGGACACTGGAATTAATCCGAGGCGGATGGAGAGAGAGAGCTGGGCACTGGAATTAGAGAGAGACAGATAGAGAGAGAGAGCTGGACTTGAATTAGTGGGAGGCGGATAGAGAGAGAGCTGGACACAAATTAGTCAGAGGCGGATAGAGAGAGAGCTGGGCACTGGAATTAGTCAGAGGCGGATAGAGAGAAAGCTGGACACTGGAATAAGTGAGAGGCGGACCGAGAGAGAGCTGGGCACTGGAATTAGTGAGAGGCGGATAGAGACAGAGCGCTGGACACTGGAATTAGTGAGAGGCGGATAGAGAGAGAGAGCTGGACACTGGAATTAGTGAGGCAGATATAGAGAGAGAGCTGGGCACTGGAATTAGAGAGACGGATACAGAGAGAGAGCTGGACACTGGAATTAGTGAGACACAGATAGAGAGAGAGAGCTGGACACTGGAATTAGTGAGAGGCGGATAGAGAGAGAGCAGGACACTGGAATTAATCACAGGCGGATAGAGAGAGAGAGCTGGACACTGGAATTAGTCAGAGGCGGATAGAGAGAGCTGGACACTGGAATTAGTGAGAGGCGGATAGAGAGAGAGAGCTGGACAGTGGAATTAGTGCGAGGCAGATAGAGAGAGCTGGACACTGGAATTAGTGCGAGGCAGATAGAGAGAGAGAGAGCTGGACACTGGAATTAGTGCGAAGCAGATAGAGAGAGAGTGCTGGACACTGGAATTAGTGAGACACAGATAGAGAGAGCTGGACACTGGAATTAATCCGAGGCGGATAGAGAGAGAGAGCTGGACACTGGAATTAGTGTGAGGCGGATAGAGAGAGAGCTGGACACAAATTAGTCAGAGGCGGATAGAGAGAGAGCTGGGCACTGGAATTAGTCAGAGGCGGATAGAGAGAAAGCTGGACACTGGAATAAGTGAGAGGCGGACCGAGAGAGAGCTGGGCACTGGAATTAGTGAGAGGCGGATAGAGACAGAGCGCTGGACACTGGAATTAGTGAGAGGCGGATAGAGAGAGAGAGCTGGACACTGGAATTAGTGAGGCAGATATAGAGAGAGAGCTGGGCACTGGAATTAGAGAGACGGATACAGAGAGAGAGCTGGACACTGGAATTAGTGAGACACATAGAGAGAGAGAGCTGGACACTGGAATTAGTGAGAGGCGGATAGAGAGAGAGCAGGACACTGGAATTAATCACAGGCGGATAGAGAGAGAGAGCTGGACACTGGAATTAGTCAGAGGCGGATAGAGAGAGCTGGACACTGGAATTAGTGAGAGGCGGATAGAGAGAGAGAGCTGGACAGTGGAATTAGTGCGAGGCAGATAGAGAGAGCTGGACACTGGAATTAGTGCGAGGCAGATAGAGAGAGAGAGAGCTGGACACTGGAATTAGTGCGAAGCAGATAGAGAGAGAGTGCTGGACACTGGAATTAGTGAGACACAGATAGAGAGAGCTGGACACTGGAATTAATCCGAGGCGGATAGAGAGAGAGAGCTGGACACTGGAATTAGTGTGAGGCGGATAGAGAGAGAGCGCTGGACACTGGAAATAGTGAGAGACGGATACAGAGTGAGAGCTGGACACTGGAATTAGTGAGAGGCGGATAGAGAGAGAGCGCTGGGCACTGGAATTAGTGAGAGACGGATACAGAGTGAGAGCTGGATACTGGAATTAGTGAGAGGCAGATAGAGAGAGAGAGCTGGACACTGGAATTAGTGAGAGGCAGATAGAGAGAGAGAGCTGGACACTGGAATTAGAGAGACGGATACAGAGTGAGAGCTGGACACTGGAATTAGTGAGAGGCGGATAGAGAGAGAGCAGGACACTGGAATTAGTGAGAGGCAGATAGAGAGAGCGAGAGCTGGACACTGGAATTAGTGAGACACAGATAGAGAGCGCTGGACACTGGAATTAGAGAGACGGATACAGAGAGGGAGCTGGACACTGGAATTAGTGAGACACGGATAGAGAGAGAGAGCTTGACACTGGAATTAGTCAGAAGCGGATAGAGAGAGTGAGCTGGACACTGGAATTAGTGAGAGGTGGATAGAGAGAGAGCTGGACACTGGAATTAGTCAGAAGCGGATAGAGAGAAAGCTGGACACTGGAATTAGTGAGAGGCGGATCGAGAGAGAGCTGGGCACTGGAATTAGTGAGAGGCGGATAGAGAGAGAGCGCTGGACAGTGGAATTAGTGAGAGGCGGATAGAGAGAGAGCTGGACACAAATTAGTCAGAGCCGGATAGAGAACGAGCTGGACACTGGAATTAGTGAGAGGCGCATAGAGAGGGAGCTGGACACTGGAATTAGTCAGAGGCGGATAGAGAGAAAGCTGGACACTGGAATTAGTGAGAGGCGGATCGAGAGAGAGCTGGGCACTGGAATTAGTGAGAGGCAGATAGAGAGAGAGTGCTGAACACTGGAATAAGTGAGAGGCGGACCGAGAGAGAGCTGGGCACTGGAATTAGTGAGAGGCGGATAGAGACAGAGCGCTGGACACTGGAATTAGTGAGAGGCGGATAGAGAGAGAGAGCTGGACACTGGAATTAGTGAGGCAGATATAGAGAGAGAGCTGGGCACTGGAATTAGAGAGACGGATACAGAGAGAGAGCTGGACACTGGAATTTGTGAGACACAGATAGAGAGAGAGAGCTGGACACTGGAATTAGTGAGAGGCGGATAGAGAGAGAGCTGGACACTGGAATTAGTCACAGGCGGATAGAGAGAGAGAGCTGGACACTGGAATTAGTGAGGCAGATATAGAGAGAGAGCTGGGCACTGGAATTAGAGAGACGGATACAGAGAGAGCGCTGGACACTGGGATTAGTGAGAGGCAGAAAGAGGGAGAGAGCTGGACACAGGGATTAGTCAGAGGCGGATACAGAGAGAGAGAGCGCTGGACACTGGAATTAGTCAGAGGCGGATACAGAGAGAGAGAGCGCTGGACACTGGGATTAGTGAGAGGCAGAAAGAGAGAGAACTGGACACTGGAATTAGTGAGAGGCGGTTAGAGAGAGAGAGAGAGCTGGACACTGGAATTAGTGAGAGGCGGATAGAGAGAGCTGGACACTGGAATTATGAAAATGAAATGAAAATCGCTTATTGTCACAAGTAGGCTTCAAATGAAGTTACTGTGAAAAGCCCCTAGTCGCCACATTACCGTGCCTGTTCGGGGAGGCTGGTACGGGAATCGAACCGTGCTTCTGGCTTGCTTTGGTCTGCTTTCACAGCCAGCGATTTAGCCCTGTGCTAAACATCCCCTTATTAGTGTGAGACAGAGAGAGAGAGCTGGACACTGGAATTAGTGAGAGGCGGATAGAGGGAGAGAGCTGGACACTGGGATTAGTGAGAGGCAGATAGAGAGAGAGAGCTGGACACTGGAATTAGTGTTAGGCGGATAGAGAGAGAGCGCTGGACACTGGAATTAGTGAGAGACGGATACAGAGTGACAGCTGGATACAGGAATTAGTGAGAGGCGGATAGAGAGAGAGCAGGAGAGCTGGACACTGGAATTAGTGAGAGGCGGATAGAGAGAGAGCGCTGGACACTGGAATTAGTGAGAGACGGATACAGAGTGAGAGCTGGACACTGGAATTAGTGAGAGGCGGTTAGAGAGAGAGCAGGACACTGGAATTAGTGAGAGGCGGATAGAGAGAGAGAGCTGGACACTGGAATTAGCCAGAGGCAGATAGAGCGAGAGAGTTGGACACTGGAATTAGTGAGAGGCAGATAGAGAGAGAGAGAGCTGGACACTGGAATTAGTGAGAGGCAGATAGAGAGAGAGAGCTGGACACTAGAATTAGAGAGACGGATACAGAGTGAGAGCTGCACACTGGAATTAGTGAGAGGCGGATAGAGAGAGAGCAGGACACTGGAATTAGTGAGAGGCAGATAGAGAGAGAGCTGGACACTGGAATTAGAGAGACGGATACAGAGAGAGCTGGACACTGGAATTAGTGAGACACAGATAGAGAGAGAGCTGGACACTGGAATTAGTGAGAGACGGATAGAGCGAGCTGGGCACTGGAATTAGTGAGAGGCAGATAGAGAGAGAGTGCTGGACACTGGAATTAGTGAGAGGCGGAGAGAGAGAGAGCGAGCTGGGCACTGGAATTAGTGAGAGGCAGATAGAGAGAGAGCGCTGGACACTGGAATTAGTGAGAGGCAGATAGAGAGAGAGAGCTGGACACTGGAATTTGAGAGACGGATATAGAGAGAGAGCTGGTCACTGGAATTAGTGAGACATAGATAGAGAGAGAGAGCTGGACACTGGAATTAGTCACAGGCGGATAGAGAGAGAGAGCTGGACACTGGAATTAGTCAGAGGCGGATAGAGAGAGCTGGACACTGGAATTAGTGAGAGGCGGATAGAGAGAGAGCTGGACAGTGGAATTAGTGCGAGGCAGATGGAGAGAGCTGGACACTGGAATTAGTGCAAGGCAGATAGAGAGAGAGAGCTGGACACTGGAATTAGTGCGAAGCAGATAGAGAGAGAGAGCTGGACAGTGGAATTAGTGCGAGGCAGATGGAGAGAGCTGGACACTGGAATTAGTGCGAGGCAGATAGAGAGAGAGAGCTGGACACTGGAATTAGTGCGAGGCAGATAGAGAGAGAGAGCTGGACAGTGGAATTAGTGCCAGGCAGATGGAGAGAGCTGGACACTGGAATTAATCCGAGGCGGATAGAGAGAGAGAGCTGGGCACTGGAATTAGAGAGAGACAGATAGAGAGAGAGAGCTGGACTGGAATTAGTGAGAGGCGGATAGAGAGAGAGCTGGACACAAATTAGTCAGATGCGGATAGAGAGAGAGCTGGACACTGGAATTAGTGAGAGGCGGATAGAGAGAGAGCTGGACCCTGGAATTAGTCAGAGGCGGATAGAGAGAAAGCTGGACACTGGAATAAGTGAGAGGCGGACCGAGAGAGAGCTGGGCACTGGAATTAGTGAGAGGCGGATAGAGACAGAGCGCTGGACACTGGAATTAGTCAGAGGCGGATAGAGAGAGAGCTGGACACTGGAATTAGTGAGGCAGATATAGAGAGAGAGCTGGGCACTGGAATTAGAGAGACGGATACAGAGAGAGAGCTGGACACTGGAATTAGTGAGACACAGATAGAGAGAGAGAGCTGGACACTGGAATTAGTGAGAGGCGGATAGAGAAAGAGCAGGACACTGGAATTAATCACAGGCGGATAGAGAGAGAGAGCTGGACACTGGAATTAGTCAGAGGCGGATAGAGAGAGCTGGACACTGGAATTAGTGAGAGGCGGATAGAGAGAGAGAGCTGGACAGTGGAATTAGTGCGAGGCAGATAGAGAGAGCTGGACACTGGAATTAGTGCGAGGCAGATAGAGAGAGAGAGCTGGACACTGGAATTAGTGCGAGGCAGATAGAGAGAGAGAGAGCTGGACACTGGAATTAGAGAGACGGATACAGAGTGAGAGCTGGACACTGGAATTAGTGAGAGGCGGATAGAGAGAGAGCAGGACACTGGAATTAGTGAGAGGCAGATAGAGAGAGCGAGAGCTGGACACTGGAATTAGTGAGACACAGATAGAGAGAGCTGGACACTGGAATTAATCCGAGGCGGATAGAGAGAGAGAGCTGGACACTGGAATTAGTGTGAGGCGGATAGAGAGAGAGCGCTGGACACTGGAAATAGTGAGAGACGGATACAGAGTGAGAGCTGGACACTGGAATTAGTGAGAGGCGGATAGAGAGAGAGCGCTGGACACTGGAATTAGTGAGAGACGGATACAGAGTGAGAGCTGGATACTGGAATTAGTGAGAGGCAGATAGAGAGAGAGAGCTGGACACTGGAATTAGTGAGAGGCAGATAGAGAGAGAGAGCTGGACACTGGAATTAGAGAGACGGATACAGAGTGAGAGCTGGACACTGGAATTAGTGAGAGGCGGATAGAGAGAGAGCAGGACACTGGAATTAGTGAGAGGCAGATAGAGAGAGCGAGAGCTGGACACTGGAATTAGTGAGACACAGATAGAGAGCGCTGGACACTGGAATTAGAGAGACGGATACAGAGAGGGAGCTGGACACTGGAATTAGTGAGACACGGATAGAGAGAGAGAGCTTGACACTGGAATTAGTCAGAAGCGGATAGAGAGAGTGAGCTGGACACTGGAATTAGTGAGAGGCGGATAGAGAGAGAGCTGGACACTGGAATTAGTGAGAGGCGGATAGAGAGAGAGCTGGACACTGGAATTAGTGAGAGGCGGATAGAGAGAGAGCTGGACACTGGAATTAGTCAGAAGCGGATAGAGAGAAAGCTGGACACTGGAATTAGTGAGAGGCGGATCAAGAGAGAGCTGGGCACTGGAATTAGTGAGAGGCGGATAGAGAGAGAGCGCTGGACAGTGGAATTAGTGAGAGGCGGATAGAGAGAGAGCTGGACACAAATTAGTCAGAGCCGGATAGAGAGAAAGCTGGACACTGGAATTAGTGAGAGGCGGATCGAGAGAGAGCTGGGCACTGGAATTAGTGAGAGGCAGATAGAGAGAGAGTGCTGAACACTGGAATAAGTGAGAGGCGGACCGAGAGAGAGCTGGGCACTGGAATTAGTGAGAGGCGGATAGAGACAGAGCGCTGGACACTGGAATTAGTGAGAGGCGGATAGAGAGAGAGAGCTGGACACTGGAATTAGTGAGGCAGATATAGAGAGAGAGCTGGGCACTGGAATTAGAGAGACGGATACAGAGAGAGAGCTGGACACTGGAATTTGTGAGACACAGATAGAGAGAGAGAGCTGGACACTGGAATTAGTGAGAGGCGGATAGAGAGAGAGCTGGACACTGGAATTAGTCACAGGCGGATAGAGAGAGAGAGCTGGACACTGGAATTAGTCAGAGGCGGATAGAGAGAGCTGGACACTGGAATTAGTGAGAGGCGGATAGAGAGAGAGAGCTGGACAGTGGAATTAGTGCGAGGCAGATGGAGAGAGCTGGATACTGGAATTAGTGCGAGGCAGATAGAGAGAGAGAGCTGGACACTGGAATTAGTGCGAGGCAGATAGAGAGAGAGAGCTGGACAGTGGAATTAGTGCGAGGCAGATGGAGAGAGCTGGACACTGGAATTAGTGCGAGGCAGATAGAGAGAGAGAGCTGGACACTGGAATTAGTGCGAGGCAGATAGAGAGAGAGAGCTGGACAGTGGAATTAGTGCGAGGCAGATGGAGAGAGCTGGACACTGGAATTAATCCGAGGCGGATGGAGAGAGAGAGCTGGGCACTGGAATTAGAGAGAGACAGATAGAGAGAGAGAGCTGGACTTGAATTAGTGGGAGGCGGATAGAGAGAGAGCTGGACACAAATTAGTCAGAGGCGGATAGAGAGAGAGCTGGGCACTGGAATTAGTCAGAGGCGGATAGAGAGAAAGCTGGACACTGGAATAAGTGAGAGGCGGACCGAGAGAGAGCTGGGCACTGGAATTAGTGAGAGGCGGATAGAGACAGAGCGCTGGACACTGGAATTAGTGAGAGGCGGATAGAGAGAGAGAGCTGGACACTGGAATTAGTGAGGCAGATATAGAGAGAGAGCTGGGCACTGGAATTAGAGAGACGGATACAGAGAGAGAGCTGGACACTGGAATTAGTGAGACACAGATAGAGAGAGAGAGCTGGACACTGGAATTAGTGAGAGGCGGATAGAGAGAGAGCAGGACACTGGAATTAATCACAGGCGGATAGAGAGAGAGAGCTGGACACTGGAATTAGTCAGAGGCGGATAGAGAGAGCTGGACACTGGAATTAGTGAGAGGCGGATAGAGAGAGAGAGCTGGACAGTGGAATTAGTGCGAGGCAGATAGAGAGAGCTGGACACTGGAATTAGTGCGAGGCAGATAGAGAGAGAGAGAGCTGGACACTGGAATTAGTGCGAAGCAGATAGAGAGAGAGTGCTGGACACTGGAATTAGTGAGACACAGATAGAGAGAGCTGGACACTGGAATTAATCCGAGGCGGATAGAGAGAGAGAGCTGGACACTGGAATTAGTGTGAGGCGGATAGAGAGAGAGCTGGACACAAATTAGTCAGAGGCGGATAGAGAGAGAGCTGGGCACTGGAATTAGTCAGAGGCGGATAGAGAGAAAGCTGGACACTGGAATAAGTGAGAGGCGGACCGAGAGAGAGCTGGGCACTGGAATTAGTGAGAGGCGGATAGAGACAGAGCGCTGGACACTGGAATTAGTGAGAGGCGGATAGAGAGAGAGAGCTGGACACTGGAATTAGTGAGGCAGATATAGAGAGAGAGCTGGGCACTGGAATTAGAGAGACGGATACAGAGAGAGAGCTGGACACTGGAATTAGTGAGACACATAGAGAGAGAGAGCTGGACACTGGAATTAGTGAGAGGCGGATAGAGAGAGAGCAGGACACTGGAATTAATCACAGGCGGATAGAGAGAGAGAGCTGGACACTGGAATTAGTCAGAGGCGGATAGAGAGAGCTGGACACTGGAATTAGTGAGAGGCGGATAGAGAGAGAGAGCTGGACAGTGGAATTAGTGCGAGGCAGATAGAGAGAGCTGGACACTGGAATTAGTGCGAGGCAGATAGAGAGAGAGAGAGCTGGACACTGGAATTAGTGCGAAGCAGATAGAGAGAGAGTGCTGGACACTGGAATTAGTGAGACACAGATAGAGAGAGCTGGACACTGGAATTAATCCGAGGCGGATAGAGAGAGAGAGCTGGACACTGGAATTAGTGTGAGGCGGATAGAGAGAGAGCGCTGGACACTGGAAATAGTGAGAGACGGATACAGAGTGAGAGCTGGACACTGGAATTAGTGAGAGGCGGATAGAGAGAGAGCGCTGGGCACTGGAATTAGTGAGAGACGGATACAGAGTGAGAGCTGGATACTGGAATTAGTGAGAGGCAGATAGAGAGAGAGAGCTGGACACTGGAATTAGTGAGAGGCAGATAGAGAGAGAGAGCTGGACACTGGAATTAGAGAGACGGATACAGAGTGAGAGCTGGACACTGGAATTAGTGAGAGGCGGATAGAGAGAGAGCAGGACACTGGAATTAGTGAGAGGCAGATAGAGAGAGCGAGAGCTGGACACTGGAATTAGTGAGACACAGATAGAGAGCGCTGGACACTGGAATTAGAGAGACGGATACAGAGAGGGAGCTGGACACTGGAATTAGTGAGACACGGATAGAGAGAGAGAGCTTGACACTGGAATTAGTCAGAAGCGGATAGAGAGAGTGAGCTGGACACTGGAATTAGTGAGAGGTGGATAGAGAGAGAGCTGGACACTGGAATTAGTCAGAAGCGGATAGAGAGAAAGCTGGACACTGGAATTAGTGAGAGGCGGATCGAGAGAGAGCTGGGCACTGGAATTAGTGAGAGGCGGATAGAGAGAGAGCGCTGGACAGTGGAATTAGTGAGAGGCGGATAGAGAGAGAGCTGGACACAAATTAGTCAGAGCCGGATAGAGAACGAGCTGGACACTGGAATTAGTGAGAGGCGCATAGAGAGGGAGCTGGACACTGGAATTAGTCAGAGGCGGATAGAGAGAAAGCTGGACACTGGAATTAGTGAGAGGCGGATCGAGAGAGAGCTGGGCACTGGAATTAGTGAGAGGCAGATAGAGAGAGAGTGCTGAACACTGGAATAAGTGAGAGGCGGACCGAGAGAGAGCTGGGCACTGGAATTAGTGAGAGGCGGATAGAGACAGAGCGCTGGACACTGGAATTAGTGAGAGGCGGATAGAGAGAGAGAGCTGGACACTGGAATTAGTGAGGCAGATATAGAGAGAGAGCTGGGCACTGGAATTAGAGAGACGGATACAGAGAGAGAGCTGGACACTGGAATTTGTGAGACACAGATAGAGAGAGAGAGCTGGACACTGGAATTAGTGAGAGGCGGATAGAGAGAGAGCTGGACACTGGAATTAGTCACAGGCGGATAGAGAGAGAGAGCTGGACACTGGAATTAGTCAGAGGCGGATAGAGAGAGCTGGACACTGGAATTAGTGAGAGGCGGATAGAGAGAGAGAGCTGGACAGTGGATTTAGTGCGAGGCAGATGGAGAGAGCTGGATACTGGAATTAGTGCGAGGCAGATAGAGAGAGAGAGCTGGACACTGGAATTAGTGCGAGGCAGATAGAGAGAGAGAGCTGGACAGTGGAATTAGTGCGAGGCAGATGGAGAGAGCTGGACACTGGAATTAGTGCGAGGCAGATAGGGAGAGAGAGCTGGACACTGGAATTAGTGCGAGGCAGATAGAGAGAGAGAGCTGGACAGTGGAATTAGTGCGAGGCAGATGGAGAGAGCTGGACACTGGAATTAATCCGAGGCGGATGGAGAGAGAGAGCTGGGCACTGGAATTAGAGAGAGACAGATAGAGAGAGAGAGCTGGACTGGAATTAGTGGGAGGCGGATAGAGAGAGAGCTGGACACAAATTAGTCAGAGGCGGATAGAGAGAGAGCTGGGCACTGGAATTAGTCAGAGGCGGATAGAGAGAAAGCTGGACACTGGAATAAGTGAGAGGCGGACCGAGAGAGAGCTGGGCACTGGAATTAGTGAGAGGCGGATAGAGACAGAGCGCTGGACACTGGAATTAGTGAGAGGCGGATAGAGAGAGAGAGCTGGACACTGGAATTAGTGAGGCAGATATAGAGAGAGAGCTGGGCACTGGAATTAGAGAGACGGATACAGAGAGAGAGCTGGACACTGGAATTAGTGAGACACAGATAGAGAGAGAGAGCTGGACACTGGAATTAGTGAGAGGCGGATAGAGAGAGAGCAGGACACTGGAATTAATCACAGGCGGATAGAGAGAGAGAGCTGGACACTGGAATTAGTCAGAGGCGGATAGAGAGAGCTGGACACTGGAATTAGTGAGAGGCGGATAGAGAGAGAGAGCTGGACAGTGGAATTAGTGCGAGGCAGATAGAGAGAGCTGGACACTGGAATTAGTGCGAGGCAGATAGAGAGAGAGAGAGCTGGACACTGGAATTAGTGCGAAGCAGATAGAGAGAGAGAGCTGGACACTGGAATTAGTGAGACACAGATAGAGAGAGCTGGACACTGGAATTAATCCGAGGCGGATAGAGAGAGAGAGCTGGACACTGGAATTAGTGTGAGGCGGATAGAGAGAGAGCGCTGGACACTGGAAATAGTGAGAGACGGATACAGAGTGAGAGCTGGACACTGGAATTAGTGAGAGGCGGATAGAGAGAGAGCGCTGGGCACTGGAATTAGTGAGAGACGGATACAGAGTGAGAGCTGGATACTGGAATTAGTGAGAGGCAGATAGAGAGAGAGAGCTGGACACTGGAATTAGTGAGAGGCAGATAGAGAGAGAGAGCTGGACACTGGAATTAGAGAGACGGATACAGAGTGAGAGCTGGACACTGGAATTAGTGAGAGGCGGATAGAGAGAGAGCAGGACACTGGAATTAGTGAGAGGCAGATAGAGAGAGCGAGAGCTGGACACTGGAATTAGTGAGACACAGATAGAGAGAGCTGGACACTGGAATTAATCCGAGGCGGATAGAGAGAGAGCGCTGGGCACTGGAATTAGTGAGAGACGGATACAGAGTGAGAGCTGGATACTGGAATTAGTGAGAGGCAGATAGAGAGAGAGAGCTGGACACTGGAATTAGTGAGAGGCAGATAGAGAGAGAGAGCTGGACACTGGAATTAGAGAGACGGATACAGAGTGAGAGCTGGACACTGGAATTAGTGAGAGGCGGATAGAGAGAGAGCAGGACACTGGAATTAGTGAGAGGCAGATAGAGAGAGCGAGAGCTGGACACTGGAATTAGTGAGACACAGATAGAGAGCGCTGGACACTGGAATTAGAGAGACGGATACAGAGAGGGAGCTGGACACTGGAATTAGTGAGACACGGATAGAGAGAGAGAGCTTGACACTGGAATTAGTCAGAAGCGGATAGAGAGAGTGAGCTGGACACTGGAATTAGTGAGAGGTGGATAGAGAGAGAGCTGGACACTGGAATTAGTCAGAAGCGGATAGAGAGAAAGCTGGACACTGGAATTAGTGAGAGGCGGATCGAGAGAGAGCTGGGCACTGGAATTAGTGAGAGGCGGATAGAGAGAGAGCGCTGGACAGTGGAATTAGTGAGAGGCGGATAGAGAGAGAGCTGGACACAAATTAGTCAGAGCCGGATAGAGAACGAGCTGGACACTGGAATTAGTGAGAGGCGCATAGAGAGGGAGCTGGACACTGGAATTAGTCAGAGGCGGATAGAGAGAAAGCTGGACACTGGAATTAGTGAGAGGCGGATCGAGAGAGAGCTGGGCACTGGAATTAGTGAGAGGCAGATAGAGAGAGAGTGCTGAACACTGGAATAAGTGAGAGGCGGACCGAGAGAGAGCTGGGCACTGGAATTAGTGAGAGGCGGATAGAGACAGAGCGCTGGACACTGGAATTAGTGAGAGGCGGATAGAGAGAGAGAGCTGGACACTGGAATTAGTGAGGCAGATATAGAGAGAGAGCTGGGCACTGGAATTAGAGAGACGGATACAGAGAGAGAGCTGGACACTGGAATTTGTGAGACACAGATAGAGAGAGAGAGCTGGACACTGGAATTAGTGAGAGGCGGATAGAGAGAGAGCTGGACACTGGAATTAGTCACAGGCGGATAGAGAGAGAGAGCTGGACACTGGAATTAGTCAGAGGCGGATAGAGAGAGCTGGACACTGGAATTAGTGAGAGGCGGATAGAGAGAGAGAGCTGGACAGTGGAATTAGTGCGAGGCAGATGGAGAGAGCTGGATACTGGAATTAGTGCGAGGCAGATAGAGAGAGAGAGCTGGACACTGGAATTAGTGCGAGGCAGATAGAGAGAGAGAGCTGGACAGTGGAATTAGTGCGAGGCAGATGGAGAGAGCTGGACACTGGAATTAGTGCGAGGCAGATAGGGAGAGAGAGCTGGACACTGGAATTAGTGCGAGGCAGATAGAGAGAGAGAGCTGGACAGTGGAATTAGTGCGAGGCAGATGGAGAGAGCTGGACACTGGAATTAATCCGAGGCGGATGGAGAGAGAGAGCTGGGCACTGGAATTAGAGAGAGACAGATAGAGAGAGAGAGCTGGACTGGAATTAGTGGGAGGCGGATAGAGAGAGAGCTGGACACAAATTAGTCAGAGGCGGATAGAGAGAGAGCTGGGCACTGGAATTAGTCAGAGGCGGATAGAGAGAAAGCTGGACACTGGAATAAGTGAGAGGCGGACCGAGAGAGAGCTGGGCACTGGAATTAGTGAGAGGCGGATAGAGACAGAGCGCTGGACACTGGAATTAGTGAGAGGCGGATAGAGAGAGAGAGCTGGACACTGGAATTAGTGAGGCAGATATAGAGAGAGAGCTGGGCACTGGAATTAGAGAGACGGATACAGAGAGAGAGCTGGACACTGGAATTAGTGAGACACAGATAGAGAGAGAGAGCTGGACACTGGAATTAGTGAGAGGCGGATAGAGAGAGAGCAGGACACTGGAATTAATCACAGGCGGATAGAGAGAGAGAGCTGGACACTGGAATTAGTCAGAGGCGGATAGAGAGAGCTGGACACTGGAATTAGTGAGAGGCGGATAGAGAGAGAGAGCTGGACAGTGGAATTAGTGCGAGGCAGATAGAGAGAGCTGGACACTGGAATTAGTGCGAGGCAGATAGAGAGAGAGAGAGCTGGACACTGGAATTAGTGCGAAGCAGATAGAGAGAGAGAGCTGGACACTGGAATTAGTGAGACACAGATAGAGAGAGCTGGACACTGGAATTAATCCGAGGCGGATAGAGAGAGAGAGCTGGACACTGGAATTAGTGTGAGGCGGATAGAGAGAGAGCGCTGGACACTGGAAATAGTGAGAGACGGATACAGAGTGAGAGCTGGACACTGGAATTAGTGAGAGGCGGATAGAGAGAGAGCGCTGGGCACTGGAATTAGTGAGAGACGGATACAGAGTGAGAGCTGGATACTGGAATTAGTGAGAGGCAGATAGAGAGAGAGAGCTGGACACTGGAATTAGTGAGAGGCAGATAGAGAGAGAGAGCTGGACACTGGAATTAGAGAGACGGATACAGAGTGAGAGCTGGACACTGGAATTAGTGAGAGGCGGATAGAGAGAGAGCAGGACACTGGAATTAGTGAGAGGCAGATAGAGAGAGCGAGAGCTGGACACTGGAATTAGTGAGACACAGATAGAGAGCGCTGGACACTGGAATTAGAGAGACGGATACAGAGAGGGAGCTGGACACTGGAATTAGTGAGACACGGATAGAGAGAGAGAGCTTGACACTGGAATTAGTCAGAAGCGGATAGAGAGAGTGAGCTGGACACTGGAATTAGTGAGAGGTGGATAGAGAGAGAGCTGGACACTGGAATTAGTCAGAAGCGGATAGAGAGAAAGCTGGACACTGGAATTAGTGAGAGGCGGATCGAGAGAGAGCTGGGCACTGGAATTAGTGAGAGGCGGATAGAGAGAGAGCGCTGGACAGTGGAATTAGTGAGAGGCGGATAGAGAGAGAGCTGGACACAAATTAGTCAGAGCCGGATAGAGAACGAGCTGGACACTGGAATTAGTGAGAGGCGCATAGAGAGGGAGCTGGACACTGGAATTAGTCAGAGGCGGATAGAGAGAAAGCTGGACACTGGAATTAGTGAGAGGCGGATCGAGAGAGAGCTGGGCACTGGAATTAGTGAGAGGCAGATAGAGAGAGAGTGCTGAACACTGGAATAAGTGAGAGGCGGACCGAGAGAGAGCTGGGCACTGGAATTAGTGAGAGGCGGATAGAGACAGAGCGCTGGACACTGGAATTAGTGAGAGGCGGATAGAGAGAGAGAGCTGGACACTGGAATTAGTGAGGCAGATATAGAGAGAGAGCTGGGCACTGGAATTAGAGAGACGGATACAGAGAGAGAGCTGGACTCTGGAATTTGTGAGACACAGATAGAGAGAGAGAGCTGGACACTGGAATTAGTGAGAGGCGGATAGAGAGAGAGCTGGACACTGGAATTAGTCACAGGCGGATAGAGAGAGAGAGCTGGACACTGGAATTAGTCAGAGGCGGATAGAGAGAGCTGGACACTGGAATTAGTGAGAGGCGGATAGAGAGAGAGAGCTGGACAGTGGAATTAGTGCGAGGCAGATGGAGAGAGCTGGATACTGGAATTAGTGCGAGGCAGATAGAGAGAGAGAGCTGGACACTGGAATTAGTGCGAGGCAGATAGAGAGAGAGAGCTGGACAGTGGAATTAGTGCGAGGCAGATGGAGAGAGCTGGACACTGGAATTAGTGCGAGGCAGATAGAGAGAGAGAGCTGGACACTGGAATTAGTGCGAGGCAGATAGAGAGAGAGAGCTGGACAGTGGAATTAGTGTGAGGCAGATGGAGAGAGCTGGACACTGGAATTAATCCGAGGCGGATGGAGAGAGAGAGCTGGGCACTGGAATTAGAGAGAGACAGATAGAGAGAGAGAGCTGGACTGGAATTAGTGGGAGGCGGATAGAGAGAGAGCTGGACACAAATTAGTCAGATGCGGATAGAGAGAGAGCTGGACACTGGAATTAGTGAGAGGCGGATAGAGAACGAGCTGGACACAAATTAGTCAGAGGCGGATAGAGAGAGAGCTGGGCACTGGAATTAGTCAGAGGCGGATAGAGAGAAAGCTGGACACTGGAATAAGTGAGAGGCGGACCAAGAGAGAGCTGGGCACTGGAATTAGTGAGAGGCGGATAGAGAGAGCTGGACACTGGAATTAGTGAGAGGCGGATAGAGAGAGAGAGCTGGACACTGGAATTAGTGAGGCAGATATAGAGAGAGAGCTGGGCACTGGAATTAGAGAGACGGATACAGAGAGAGAGCTGGATACTGGAATTAGTGAGACACAGATAGAGAGAGAGAGCTGGACACTGGAATTAGTGAGAGGCGGATAGAGAGAGAGAGCTGGACAGTGGAATTAGTGCGAGGCAGATAGAGAGAGCTGGACACTGGAATTAGTGCGAGGCAGATAGAGAGAGAGAGAGCTGGACACTGGAATTAGTGCGAAGCAGATAGAGAGAGAGAGCTGGACACTGGAATTAGTGAGACACAGATAGAGAGAGCTGGACACTGGAATTAATCCGAGGCGGATAGAGAGAGAGAGCTGGACACTGGAATTAGTGTGAGGCGGATAGAGAGAGAGCGCTGGACACTGGAAATAGTGAGAGACGGATACAGAGTGAGAGCTGGACACTGGAATTAGTCAGAGGCGGATAGAGAGAGAGAGCTGGGCACTGGAATTAGTGAGAGGCGGATAGAGAGTGAGCTGGACACAAATTAGTCAGAGGCGGATAGAGAGAGAGCTGGACACTGGAATTAGTCAGAGGCGGATAGAAAGAAAGCTGGACACTGGAATAAGTGAGAGGCGGATAGAGACAGAGCGCTGGACACTGGAATTAGTGAGAGGCGGATAGAGAGAGAGCGCTGGACACTGGAATTAGTGAGACACAGATAGAGAGAGAGAGCTGGACACTGGAATTAGTGAGAGGCGGATAGAGAGAGAGCTGGACACTGGAATTAGTGCGAGGCAGATAGAGAGAGAGAGCTGGACACTGGAATTAGTGCGAGGCTGATAGAGAGAGAGAGCTGGACACTGGAATTAGTGTGAGGCGGATAGAGAGAGATCGCTGGACACTGGAATTAGTGAGAGACGGATACAGAGTGAGAGCTGGACACTGGAATTAGTCAGAGGCGGATAGAGAGAGAGAGCTGGGCACTGGAATTAGAGAGTGACAGATAGAGAGAGAGAGCTGGACTGGAATTAGTGAGAGGCGGATAGAGAGTGAGCTGGACACAAAAATAGTCAGAGGCGGATAGAGAGAGAGCTGGACACTGGAATTAGTGAGAGGCGGATAGAGAGAGAGCTGGACACTGGAATTAGTGCGAGGCAGATAGAGAGAGAGCTGGACACTGGAATTAATCCGAGGCGGATAGAGAGAGAGAGCTGGACACTGGAATTAGTGAGACACAGATAGAGAGAGCTGGACACTGGAATTAATCCGAGGCGGATAGAGAGAGAGAGCTGGACACTGGAATTAGTGTGAGGCGGATAGAGAGAGAGCGCTGGACACTGGAATTAGTGAGAGACGGATACCGAGTGAGAGCTGGACACTGGAATTAGTGAGAGGCGGATAGAGAGAGAGCGCTGGACACTGGAATTAGTGAGAGACGGATACAGAGTGAGAGCTGGATACTGGAATTAGTGAGAGGCGGATAGAGAGAGAGAGCTGGACACTGGAATTAGTCAGAGGCGGATAGAGCGAGAGAGCTGGACACTGGAATTAGTGAGAGGCAGATAGAGAGAGAAAGCTGGACACTGGAATTAGTGAGAGGCAGATAGAGAGAGAGAGCTGGACACTGGAATTAGAGAGACGGATACAGAGTGAGAGCTGGACACTGGAATTAGTGAGAGGCGGATAGAGAGAGAGCAGGACACTGGAATTAGTGAGAGGCAGATAGAGAGAGAGAGCTGGACACTGGAGTTAGTGAGACACAGATAGAGAGAGAGAGCTGGACACTGGAATTAGTGAGAGGCGGAGAGAGAGAGAGCTGGGCACTGGAATTAGTGAGAGGCAGATAGAGAGCGCTGGACACTGGAATTAGAGAGACGGATACAGAGAGGGAGCTGGACACTGGAATTAGTGAGACACAGATAGAGAGAGAGAGCTGGACACTGGAATTCGTCAGAAGCGGATAGAGAGAGTGAGCTGGACACTGGAATTAGTGAGAGGCGGATAGAGAGAGAGCTGGACACTGGAATTAGTGAGAGGCGGATCGAGAGAGAGCTGGGCACTGGAATTAGTGAGAGGCAGATAGAGAGAGAGTGCTGGACACTGGAATTAGTGAGATGCGGATAGAGAGAGAGAGCTGGACACTGGAATTAGTGAGGCAGATAGAGAGAGAGAGAGCTGGACACTGGAATTAGAGAGACGGATACAGAGAGAGAGCAGGACACTGGAATTAGTGAGAGGCAGAAAGAGAGAGAACTGGACACTGGAATTAGTGAGAGGCGGTTAGAGAGAGAGAGAGAGAGCTGGACACTGGAATTAGTGAGAGGTGGATAGAGAGAGCTGGACACTGGAATTATGAAAATGAAATGAAAATCGCTTATTGTCACAAGTAGGCTTCAAATGAAGTTACTGTGAAAAGCCCCTAGTCGCCACATTACGGCGCCTGTTCGGGGAGGCTGGTACGGGAATCGAACCGTGCTTCTGGCTTGCTTTGGTCTGCTTTCACAGCCAGCGATTTAGCCCTGTGCTAAACATCCCCTTATTAGTGTGAGACTGAGAGAGAGAGCTGGACACTGGAATTAGTGAGAGACGGATAGAGAGAGAGCGCTGGACACTGGAATTAGTGAGAGGCGGATAGAGGGAGAGAGCTGGACACTGGAATTAGTGAGAGGCGGATAGAGAGCGAGCTGGACACTGGAATTAGTGAGAGGCAGATAGGGAGAGAGAGCTGGACACTGGAATTAGTGTGAGGCGGATAGAGAGAGAGCGCTGGACACTGGAATTAGTGAGAGAAGGATACAGAGTGAGAGCTGGACACAGGAATTAGTGAGAGGCGGATAGAGAGAGAGCAGGAGAGCAGGACACTGGAATTAGTGAGAGGCGGATAGAGAGAGAGCGCTGGACACTGGAATTAGTGAGAGACGGATACAGAGTGAGAGCTGGACACTGGAATTAGTGAGAGGCGGATAGAGAGAGAGCAGGACACTGGAATTAGTGAGAGGCGGATAGAGAGAGAGAGCTGGACACTGGAATTAGTCAGAGGCGGATAGAGCGAGAGAGCTGGACACTGGAATTAGTGAGAGGCAGATAGAGAGAGAGAGCTGGACACTGGAATTAGTGAGAGGCAGATAGAGAGAGAGAGCTGGACACTAGAATTAGAGAGACGGATACAGAGTGAGAGCTGCACACTGGAATTAGTGAGATGCGGATAGAGAGAGAGCAGGACACTGGAATTAGTGAGAGGCAGATAGAGAGAGAGCTGGACACTGGAATTAGAGAGACGGATACAGAGAGAGCTGGACACTGGAATTAGTGAGACATAGATAGAGAGAGAGAGCTGGACACTGGAATTAGTCAGAGGCGGATAGACAGAGAGAGCTGGGCACTGGAATTAGAGAGAGACAGATAGAGAGAGAGAGCTGGACTGGAATTAGTGAGAGGCGGATAGAGAGAGAGCTGGACACAAATTAGTCAGAGGCGGATAGAGAGAGAGCTGGGCACTGGAATTAGTGAGAGGCGGAGAGAGACAGAGCGAGCTGGGCACTGGAATTAGTGAGAGGCAGATAGACAGAGAGCGCTGGACACTGGAATTAGAGAGACGGATATAGAGAGAGAGCTGGACACTGGAATTAGTGAGACATAGATAAAGAGAGAGAGCTGGACACTGGAATTAGTCAGAGGCGGATAGAGAGAGAGAGCTGGGCACTGGAATTAGAGAGAGACAGATAGAGAGAGAGAGCTGGACTGGAATTAGTGAGAGGCGGATAGAGAGAGAGCTGGACACAAATTAGTCAGAGCCGGAGAGAGAGAGAGCTGGACACTGGAATTAGTGAGAGGCGGATCGAGAGGGAGCTGGACACTGGAATTAGTCAGAGGTGGATAGAGAGAAAGCTGGACACTGGAATTAGTGAGAGGCGGATCGACAGAGAGCTGGGCACTGGAATTAGTGAGAGGCGGATAGAGAGAGAGCTGGGCACTGGAATTAGTGAGAGGCGGATAGAGAGAGAGCTGGACACTGGAATTAGTGAGGCAGATAGAGAGAGAGAGAGCTGGACACTGGAATTAGTCAGAGGTGGATAGAGAGAGCTGGACACTGGAATTAGTCAGAGGTGGATAGAGAGAAAGCTGGACACTGGAATTAGTCAGAGGTGGATAGAGAGAAAGCTGGACACTGGAATTAGTGAGAGGCGGATCGAGAGAGAGCTGGGCACTGGAATTAGTGAGAGGCGGATAGAGAGAGAGCGCTGGACACTGGAATTAGTGAGAGGTGGATAGAGAGAGAGAGCTGGACACTGTAATTAGTGAGGCAGACAGAGAGAGAGAGAGAGCTGGACACTGGAATTAGAGAGACGGATACAGAGAGCGAGCTGGACACTGGAATTAGTGAGAGGCAGAAAGAGAGAGAACTGGACACTGGAATTAGTGAGAGGCGGTTAGAGAGAGAGAGAGAGCTGGACACTGGAATTATGAAAATGAAATGAAAATCGCTTATTGTCACAGGTAGGCTTCAAATGAAGTTACTGTGAAAAGCCCCTAGTCGCCACATTACGGCGCCTGTTCGGGGAGGCTGGTACGGGAATCGAACCGTGCTTCTGGCTTGCTTTGGTCTGCTTTCACAGCCAGCGATTTAGCCCTGTGCTAAACATCCCCTTATTAGTGTGAGACAGAGAGAGAGAGCTGGACACTGGAATTAGTGAGAGGCGGATAGAGGGAGAGAGCTGGACACTGGAATTAGTGAGAGGCGGATAGAGAGCGAGCTGGACACTGGGATTAGTGAGAGGCAGATAGAGAGAAAGAGCTGGACACTGGAATTAGTGTGAGGCGGATAGAGAGAGAACGCTGGACACTGGAATTAGTGAGAGACGGATACAGAGTGAGAGCTGGACACAGGAATTAGTGAGAGGCGGATAGAGAGAGAGCAGGACACTGGAATTAGTGAGAGGCAGATAGAGAGAGAGAGCTGGACACTGGAATTAGTGTGAGGCGGATAGAGAGAGAGCGCTGGACACTGGAATTAGTGAGAGACGGATACAGAGTGAGAGCTGGACACAGGAATTAGTGAGAGGCGGATAGAGAGAGAGCAGGACACTGGAATTAGTGAGAGGCAGATAGAGCGAGAGAGCTGGACACTGGGATTAGTGAGAGGCAGATAGAGAGAGAGAGTTGGACACTGGAATTAGTGTGAGGCGGATAGAGAGAGAGCGCTGGACACTGGAATTAGTGAGAGACGGATACAGAGTGAGAGCTGGACACAGGAATTAGTGAGAGGCGGATAGAGAGAGAGCAGGACACTGGAATTAGTGAGAGGCGGATAGAGAGGGAGCGCTGGACACTGGAATTAGTGAGAGACGGATACAGAGTGAGAGCTGGACACTGGAATTAGTGAGAGGTGGATAGAGAGAGAGCAGGACACTGGAATTAGTGAGAGGCGGATAGAGAGAGAGAGCTGGACACTGGAATTAGTCAGAGGCGGATAGAGCGAGAGAGCTGGACACTGGAATTAGTGAGAGGCAGATAGAGAGAGAGAGCTGGACACTGGAATTAGTGAGAGGCAGATAGAGAGAGAGAGCTGCACACTAGAATTAGAGAGACGGATACAGAGTGAGAGCTGCACACTGGAATTAGAGGCGGATAGAGAGAGAGTGCTGGGCACTGGAATTAGAGAGAGACAGATAGAGAGAGAGAGCTGGACTGGAATTAGTGAGAGGCGGATAGAGAGAGAGTTGGACACAAATTAGTCAGAGGCGGATAGAGAGAGAGCTGGGCACTGGAATTAGTGAGAGGCAGATAGAGAGAGAGCGCTGGACACTGGAATTAGAGAGACGGATATAGAGAGAGAGCTGGACACTGGAATTAGTCAGAGGCGGATAGAGAGAGAGAGCTGGGCACTGGAATTCGAGAGACAGATAGAGAGAGCGAGCTGGACTGGAATTAGTGAGAGGCGGATAGAGAGAGAGCTGGACACTGGAATTAGTGAGAGGCGGATCGAGAGAGAGCTGGACACTGGAATTAGTGAGAGGCGGATAGAGAGAGAGCTGGACACTGGAATTAGTCAGAGGCGGATAGAGAGAATGCTGGACACTGGAATAAGTGAGAGGCGGACTGAGAGAGAGCTGGGCACTGGAATTAGTGAGAGGCGGATAGAGACAGAGCGCTGGGCACTGGAATTAGTGAGAGACGGATACAGAGAGAGAGCTGGACACTGGAATTAGTGAGACACAGATAGAGAGAGAGAGCTGGACACTGGAATTAGTGAGAGGCGGATAGAGAGAGAGAGCTGGACACTGGAATTAGTCATAGGCGGATAGAGAGAGAGAGCTGGACACTGGAATTAGTCAGAGGCGGATAGAGAGAGAGAGCTGGACAGTGGAATTAGTGCGAGGCAGATAGAGAGAGCTGGACACTGGAATTAGTGCGAGGCAGATAGAGAGAGCTGGATACTGGAATTAGTGCGAGGCAGATAGAGAGAGTGAGCTGGACACTGGAATTAGTGAGACACAGATAGAGAGAGCTGGACACTGGAATTAATCCGAGGCGGATAGAGAGAGAGAGCTGGACACTGGAATTAGTGTGAGGCGGATAGAGAGAGAGTGCTGGACACTGGAATTAGTGAGAGACGGATACAGAGTGAGAGCTGGACACTGGAATTAGTGAGAGGCGGATAGGGAGAGAGCGCTGGACACTGGAATTAGTGAGAGACGGATACAGAGTGAGAGCTGGATACTGGAATTAGTGAGAGGCGGATAGAGAGAGAGAGCTGGACACTGGAATTAGTGAGAGGCGGATAGAGCGAGAGAGCTGGACACTGGAATTAGTGAGAGGCAGATAGAGAGAGAGAGCTGGACACTGGAATTAGTGAGAGGCAGATAGAGAGAGAGAGCTGGACACTGGAATTAGAGAGACGGATACAGAGTGAGAGCTGGACACTGGAATTAGTGAGAGGCGGATAGAGAGAGAGCAGGACACTGGAATTAGTGAGAGGCAGATAGAGAGAGAGAGCTGGACACTGGAGTTAGTGAGACACAGATAGAGAGAGAGAGCTGGACACTGGAATTAGTGAGAGGCGGAGAGAGAGAGCTGGGCACTGGAATTAGTGAGAGGCAGATAGAGAGAGAGAGAGCTGGACACTGGAATTAGTGAGACACAGATAGAGAGAGAGAGCTGGACACTGGAATTAGTCAGAAGCGGATAAAGAGAGAGAGCTGGACACTGGAATTAGTGAGAGGCGGATAGAGAGAGAGCTGGACACTGGAATTAGTCAGAAGCGGATAGAGAGAAAGCTGGACACTGGAATTAGTGAGAGGCGGATCGAGAGAGAGCTGGGCACTGGAATTAGTGAGAGGTGGATAGAGAGAGAGCGCTGGACAGTGGAATTAGTGAGAGGCGGATAGAGAGAGAGCTGGACACAAATTAGTCAGAGCCGGATAGAGAGAGAGCTGGACACTGGAATTAGTGAGAGGCGGATAGAGAGGGAGCTGGACACTGGAATTAGTGAGAGGCGGATAGAGAGAAAGCTGGACACTGGAATTAGTGAGAGGCGGATCGAGAGAGAGCTGGGCACTGGAATTAGTGAGAGGCGGATAGAGAGAGAGAGCTGGACACTGGAATTAGTGAGGCAGATAGAGAGAGAGAGAGCTGGACACTGGAATTAGAGAGACGGATACAGAGAGAGAGCTGGACACTGGAATTAGTGAGACACAGAGAGAGAGAGAGAGCTGGACACTGAAATTAGTGAGAGGCGGATAGAGAGAGAGAGCTAGACACTGGAATTAGTCACAGGCGGATAGAAAGAGAGCGCTGAACACTGGAATTAGAGAGACGGATACAGAGAGAGAGCTGGGCACTGGAATTAGTGATACAGATAGAGAGAGAGAGCTGCACACTGGAATTAGTGAGAGGGGGAAACAGAGAGAGAGAGCTGGACACTGGATTTAATCAGAGGCAGATAGAGAGAGAGCTGGACACTGGAATTAGTGCGAGGCAGATAGAGAGAGGGCGCTGGACACTGGAATTAGTGAGAGGCAGATAGAGAGAGTGAGCTGGACACTGGAATTAATCAGAGGCGGATAGAGAGAGAGAGCTGGACACTGGAATTAGTGAGTGACAGATAGAGAGAGAGAGCTGCACACTGGAATTAGTGAGAGGCGGATACAGAGAGAGAGAGCTGAACACTGGATTTAATCAGAGGCAGATAGAGAGAGAGCTGGTCAATGGAATTAGTGCGAGGCAGATAGAGAGAGGGCGGTGGACACTGGAATTAGTGAGGGGCAGATAGAGAGAGCTGGACACTGGAATTAGTGCGAGGCAGATAGCGAGAGAGCTGGACACTGGAATTAGTGAGAGACGGGTAGAGCGAGAGAGCTGGACACTGGAATTAGTGATAGACTGATGGAGAGAGAGAGGGGGGGGTAATTAGTTAGGTGATACAGAGAGAGAGAGAGAGCTGGGCACTGGAATTAGTGAGAGACGGATGGAGAGAGAGAGCTGGGGAATTAGTCAGGTGATACAGAGAGAGAGAGAGAGCTGGACACTGGAATTAGTGAGAGGCGGATACAGAGAGAGCTGGACACTGGAATTAGTGAGAGACGGATGGAGAGAGAGAGCTGGACACTGGGATTAGTGATAGACGAATACAGAGAGAGAGCTGGACAGTCGAATTAGTGAGTGACAGATAGAGAGAGAGAGCTGCACACTGGAATTAGTGAGAGGCGGATACAGAGAGAGAGAGCTGAACACTGGATTTAATCAGAGGCAGATAGAGAGAGAGCTGGTCACTGGAATTAGTGCGAGGCAGATAGAGAGAGGGCGGTGGACACTGGAATTAGTGAGGGGCAGATAGAGAGAGCTGGACACTGGAATTAGTCAGAGGCAGATAGAGAGAGCTGGACACTGGAATTAATCCGAGGCGGATAGAGAGAGAGAGCTGGACACTGGAATGAGGCAGATATAGAGAGAGAGCTGGACACTGGAATTAATCAGAGGCGGATAGAGAGAGGGGGCTGGACACTGGAATTAGTGAGAGGCAGATAGAGTCAGAGCTGGACACTGGAATTAGTGAGAGGCAGATAGAGAGAGCTGGACACTGGAATTAGTGCGAGGCAGATAGCGAGAGAGCTGGACACTGGAATTAGTGAGAGACGGGTAGAGCGAGAGAGCTGGACACTGGAATTAGTGATAGACTGATGGAGAGAGAGAGGGGGGGGTAATTAGTCAGGTGATACAGAGAGAGAGAGAGAGCTGGGGAATTAGTCAGAGGTGATATAGAGAGAGAGCTGGGGAATTAGTCAGGTGATACAGAGAGCGAGAGAGAGCTGGACACTGGAATTAGTGAGAGGCGGATACAGAGAGAGCTGGACACTGGAATTAGTGAGAGACGGATGGAGAGAGAGAGCTGGACACTGGGATTAGTGATAGACGGATACAGAGAGAGAGCTGGACAGTCGAATTAGTGAGAGACGGGTGGAGAGCGAGAGCTGGGGAATTCGTCAGAGGTGATACAGAGAGAGAGGGAGAGAGCTGGGGAATTAGTCAGGTGATACAGAGAGAGAGAGAGCTGGGGAATTAGTCCGAGGTGATACAGAGCGAGAGAGCTGGACACTGGAATTAGTGCGAGGCAGATAGAGAGAGAGCTGGACACTGGAATTAGTGAGAGGCGGATAGAGCGAGAGAGCTGGACACTGGAATTAGTGATAGACGGATACAGAGAGAGAGCTGGACAGTCGAATTAGTGAGAGACGGATGGAGAGAGAGAGCTGGGGAATTAGTCAGAGGTGATACAGAGAGAGAGCTGGGGAATTAGTCAGGTGATACAGAGAGAGAGAGAGCTGGGGAATTAGTCAGAGGTGATACAGAGAGAGAGAGAGAGCTGGACACTGGAATTAGTGAGAGACGGGTGGAGAGCGAGAGCTGGGGAATTAGTCAGAGGTGATACAGAGAGAGCTGGGGAATTCGTCAGGTGATACAGAGAGAGAGAGAGCTGGACACTGGAATTAGTGAGAGACGGATGGAGAGAGAGAGCTGGGGAATTAGTCAGAGGTGATACAGAGAGAGAGCTGGGGAATTAGTCAGGTGATACAGAGAGAGAGAGCTGGACACTGGAATTAGTGAGAGAGAGCTGGGGAATTAGTCAGATGATCCAGAGAGAGAGCTGGGGAATTAGTCAGGTGATACAGAGAGCAGGAGAGAGAGCTGGACACTGGAATTAGTGAGAGACGGATGGAGAGAGAGAGCTGGGGAATTAGTCAGAGGTGATACAGAGAGAGAGCTGGGGAATTATTTAGGTGATACACAGAGCGAGAGAGAGAGCTGGGGAATTAGTCAGAGGTGATACAGAGAGCGAGAGAGCTGGACACTGGAATTAGTGAGAGACGGATGGAAAGAGAGAGCTGGGGAATTAGTCAGAGGTGATACAGAGAGAGAGCTGGGGAATTATTTAGGTGATACACAGAGCGAGAGAGAGAGCTGGGGAATTAGTCAGAGGTGATACAGAGAGAGAGTGAGCTGTTCTAAACAGGAATGCACTGCCAGAAAAGTTAGTGGAAGCATATTCAATAATTACTTGCATAAATAAATTGAATAAATACTGGAGGCGTCACGGGGAAAGAGCGGGGAGTGGGATCCGTTCGATAGACCCTGTAAAGAGGCAGCACACAGTGTGCCAAATAGCTTTGTCCTGTGATTTTGTAATTGTGTGGAGTTGCTGGATGTTGACATTTACACTGAGTATCCTCCTGTTTGTTCCCCCTCCCCCCTCACCTGGAAGTGTATTACCCATTGAAGTGTCTGCCTGTGGCTGGATGACTCTGAAGCTGATTTCCATTCTCTACCTGGCTCTGCTCCTGGGTTGCATTACCCTGATCAATTTCTCACTGGGCTTCATCCTGGCGGCCACCCTGGTCCCAGCTGCTGCCGTGGCTCAGCCAGCACCTCACAAGTAAGTGGAGGCAAAGAAAACCGGGGTATCAGAGGTGTGCTCGAAACCGAAAACATTACAGTGCTGTATGGGAAGGCCAGGGGAGCGAATCACTCTGCTAGCATAGGTAGCATGGGCTGAATGGCCTCATTGTGGACTGTGGAAGCCACAGGATTGTTTCGGTTGTAAAACCTGCATTTATATGTCACCTTTCACATCCTCGGGATACCCCAGCGCAGAACGAACGAGGACTATCAGCCAATTTAACTCTAATTTCTCTCAAATTACAACCTGACTACCTCCCTGTTAAAAGCTAACGGGTCCTTAGTTTCCGGTCTCCGAGTTTGTTTTGTGGGAAAATGATGCAGTCACATCCCACCCCAAGGGTGGACAGAACCTGGGTGTGGACAGGAGAGGATTCATTCATTATACCGTCAGAGAACACAATCGCGGAGCCTTAGTCCCAGCGACTGCACGTCTAGGTCCTTGGAGTTCGGATTGTATCAGAAAGTAATCAAAATTATCGGGTGTTATTTAAATTGTCAGGTTGTGATCCTGGTCAGATGATCTTTGCTTCCTGCACGTGGGGTACCCAGCTCCCAGAATCCTCAATGTTCAAACACTTTTGTAATGCAAATTTATTATTCCGGGATTGGTAAAAACACGTTTCCTTTCCCAAAGAGCATTACTGAACCAGATGAACAAGCTGATAGTTTCCTGGTCACTCACTAGCCTGATTTGGAAATATATCGGCCGTTACTTCACTGTCGCTGGGTCAAAAGCCTGGAACTCCCTCCCTAACAGCACAGTGGGTTTACCTACACCACGTGGACTGCAGCGGGTCAAGAAGGCAGCTCATCGCCACCACCTTCTGAAAGGACAATTAGGGATGGACTATAAATGCTGGCCTGACCAGCGACAGCCACATCCTGTCAATGAATGAAAAAACCCATTACTTTTCCTCTGGATTTATTCAGTCGAATTTAATTTCCTCCGACTGCTGTGGTGGGATTTGAACGCCGATCTCTGGATCAATACTGGTCCCATTTCATAGCCACTTTGCTACTATTCCTGATATTTGTTTGTAGTTAAATTGAGCGAAGAGCTGTGTTAAGCAACCTTTAAATACCTGGGGGGCGGGGGCACCTTTGCTCCATATACCTGTTTTTGTCGAAACTCCCAAACTTCTTAATCTTAACAGAAGGTGCTGGAAAAACTCAGCAGTTCTGGCAGCGTCACTGGAGTTCCAAAGAAGACTCATTCATATCGGATTCGAAACATTAACTTCTGTTACTCTCTCCACAGATGCTGCCGCACCAGCACTTGCTGTTTTTCTCGATCCTCAAATCGTTTTGATTCATAAGGGGATCGGGGGTTATGGGGAGAAGGCAGGAGAATGGGGATGAAAAAAATATCAGCCATGATTAAATGGCAAAGCAGACTCAATGGGCCGAGTGGCTCCTATGTCTTATGGTTTTCAGTGCAATTATTGGATGTTTGTATTTAAATTGAGTGAGACCGTGGGCCACACTTTTTCCTTGGCTCTGGCACGCCTATTTTGAGACATGCTTTTAGCGATTTTAATTGTCTCTTTCTTCCCTGCCCCCTCTGCAGGATGTTCAACGCCCTGTTCCTCATCCTGATGTCTCCGGCCACTGTCGTGTTGCTGTGCATTTACCTGTACCATGAGCTGACAGAGTATCCCATTACCTTGCTGGAGTGCTGGCAGCTGTTCCTGCAGGCCGTGGCAGAATCCATCCTCGACCATCACCTGTACAGTTCCATAGTTTACCCCTTCATCGTGTTCTTCATCTACCCCTGCTGGCTCCTACTTTGGAATGTGGTCTTCTGGAATTAAGACAGGCCCTCATCCCCCTCCCAGCTCTGTTGGCAAGTTCTGGCACACCAGCGGTGTGTGGTTGGCAGAAGATTCATCACCTGTGGACATGGTTGACTGCACTGAGGGACTGGAGATGAACGGACCAAGGGTCTTGTTATTGAATAATGCTCAGTCCCAGTTCTCTTGGGGATCGTGTCGGGGGAAAGTGATGGGGTCACAGGAAGGAATGAATAGATTGAATGAGCTATCAGAGGGAAGGATCATGGGTAGTGAGGAGGGGCTGAAGAGGGGAGACTAATGGGAATAGGACAATTAGCCATTTATTGGCGTCCCAGAGCAAGGAGAATCTCCCTGAAAGAAATACAACCCTTCAGGGGACAGGGAAATATGAAGGCCCATTCTGATCTAGAGGAGACTAAACCTCAAAAAATACACTCCAGGATATTTGAACCTTAGTCTAAACAGGAAAGAGAAATGTCTTCAGTCATTTTGTCACCAAGGAACTGCAACAAGACGCATCAGTAAGGATTTCAGATCAAAAACAGCTTCAGGTCAGATATTTGAATGCGATTATTGGATGTTTGTATTTAAATTGAGTGAGGCGCTGTCTCTCCAACACCCCCCTCCATACTACTGAGTTTGTATTATTGAAACTTGTTTTGTGTGTAAACAGTTGATTGGGATTTTAAAGAAATGCTAGGGAATAAAAATTGTGATCCATGTTCACTTTGCAGGGATTACAGTTCCTTGTACGGGTACGAAACGGCATAAAGATTCGCATTCACCCTCAGGATGTCCCGAAGCAGTTTAGTTTTTCAAAAATATTTTTATTCGCCATATTTTCATCATTTTCACCATACAAACAAGAACCAGAAACCGAACTCCCTCAACAATATATAACAAACCGAACTCCCTCAACAATATATAACAAACCGAACTCCCTCAACAATATATAACAAACCGAACTCCCTCAACAATATATAACAAACCGAACTCCCTCAACAATATATAACAAACCGAACTCCCTCAACAATATATAACAAACCGAACTCCCTCAACAATATATAACAAACCGAACTCCCTCAACAATATATAACAAACCGAACTCCCTCAACAATATATAACAAACCGAACTCCCTCAACAATATATAACAAACCGAACTCCCTCAACAATATATAACAAACCGAACTCCCTCAACAATATATAACAAACCGAACTCCCTCAACAATATATAACAAACCAAACTCCCTCAACAATATATAACAAACCAAACTCCCTCAACAATATATAACAAACCAAACTCCCTCAACAATATATAACAAACCAAACTCCCTCAACAATATATAACAAACCAAACTCCCTCAACAATATATAACAAACCAAACTCCCTCAACAATATATAACAAACCAAACTCCCTCAACAATATATAACAAACCAAACTCCCTCAACAATATATAACAAACCAAACTCCCTCAACAATATATAACAAACCAAACTCCCTCAACAATATATAACAAACCAAACTCCCTCAACAATATATAACAAACCAAACTCCCTCAACAATATATAACAAACCAAACTCCCTCAACAATATATAACAAACCAAACTCCCTCAACAATATATAACAAAAGAACAGAAAAGAAAGCAGCCCTCCCCACCCCACCCCCCAATACTCCCAACCCCCTTAACATTCAACTGCAACCCAACTCCCGAAAGTGCATAATGAGCGGGATGGTAGCACAATGCTTAGCACTGATGCTTCACAGCGCCGGGGACCTGGGTTCGATTCCTGGCTTGGGTCACTGTCTGTGTGGAGTCTGCACGTTCTCCCCGTGTGTGCGTGGGTTTCCTCCGGGTGCTCTGGTTTCCTCCCACAGTCCAAAGATGTGCAGGTTAGGTGGATTGGCCATGATAAATTGCCCTTAGTGTCCAAAAAGGTTAGGAGGGGTTATTGGGTTACGGCCAATCCACCTAACCTGCACATCTTTGGACTGTGGGGGGAAACCGGAGCACCTGGAGGAAACCCACGCAGACACGGGGAGAACGTGCAGACTCCGCACAGACAGTGACCCAAGGCCGGAATCGAACCGGGTCCCTGGCGTTGCGAGGCAGACCACCGTGGCTATCTTGTGATTGTCCCATTGCTGCTTGTGGCAGCTTGCTGTGCCCGACTGGCTGCTGTGTTTCCTGCATCGCAGCAATAATCTACCTCCTGGGCTGTGCAGCACTTTGTGACGTCCTGACATTGTAAAGGAGTTTGTAGAGACACCCTGACGGGCTGGCAATTAAATTTGATCCCTGCTGGTGAACAGGGAACTTGTTCCCTAACAGCACTGAGGCAACACCTTCACCAATGGCTCAACAAGTTGGTTCACCAGCCTCACCTCCAGGAGATTAAGGATGAGCAATAAATGCTGGTCTTGCCAATGACATCTCCAATTTGAATGAGCTTTTTTTAAACACTCCTGGTGAATTACACATGAACCAACTGGTACAGGTCCCATATCCTTTCTCTGTAAATCCGGAAACATCCAAAATAAAACACATTTTTTCAACCTCCCGGACCCCCCCGGGAAGTCGAGTTGGCTGCACTGTTTAACTTGCGGCTTCTATGCTGAACATGTCAAAATCAAACTTGTCAGCGGAATTCTCTGTTCCTGAGGCTAAGGGCTGGATTCTCTGATTTTGAGGCTCTGTCCGGAGGATCTGTGGTGTTTTACATGGGGAAACTCGGCGGCGCCGCAGCACAGATCCTGCGACCGGTGAGGGGCGAGCAGCTGCGCCACGTAAAACGCATGGCCTTCACAAAATAAACGGCGGAGAATGGCCGGGTCCTCGTGCACGGCGACGACCTGCAGCGGTCACGCCGTTGGCCATGTGCAGACCCAACCTGCCAGATAGTGCCCCCCTGGCCACCCCCCCCCCCCCCACCAGTTCCTCTCGCCGAAGCACCCACCGGCCAGCAGCGTGGCCCCCGGCCAGCAGCGTGGCCCCCGGCCGACCGTGGCAGCACTGGACACAGTCTGCAGCTGCCACATGGGGTTCGCGACCGCTGGGACTACATGCCAATCGTGTGGTCGAGAACTGGGCCCATCGGGGGCGGAGCATTGGGGGAGAGCCTTCAGGTGACGTCCTGCGACTGTCCCAACGGCGTGCGGCGCTAGCTGCAATGATGCAATTTTGGAGCGGGCGTAGAATGCCCAACCTGCGAAAAAGAGGCGCCGCCCCCGATTCGCTCCTAAAAATTGATTCTCCGCCCGATCGCCGATTACGAAATCGGCGTTGGGAAACGGAGAAGCGCGTCCTGAGTGTTGACGCCGGGGGCAGGATTCGTGGATTTCTACGACAGCAAAACTGGCACCGCACCTGGACCGATTCCGTTACCGGTGAGGGGCTCGCTCCGGCGCCACGTGGAACACAATCGATTCCAATGAAAAACGGTGCGGGATTTGCCAGGTCTGTGATCGGCACTCGGGAGGCTGACAAGCTGCAGCCGCACAGACGCACATTACACTCCCCACACACACTCACCCCAGCCAACAAGCTGGCACTGTGCTGGAGCGCCCCCATACAGCTGATGGGTCGGCTGGGGCCAGAGTGCCAGCGAGGGGACTGGCCTGGGGGTGACACTGATATGACCTGTGGCCCTAAGTTCACAGTGGGCAGTCAGCAGTGGGCGCAGCTGCATGGCTGCCTGGCCGGCTGCGGCAATGGTGTTCCGTGCCCGACCCCACAGCCCACCTGCCCAGCCCACTGTTACTTCCCCCCCACCCCGCCCCCCCCCCCCCCCCCCCGGCCAGCAGCACGACTGTCAGCACTCTATGGCAATGGTGGACACTTTCCGTACCCCGCCTCTCCCCGTCAGCAGCCGTGGCAACTGTTTTTAAAAGCACAAGTGAACCGCCCGTCGGGAATTTGCCCCGGTGGAGGCGGAGAATCACGGAGGCCCCGGAGAACACCAGACATAAAGCCTGATCCTGACCCAAGATGATCAGAGCATTGGAAGTAAATGTTCCCACACCTCTCACATCCCCTCACTCCCACCGTGTAATCTCCTGGGAAAGATGGACCTCTGTGGAGAGAAACAGTTTTAAAAAAATATATTTTTATTGAGGCATTTGTATATATACATCAAACAACCATATCAAAAAGCAAGCAAACCGGAATACAAGTAACCAAAGAAACTAATGATCTAACACCCCATCATCCCGCCTCACACTCTCCCCCTACCCCCCCGGATTGTGGAGTATCTGGCTGGCGGGAACAGCAGAGGCGATGTCAACAGTGCTCCCAGCTCGTGCCCTGACACGAGGCTGCCTCCATCCGCCCCCATACCGACCCCTGCCCCACGACCCACTTCCTCACCATGGCTATATTTGCCTCCCAATAATAAATCATCAAGTTCGGCAAAGCCAGCCCCCCCTCGTCCCCACTCCAGCATCATCATCTTAACCCCCGCATAACCAAACCCTGAAATCACCACGATCACCCTCCTAAAAATAAGCCTTTGGAATAAAGATCGGAAGATTCTGGAACATAATCAAGAACCTCGGGCGAACCGTCATTTTCACTGATCGCACCCGTCCCACCAGTGACAGCGGGAGCACATCCCACCTCCTAAAATCCCCCTTCAACCGCTCCACCAACCCAGCCAGATTCAGCTTGTGCAATTGCTCCCATTCTCACACCACCTGAATGCCCAGATACCTGAATCTCGCCCCCACTACCTTGACCAGCAACTCCCCCAACCTCCTCTCCTGCCTCATCGCTTGGACCGGGAAGACCTCGCACTTCCCCATGTTTAATTTGTACCCCGAGAACCAGCCAAATTCCTCCAATGTGCCCAGAATCCCCCCAATACCTCCCACAGAGTTCGATATATAGATTGGATTGGATTTGTTTATTGTCACGTGTACCGAGGTTCAGTGAAAAGTATTTTTCTGCGAGCAGCTCAACAGATCATTAAATACATGGGAAGAAAAGGGAATAAAAGAAAATACATAATAGGGCAACACAAGGTACACAATGTAAATACATAAGCACCGGCATCGGGTGAAGCATACAGGGTGTAGTGTTAATGAGGTCAGTCCATAAGAAGGGCGTTCAGAAGTCTGAGAGCAATAGATTGTCCGCATACAGCGAGACCCTGTGCTCCCCGCCTCCCCCCCCCCCCACCCAGCGAGACCCTGTGCTCCCCCCCCCCCAGCGAGACCCTGTGCTCCCCGCCCCCCCCAGCGAGACCCTGTGCTCCCCGCCCCCCCCCAGCGAGACCCTGTGCTCCACCCCCCAGCGAGACCCTGTGCTCCCCCCCCCAGCGAGATCCTGTGTTCCACCCTCCCCAGCGAGACCCTGTGCTCCACCCCCCCCGCGAGACCCTGTGCTCCCCCCTCCCCCAGCGAGATCCTGTGTTCCACCCTCCCCAGCGAGACCCTGTGCTCCACCCCCGTGAGACCCTGTGCTCCACACCCCCCCAGCGAGACCCTGTGCTCCACCCACCCCCAGCGAGACCCTGTGCTCCACCCCCCCCCAGCGAGACCCTGTGCTCCACCCCCCCCCAGCGAGACCCTGTGCTCCACCACCCCCAGCGAGATCCTGTGCTCCACCCCCCCCAACGAGACCCTGTGCACCACCCCCCCCAGCGAGACCCTGTGCTCCCCCCCCCCCCAGCAAGACCCTGTGCTCCACCCCCCCCAGCGAGACCCTGTGCTCCACCACCCCCAGTGAGGTCCTGTGCTCCACCACCCCCAGTGAGGCCCTGTGCTCCACCCCCCCCCCCCCAGCGAGACCCTGTGCTCCACCCCCTCCCCAGCGAGACCCCGTGTTCCACCCTCCCCAGCGAGATCCTGTGCTCCACCCCCCCAGCGAGACCCTGTGCTCCACCCCTCCCAGCGAGACCCTGTGCTCCACCCCCCCCCCAGCGAGACCCTGTGCTCCCCCCCCCCAGTGAGACCCTGTGCTCCCCCCCCCCCCAGCAAGACCCTGTGCTCCACCCCCCCCAGCGAGACCCTGTGCTCCACCACCCCCAGTGAGGCCCTGTGCTCCACCACCCCCAGTGAGGCCCTGTGCTCCACCCCCCCCCCTCAGCGAGACCCTGTGCTCCACCCCCTCCCCAGCGAGACCCCGTGTTCCACCCCCTCCAGCGAGACCCTGTGCTCCACCCCCCCCGAGACCCTGTGCACCACCCCCCCCAGCGAGACCCTGTGCTCCACCCCCCCCCCAGCGAGACCCTGTGCTCCCCCCCCCCCAGTGAGACCCTGTGCTCCCCCCCCCCCCAGCAAGACCCTGTGCTCCACCCCCCCCAGCGAGACCCTGTGCTCCACCACCCCCAGTGAGGCCCTATGCTCCACCACCCCCAGTGAGGCCCTGTGCTCCACCCCCCCCCCCAGCGAGACCCTGTGCTCCACCCCCCCCCCCCCAGCGAGACCCCGTGTTCCACCCTCCCCAGCGAGATCCTGTGCTCCACCCCCCAGCGAGATCCTGTGCTCCACCCCCTCCAGCGAGACCCTGTGCTCCACCCCCCCCAGCGAGACCCTGTGCTCCACCCCCCCCCCCCCAGCGAGACCCTGTGCTCCCCCCGTGAGACCCTGTGCTCCCCCCGTGAGACCCTGTGCTCTTCCCTCCCCCAGCGAGAACCTGTGCTCCACCCCCCCCCCCAGCGAGACCGTCCTCCACCCCCCCCCCAGCGAGACCCTGTGCTCCACCCCCCCAGCGAGACCCTGTGCCCCCCCCCAGCGAGACCCTGTGCTCCACCCCCCCAGCGAGACCCTGTGCTCCACCCCCCCAGCGAGACCCTGCGCTCCACACCCCCCAGCGAGACCCTGTGCTCCACCCCCCCCAGTGAGACCCTGTGCTCCACCCCCCAGCGTGACCCTGTGCTCCACCCCCCCCTCCGGCGAGACCCTGTGCTCCCCCCCCCCCAGCGAGACCCAGTGCTCCACCTTCCCCCAGACCCTGTGCTCCACCCTCCCCCAGCGAGACCCTGTGCTCCACCCCCCCCTCTGGCGAGACCCTGTGCTCCCCCCCCCAGCGAGACCCAGTGCTCCACCCCCCCAGACCCTGTGCTACACCCTCCCAGCGAGACCCTGTGCTCCCCCCCCCCAGCGAGACCCTGTGCTCCACACCCCCCAGACCCTGTGCTCCACCCCCCCAGCGAGACCCTGTGCTCCACCCCCCCCAGCGAGACCCTGTGCTCCACCCCCTCCAGCGAGACCCTGTGCTCCACCCCCCTCAGCGAGACCCTGTGCTCCACCCCCCCCAGCGAGACCCTGTGCTCCACCCCCTCCAGCGAGACCCTGTGCTCCACCCCCCCAGCGAGACCCTGTGCTCCCCCCCCCAGCGAGACCCTGTGCTCCACCCCCCCCAGCGAGACCCTGTGCTCCCCCCCCCAGCGAGACCCTGTGCTCCACCCCCCCCAGCGAGACCCTGTGCTCCACCCCCCCCAGCGAGACCCTGTGCTCCCCCCCCAGCGAGACCCTGTGCTCCACCCCCCCACAGCGAGACCCTGTGCTCCACCCCCCCCAGCGAGACCCTGTGCTCCCCCCCCCCCCCCCCAGCGAGACCCTGTGCTCCACCCCCCCCTCCCCAGTGAGATCCTGTGCCCCCCCCAGGTGGTATTTGTTGGTCCTTCCACACCTGTAATGGTGGGGGGGGGGGCGGTCCCAGGGAAGGTAATACTCCTCTGGTGGGTCCCGTGTGCGGATCAGAGGATGCGAAGTGCCACGAGAGAGAGCCGGAGTAGGGTTTTTTCGTGTTGCGTCACAAGTGACGATGGTGGAGGACAAGTGGGTTACACTCTTTGGGCAGGGGCTTGTTGATTGGGGGGCTGGAATAGGGTCTCATTATATGTTATATTGTTATTGTATATCTCGGACCCGGTGGGCATTATGGAGCTCTTGTGGGAATTTGTCCGATTTTCAGGATATAAATTGAACATGGGGAAGAGTGAGGTTTCCTGATCAATGCCAGAGGACAGGAAAGGAGATTGGGGGAGTTACCGTTTACATAGAACGTGAACATACAGTGCAGAAGGAGGCCATTCGGCCCATCGAGTTCGCACCGGCCCATCGAGTCTGCACCGACCCACTTAAGCCCTCACTTCCACCCTATCCCCGTAACCCAATAACCCCTCTTAACCTTTTTTTTGGACATGATGTGGAGATGCCGGCGTTGGACTGGGGTGAGCACAGTACGAAGTCTTACAACACCAGGTTAAAGTCCAACAGGTTTGTTTCAAATGATTTGAAACAAACCTGTTGGACTTTAACCTGGTGTTGTAAGTCTGTTTGGACACTAAGGGGAATTTAGTGTGGCCAATCCACCTAACCTGCACGTTTTTGGGCTGTGGGAGGAAACCGGAGCACAGTGACCCAGCGGGGAATCGAACCTGGGACCCTGGTGCTGTGAAGCCACAGTGCTAACCACTATGCTACCGTGCTGCCCCTGGCATTTAGGGATGGTCTGGGCGAGCTGCAGGTACCTCGGTATCCAGGGGGGGCGGAGCTGGGCCCAGCTGCAGAGACTGAACTTGGCTCGATTGGTGGAGGTGATCAAGGCGGATTTTAATAGGTGGGATGTTTTTCCGCTGGTGGGGCGGGTGCAGACAGTTAAAGTGACAGTGCTGCCCAGGTTATGTATATTTACTGGGTTGTAAAGAGTTAACAAGTTAATGATAATGCTTCTTACCACTAGAGGGAACCACAGAACAGTCATATATATATATATATATCATGGGATTTGGGGGATTCTGGAATAAGATAGTGAGGCATGATAGAAAGCAGTTGTGTACTTGAGAAATACTGCTAGTTAGAGATAGCATAGTTTCATATAGAAACCTTCTACTTTAGGAATGTGATTGAATCTTAGTTAGTGTAATAAATGTATCGTTTTGTTTGTTAACAAAGCTTTGTGGTCTTTATTCAACACTACGCATCCAAGCATCCAGGTAAAGCAGAATAGAAAATACAAGAAGTTTCTGTTTGTGTTTCAGAACCTCCCCATCTTTGTCCCTTAGTCTTTTTTAGGAAAGTCAATGGGGCTGATCTGGGGGCTTGTGTGGGCGGGGAAGGCCCCGCGGGTTCGGTCGACATTTCTGGAACGGGGATGAGGTGGTGCTGGCATTGCCGAATTTGATAAATTATTATTGTGCAGCGAATATTGCGATGGTGAGGAAATGGGCTGTGGAGGAGAGGTCGGGTGGAGGCGGAGTTGTGTAGGGAACGGGTTTGAGGACTTTGTTGTTGGTGCCTTTCTCGCTGGCCAGGTACTCCGTGAGCCCAGTGGTGGTGTCGGCGTTAAAGGTGTGGGGGCAGCACTTTGGGTTGGAGGGTCGGTCGCTGTTGGCGCCGATTTATCACAACCAGACGTTTGTGCCGGCTGGGCTGGACCGGAGGTTCCGGGGGTGGTGGCAGGTGGAGAGTATTTCAGGGACTTGTTCACAGGGGGTAAATTGGCGCGACTGGTGGAGTTGGAGGAATTGTCTGAACTGTCCGAGGGGAATGGGTTTAGGTACCTGCGGGATGGAGAGGAGCCGCTCTCCCCAGGACTGCCGACTCCGGTACTCTGGACAAGCCGTTATTGGAGGATCAGATAGGGGAGGGGAGGGTGTCAGATATTTCTAAGGGATTGATGGAGAGGGCGGGCACCCTGAGGGAGGATATTAAGCGTAAGTGGGAGGAGCTGGATGGGGAGGTGGGGGCAGGGACGTGGGCAGAGGCCTTGCGGAGGGTGAACGCGTCCTTGTCGTGGGCAGAGGTTCATCCAGTTTAAGGTGGTGTACAGGGCCCACATGATGGGGGTGAGGATGAGCCGGTTCTTTGTGGGGTTGGGGGACAGGTGTGGGCTGTGTCCCGAGGGGGGGGGGCATGAATCACGTCCACTTGTTTAGGGTGTGTCCGAGACTGAGGGGCTCTGGCAGGGATTCTGGGACCTGATGTCTGAGGTTCTGGGTGTGGGGGTGACCCCGAGTCCGGCGGTGACCCCGTGTCCGGGGGTGACCCTGAGGCCGGGGGTGGTGATATTTGTTGTGTCAGAAGTCCCGGGTGTCCGAGGGGGGAGAGAGGCCGATTTCTTGGCCTTTGCCTCCGATAGCCCGGAGACGGATTTTGTTGGGCCGGAGGGACTCGGAGCCGCCGAGGGCGGGGGTGTGGGGGAGTGACCCGACACAATTCCTGAGGTTGGAGAAGGTGAAGTTCACTCTGTGGGGGGGTCGGAGGAGGAGTTCACCCCGAGGTGGAAACCGATCATCGATTTCGTCAAGGAGAATTGAGGGGTCAGCAAGGGGGCGGTGCTTTGGGGTTGGGGGGGGAAGGGGGTTAAAATGGGGAAGGCGGGGCTTGGCATCAGGGGAAGGGGTTAAATGGGGAAGGCGGGGCTTGGCAGGGTGTTGGTATTGGGAAGGGGTTAAAATGGGGAAGGTGGGGCTTGGTATCGGGGGGAAGGGGTTAAAATGGGATAGGTGGGGCTTCGTATCGGGGAAGGGGTTAAAATGGGGTAGGTGGGCTTGGCGGGGTGTTGGTACGGGGGATGAAGGGGTTAAAATGGTGAAGGTGGGGCTTGGTATCGGGGAAGGGGTTAAAATGGGGAAGGCGGGGCTTGGTGGGGTGTTGGTATCGGGGAAGGGGTTAAAATGGGGAAGGCGGGGCTTGGCAGGGTCTTAGTATCGGGGGAGGAGTTAAAATGGGGAAGGCGGGGCTTGGCAGGTTGTTGGTATCGGGGGGAAGGGGTTAAAATGGGGTAGGTGGGGCTTGGCGGGGTGTTGGTATCGGGGGGGAAAGGGTTAACATGGGGAAGGTGGGGCTTGGTGGGGTGTTGGTATCAAGGGAGGAAGGGGTTAAAATGGGGTAGGTGGGGCTTGGCGGGGTGTTGGTATCGGGGGGGAAAGGGTTAACATGGGGAAGGTGGGGCTTGGTGGGGTGTTGGTATCAAGGGAGGAAGGGGTTAAAATGGGGAAGGCGGGGCTTGGCGGGGTGTTGGTATCGGGGGAAGGGGTTAAAATGGGGAAGGCGGGGCTTGGTATCAGGGGGGGAAGGGGTTAAAACGGGGAAGGCGGGGCTTGGCAGGTTGTTGGTATCGGGGCGGGAAGGGGTTAAAATGGGGTAGGTGGGGTGTTGGTATTGGGGGAAAGGGTTAAAATGGGGAAGGCGGGGCTTGGTATCGGGGGAGGGGTTAAAATGGGGAAGGCGGGGCTTGGTATCGGGGGAGGGGTTAAATGGGGAAGGCGGGGCTTGGTATCGGGGGAGGGGTTAAAATGGGGAAGGCGGGGCTTGGTATCGGGGGAGGGGTTAAAATGGGGAAGGCGGGGCTTGGTATCGGGGAGGGGTTAAAATGGGGAAGGCGGGGCTTGGTATCGGGGAGGGGTTAAATGGGGTAGGTGGGGTGTTGGTATCGGGGGAGGGGTTAAATGGGGTAGGTGGGGTGTTGGTATCGGGGGAGGGGTTAAATGGGGAAGGCGGGGCTTGGTATCGGGGGAGGGGTTAAATGGGGTAGGTGGGGTGTTGGTATTGGGGGGCGTTGGAGGGCTGTGGTTGCTGATTGGGTTGGTGTGTCGTTCTGGTATTCTGTGTATGTTTGTTAAATGCCTTGAATAAAAATATTTTTAAAAATAATCAAAAGGGACTGTCCATTCCGAGCGGAGAAGAGAAGATTTCTCTCCCAGAGGAGGGCGAGTCTCTGGAAATCTTGTCCTCGAAAGGCAGTGGAAGCACAACCTGTGAATATTTTGAAGGTAGAGCTGGATAGATTCTTGATTAACAAGATGGGGTGAAAGGTTATTGTGCGGGATGCAGATTTGAGGTGACTATCAGATCAGCTATGATGATACAGGCTGGAAGGGCTGAATGGTCTCCCTGCTCGTTCGTTTGCTCACAGGTCTTCGACTTATCTGAGCTCCTTTAAGCTAGCAATCATTCTAGTCAGGGTGTGGGGCAGAAAATAAATCAGGAGATAGAAAAGGCATGTAAAAAGGCAATCTTACAATAATCATGAGACTTCAATATGCAGGTGGACTGGGAAAATCAGGTTGGTAGTGAATCCCAAGAAATGGAATTTGTGGAATGTCTAAGAGATGTTTTTTTTGGAGCAGTTTGTGGTCGAGCTCACTAGGGAACAGGCAATTCTGGATTTGGTGATGTGTAATGAGGCAGACTTGATTAGGGAACTTAAGGTGAAGGAACCCTTGGGGAGCAGTGACCACAATATGATCGAATTTGCCCTGCAGTTTGAGAGGGAGAAGTTGCAATCAGATGTAACGGTATTACAATTAAACAAGGGGAACTACAAAGACAATGAGGGGAGGAGCTGGCCAGAGTTGATTGGAAAAGGAGCCGAGCAGGGAAGACAGTGGCAGGAGTTTTTGGGGATTATTAGGGAGGCACAACAGAAATTCATCCCAAGGAGGAGGAAACATGCTCAGGGGAGGACAAGGAATCCATGGCTGACGAGGGAAGTCAAGGACAGCATAAAGGATAAAGAAAAAGCATACAAAGTGGCAACAGTTAGTGGGAAGCCAGAGGATTGGGAAGCCTTTAAAAGCGAGCAGATGACAACTAAAAGGGGGGAGAAGATGAAGTATGAGTGCAAGCAAGTGAGTAATATAAAGGAAGATAGGAAGAGTTTTTTTTTCAATATATAAAAGGTAAGAAAAAGGCAAAAATAGACATTGGATCACTGGAAAATGTGGCTGGAGAAGTAATAATAGGAAACAAAGAAAGACAGAGGAACTGAATAGTTACTTTGCATCAGTCTTCACGGTGGAAGACACCAGTGGGATGCTGGAGCTCCAGGAGAATCAGGGGGCAGAGGTGAGTGCAGCGACCATTACTAAGGAAAAGGTTCTGGGGAAACTGAAAGGTCTGAAGGTGGATAAATCACCTGGACCGGATGGACTACACCCCAGGGTTCTAAAAGAGATAGCGGAGGAGATTGTGGAGGCATTGGTGATGATCTTTCAGGAATCACTGGAGGCAGGAAGGGTCCCAGAGGACTGGAAAGTGGCTAATGTAACACCGCTGTTTAAGAAGGGAGGGAGGCAGAAGACAAGAAATTATCGGCCAGTTAGCCTGACTTTGGTCATTGGTAAGATTTTAGAGTCTGTTATTAAAGATGAGATCGCGGAGTACTTGGAAGTGCATGGCAAAATAGGACTGAGTCAGCACGGCTTCGTCAAAGGGAGGTCGTGTCTGACAAATCTGTTAGAGTTCTTTAAGGAAGTAACAAGGAAGTTAGACAAAGGAGAACCACTGGATGTGATTTATTTAGATTTCCAGAAGGCCTTTGACAAGGTGCCGCGTAAGAGACTGTTAAATAAGTTAAGAGCCTGTGGTGTTGAGGGTACGATCTTGGCATGGATAGAGGATTGGCTGACTGGCAGAAGACAGAGAGTGAGGATAAAGGGGTCTTTTTCATAATGGCAGCCGGTGACTAGTGGTGTGACTCAGGGGTCTGTGCTGGGACCAGACCTTTTCACAATATACATTAATGATCTGGAGGAAGGAACTGAAGGCATTTTTGCTAAGTTTGCAGATGATACAAAGATCTGTAGAGGGACAGGTAGTATTGAGGAAGTAGGCGGGCTACAGAAGGACTTGGACAGGCTCGGAGAGTGGGCAAAGAAGTGGCAAATGAAATCCAATGTGGAAAAGTCAGAGGATATGCACTTTGGAAGGAGAAATGGAGGCATAGGCTATTTTCTAAATGGGAAGATGCTTAGAAAATCAGAAGCACAAAGGGACTTGAGAGTCCTTGTTCACGATTCTCTTAAGGTTAACGTGCAGGTTCAGTTGGCAGTTCGGAAGGCAAATGCAATGTTAGCATTCATGTCGAGAGGAGTAGAATACAAGACCAGGGATGCACTTCTAAGGCTCTATAAGGCTCTGGTCAGACCCCATTTGGAGTATTGTGAGCAGTTTTGGGCCCCGTATCTAAGGAAAGATGTGCTGGCCTTGGAAAGGGTCCAGAGGAGGTTCACAAGAATCCCTGGAATGAAGAGCTTGTCGTATGAGGAACGGTTGAGGACTCTGGGTCTGTACTCGTTGGAGTTTAGAAGGATGAGGGGGGATCTTATTGAAACTTACAGGATACCACGAGGCCCGGATAGAGTGGACGTGGAGAGGATGTTTCCACTTGTAGGAAAAACTAGAACCAGAGGACACCATCTCAGACTAAAGGGACGATCCTTTAAAACAGAGATGAGGAGGAATTTCTTCAGCCAGAGGGTGGTGAATCTGTGGAACTCTTTGCTGCAGAAGGCTGTGGAGGCCAAATCACTGAGTGTCTTTAAGACAGAGATAGATAGGTTCTTGATTGATAAGGGGGTCAGGGGTTATGGGGAGAAGGCAGGAGGATGGGGATGAGAAAATATCAGCCGTGGTTGAATGGCGGAGCAGACTCTTTTTTAAATAAATTTAGAGAACCCAATTATTTATTGCCAATGAAGGGGCAATTTAGCGTGGCCAATCCACCTAACCTGCACATCTTTGGGTTGTGGGGGTGAAACCCACGCAGACACGGGGAGAATGTGCAAACTCTACACATAGAGTGACCCTGTGCCGGGATGGAATCGGGGTCCTCAGCGCCGCAGTCCCAGTGCTAACCACTGGGCCACGTGCTGCCCTAAATGGCGGAGCAGACTCGATGGGCCGACTGGCCTAATTCTGCTCCTATGAATTATGGTCTGATCGTCCTTCTGGATCTTTTCCAAGGGCCACTCTACCACTGACCTTCAAGGAGACCAATCGCGGGTCTAATTCTTTAGCATCTGCTGCTGTCAGAGGGCTCTGGGCTCAGTTCCCCCATGGGCGAGGGGCGTGGGCGATCACCCCTATGCCACAACTCTCCCCCCTCCAGAATACAATGCATGGTACAACTCAAAAGATGAACACGTCACTGCCCAGAGTAATCTGGTAAATATAAAATAGACTTCTTTATTTTCACTTTTGTACATTGTTAAACAAAGCATCAGAAAGACCATAAATCAATACTGAGCATCACAGAGTTAGAGAAGCAATCACTGACCACACACGCACACTTCCACTCACTCCCTCCAGCTTCCCTCAAGTCCTACCGAGGGATCCTTGGGTCCGGGACCTCGAACAGAAGGAAATCCCACTCTCAAGTAGAGTAGCTAAAGACGCAAGCCGCACTGTTCCAGTGTTATTTGTACGGTGTTTAATTTAGGAGCGAAGAGAAAATTGATGTCTGAAATGACAGAAACCAACTTAGCTTCAAACAGCTCCTCGTCTGGCCCACCCATCACCCACTCCCACCAGTCCCTCTCCAAACTTTTAAAATATTGATCCACATTCAAAAGTTGCCCTGATATAAGAACCCAAGTTCCCCTTTGGCACTTCTGGTGATGGCCATTAGTTAAAGTGGAAATACCAATGTGTGTTGATTCGTTGCTGGTTTTGGATCATTTACCATCATTTTCTCTCAGTCTGGAATAGGGAGGCTTTTCTCACACACGAATAAAAACACACAGGTTCTCTCTCAGTGAATTCACCATTTGTCAAAGTTGTGTGCGGTTATGTATGTGTGAACACTTGTATTTGCTCTGACGTGTTAGCAAGTTACTGGCAAGAACTGCTTTCTCAGTCCGTCAACGATACTGCACTCCTGGTTAATGAGTTGACTTGTGTGTCTGGTTAGTGAGTGGATTTGTGTGTCTGGTTAGTGAGTGGATTTGTGTGCCTGGTTAGTGAGTGGATTTGTGTGTCTGGTTAGTGAGTTGGTTTATGTGTCAGGTTAGTGAGCGGATGTGAGTCTGGTTAGTCAGTTGACTTGTGTATCTGGTTAGTGAGTGGCTTGTGTGACAGGTTAGTGAGTGGATTTGTGTGTCAGGTTAGTGAATGGGTTTGTGTGTCTGGTTAGTGAGCGGATTTGTGTGTCTGGTTAGTGAGCGGATTTGTGTGTCTGGTTAGTGAGTGGATTTGTGTGTCTGGTTAGTGAGTGGATTTGTGAGTCTGGTTAGTGAGTGGGTTTGTGTGTCTGGTTAGTAGGTGGATTTGTGTGTCTGGTTAGTGAGTGGATTTGTGTATCTGGTTAGTGAGTGGATGTGTGTGTCTGGTTAATGAGCGGATGTGTGTGTCTGGTTAATGAGTGGATTTGTGAGTCTGGTTAGTGAGTGGATTTGTGTGTCAGGTTAATGAGTGGATGTGTGTGCCTGGTTAGTGAGTGGGTTTGTGTGTCTGGTTAGTGAGTGGATTTGTGTGTCTGGTTAGTGAGTGGATTTGTGAGTCTGGTTAGTGAGTGGGTTTGTGTGTCTGGTTAGTGAGTGGATTTGTGTGTCTGGTTAGTGAGTGGATTTGTGTGTCTGGTTAGTGAGTGGATTTGTGAGTCAGGTTAGTGAGTGGATTTGTGTGTCTGGTTTGTGAGTGGATGTGTGTGTCTGGTTAGTGAGTGGATTTGTGTGTCTGGTTAGTGAGTGGATTTGTGTGTCTGGTTAGTGAGTGGATTTGTGAGTCAGGTTAGTGAGTGGATTTGTGTGTCTGGTTAGTGAGTGGATTTGTGTGTCTGGTTAGTGAGTGGATTTGTGTGTCTGGTTAATGAGTGGATTTGTGTGTCAGGTTAGTGAGTGGATTTAATATTTGGCTCAAATTGATGCCGAATATTTGGGCGAGATGGTGGGCATGGTGGTATTTTCAGTAAACTCGTAATCCAGAGGTCCAGGCTAATGCTGAAGGAAACATGGGATCAAATTTTTAAAAAATTCTTTGAAGGGATGTGGGAATTGTTGGCGAGTCCAGCATTTGTTACCCATCCCTAATTGCCCTGGAACTGAGTGTCTCACTGATTTCAGAGGGCATTTAACAGTTAACCACATTGGCGTGGACCTGGAGTCTCAGGTCAGAGTCATGCGGCACAGAAAAGGCCCGTCGGCCATTGCGTCTGCACCGGTCAAAAACAGCCACCTAACCGTTCTGCTCCCGTTTCCCAGCACTCGGCTCATAGCCAGACCATGCAAGGAAGACAGATTTCTGTTCAGCTTTTATTAATTGAATTTAAATTCTACCAGCTGCTGTGTTGGGATTTGAACCCGTGTCCCTGGAGCAGTGCACCGAGCTTCGAGAGCTGAATTGCAAGCGAGTCTCAGTGATGGTTTTTGAAAACTAAATTTAGAGTACCCAATTCTTGTTTTTTTCCAATTAAGGGGGTAATTTAGCGTGGCCATTCCACCTACCCTGCACATCTTTGGGTTGTGGGGGCGAAACCCACGCAGACACGGAGAGAATGTGCAAACTCCACACGGACAGTGACCCAGGGCCGGGATCGAACCCGGATCCTCGGCGCGTGAGGCAGCAGTGCTAACCAAAGCGCCGCCTTGTCGCCCCGGATCTCCGTAATGGTGACCATGAAACTATCATCAATTGTCGTAAATAAGCCCATTTGCTTCACTCATGTCCTTCAGGGAAGGAAATCTGCCGTCCTTACCCGGTCTGGCCTACATGTGACTCCAGACCAACAGCAATATGGTTGACAAAGGCTGACCTTGCTGGTGATGTCCACATCTCACAAACGGGTAAAGAAAACCCACACCTTTTTGGCAGGGGGCAACGCCAGAGACACACACATACCCCAGGACAAGTTTCACGAACAGCTCGCGTGTCTTTGTATCCTGGTCTCTGCAAACATTTTTCAGTAAACATACTTTTGGCTGGATTCAGTGCTCAGTTCTGGGATTTATTCAACGCCTAGTCCTAACGGATAACACCGGAAAGGAAAATACTGCAAACGCTGGAAGTCTAGAAACACAAACAAAATGAAATGTTGGAAATCCTCAGCAGGTCAGTCAGCATCCGTTGGGAGACACAAAAGAGAGTAAACATTTCAGATTGGTGACCAATGGTCGGGAACATCAAACTCTTTCCTTTCTCCACAATGCAGTTGGACCTGATGAGCTTTTCCCAACATTTCCTGTTTCCCTGGCGTTATCCAGCTGGGTCAGCTTTAGATACAGCATGAGATATATGTGGAGTTCTGCACTCACTCACTTCACTTCCTCATGGAGCATCTGTCGCAAAATATATTTTGTATTTACAGCCATGTTAGATATTTACAACAGTAACAAGTTAGTAAAATATAGATGATGCCATTGAGAAACTTTTAACTCCAGCCCTGAATAAATGGCTGTTTGTAATCGGCTCTTGCAAAATCCAACACAAAACATCTACAGTTAGATGCGGTTCTGTGATTGGACAGCACTTGACGAACAATCCTGAGTGTGCTAACAACCAGTTTAAGTTAATCAGTCAAACTCATAACATGGCTTATTTACGCTTGCGAGAAGCGGCATACATTCATACTGCAAACAAAAGGAATATGTTCAAGCCTTGCATTCTTTTTGAATTACCCGAGAGTTTGGGAAGCCTCTAATTCCCTTTTACGTTTTCCATGGCAACCTGACGGCCAATCAGAGTCGGCATGCCAACCAATCAACGTGCTTTTCCCATGAAGTATAAATTGCAGTGATCCTTTGAAGTTTAGCATTCTTGCGTTTGTCCTGATGAGTTGAAGACAAAAAACTTTGGCAACATTTCTCTTTTCAGCAAGATTCAAATGACACACCCGTTTGATGGCGCTGAAGAAATGGCCTTGATAAATATCCACTTCACAACAAGATTGACTGTTTATCAACTTGATCACTGCGGAACTGGATAGTCCCAGAGCTACTTAGAATGTGACATGAGCAACTGTTTGAGGGTAAATAATGTAGGATGGCAGGGTAGAGAGAGAGAGTGTAATAATCTTTATTGTCACAAGAAAGCTTACTTTAACACCACAATGAAGTTACTGTGAAAAGCCATAGTCGCCACATTCCGGCGCCTGTTCGGGTACACTGAGGGAGAATTCAGAATGTCCAATTCACCTAACAGCACGTCTTTCGGGACTTGTGGGAGGAAACCGGAGGAAACCCACACAGACACAGGGAGAACGTTCAGACTCCGCACATACAGTGACCCAAGCCGGGAATAGAACCTGGGACCCTGCCGCTGTGAAGCAACAGTGCTAACCACTGTGCTACGGTGCTGCCCACGTGTGATTTACCCGTGAGAAAGTCGGCGGGACAGCTCGCAGTTTAAGATAATTAAGTCTTTGATGAAGAGGGACAGAGAGTCTGGCCAAGAAAAATCTGATTGTTTCTTCATCCAGAAACCTTACAACAATCTGTCAACCAACAGGTGTTTTATAAAAATAATGGAACAAACAGCTGAGGACAGTGAGAGAGCCAGTCACCTGACCGAGCGTCGCCCAATAGAAATTGGCACACTGACCGTACCTTTTGTTATGGCGACACCGACAATCACAGACAATCCAGGTAAATGCTCTCTACCCTGTGTCTATTCATTCAGACATCTCAGGATTCAGTAACCAAGGGAGGGAAGGAGACACAACAATGAAAAATCACTCGCCCGATCACCGGTACAACAGCAAACACACTGAGAGATAAAAGTCCTCACACACAGACACACAATGTGAATGAATACTGAGATCACTGACCCAAACCTGGTGCCGACTCTTTATCACTGGCTAACCAGGTTATGTGGCTGGAGGTGAATGTTATCTGGCAGCTGCGATGGTCATTGTCACAGGGTGTGTGATGTGGCACTATTATACCCACTGGTGAGCCAGGTGTGGGCTTTACATTCAGTTGGAGGTGTGCCAAGTCCCCACATCACGCCCCGTCCCGGCTGCTGGGGAAAATGGCCAGCAGGGGGTCAGGCTGAAGGTCTCCGATCCGATATTGAGACTGCAGTCTCTGCACAGTTTCATCGCCCCATCAGTCTCCTCTCCCATTGGTTAATTCTGTCCAGACTGCCTGGGTTCAGTGCATTCTCCCCCCTCCCTCCACACTGCCAGGTTGGGTTTGTATGGTTGGGGAGGTGTTGGTCAGTGACAATTCTGACAGAGCGGGTGACATCGCTGGCCATTAACAAGACAACGGCAACCTCCACTTCTATCTCCGGGACCCTGGAGAGGCGGGAGAGAACAGATCGTTAGATATCATTCGCAGAGAAACAGTCAGTGAGTTCCTGTCTGGGGGTGACCGGGGGGCAGTGGCTGGGGTGAGTCAGGGGCTGGAGGTGACCCAAGGGCAGTGGCTGGGAATGGCCCAGGGGAAGTAGCTGGGGGGTGAGTCAGGGGCAGTGGCTGGGAATGGCACAGGAGCAGTGGTTATAAATGGCCCAGGGGCAGTGGTTGTAAATGGCCCAGGGGCAGTGGTTTTAAATGGCCCAGGGGCAGTGGTTGTAAATGACCCAGGAACAGTGGTTATAAATGGCCCAGGGACAGTGGTTATAAATGACCCAGGGACAGTGGTTATAAATGACCCAGGGACAGTGGTTGTAAATGGCCCAGGGACAGTGGTTGTAAATGACCCAGGGACAGTGGTTGTAAATGACCCAGGAACAGTGGTTATAAATGACCCAGGGACAGTGGTTATAAATGACCCAGGGACAGTGGTTATAAATGACCCAGGGACAGTGGTTGTAAATGGCCCAGGGACAGTGGTTGTAAATGGCCCAGGGACAGTGGTTGTAAATGGCCCAGGGACAGTGGTTGTAAATGGCCCAGGGACAGTGGTTGTAAATGGCCCAGGGACAGTGGTTGTAAATGGCCCAGGGACAGTGGTTGTAAATGGCCCAGGGACAGTGGTTGTAAATGGCCCAGGGACAGTGGTTGTAAATGGCCCAGGGGCAGTGGTTGTAAATGGCCCAGGGGCAGTGGTTGTAAATGACCCAGGGGCAGTGGTTGTAAATGGCCCAGGGACAGTGGTTGTAAATGGCGATGGGGCAGTGGTTGTAAATGGCCCAGGGGCAGTGGTTGTAAATGGCCCAGGGGCAGTGGTTGTAAATGACCCAGGGGCAGTGGTTGTAAATGACCCAGGGGCAGTGGTTGTAAATGGCCCAGGGACAGTGGTTGAAAATGGCCTAGGGGCAGTGGTTGTAAATGGCCCAGGGACAGTGGCTGGGGGTGAGCCAGGGGCAGTGGTTGTAAATGGCCCAGGGACAGTGCTTATAAATGACCCAGGGGCAGTGGTTATAAATGGCCCAGGGACAGTGGTTGTAAATGGCCCAGGGACAGTGGTTGTAAATGACACAGGGACAGTGGTTATAAATGGCCCAGGGACAGTGGTTGTAAATGACACAGGAGCAGTGGTTATAAATGGCCCAGGGGCAGTGGTTGTAAATGGCCCAGGGACAGTGGTTGTAAATGACCCAGGGACAGTGGTTGTAAATGGCCCAGGGACAGTGGTTGTAAATGGCCCAGGGACAGTGGTTGTAAATGGCCCAGGGGCAGTTGTTGTAAATGGCCCAGGGACAGTGGCTGTAAATGGCGATGGGGCAGTGGTTGTAAATGGCCCAGGGGCAGTGGTTGTAAATGGCCCAGGGGCAGTGGTTGTAAATGGCGATGGGGCAGTGGTTGTAAATGGCCCAGGGACAGTGGTTGTAAATGGCCCAGGGACAGTGGTTGTAAATGGCCCAGGGGCAGTGGTTGTAAATGACCCAGGGGCAGTGGTTGTAAATGGCCCAGGGACAGTGGCTGTAAATGGCGATGGGGCAGTGGTTGTAAATGGCCCAGGGGCAGTGGTTGTAAATGGCCCAGGGGCAGTGGTTGTAAATGACCCAGGGGCAGTGGTTGTAAATGACCCAGGGGCAGTGGTTGTAAATGGCCCAGGGGCAGTGGTTGTAAATGGCCCAGGGGCAGTGGTTGTAAATGGCCCAGGGGCAGTGGCTGGGGGTGAGCCAGGGGCAGTGGTTGTAAATGGCCCAGGGACAGTGGTTGTAAATGACCCAGGGGCAGTGGTTGTAAATGACCCAGAGGCAGTGGTTGTAAATGACCCAGGGACACTGGTTGTAAATGGTCCAGGGACAGTGGTTGTAAATGGCCCAGGGGCAGTGGTTGTAAATGACCCAGGGGCAGTGGTTGTAAATGGCCCAGGGGCAGTGGTTGAAAATGGCCCAGGGGCAGTGGTTGTAAATGGCCCAGGGACAGTGGCTGGGGGTGAGCCAGGGGCAGTGGTTGTAAATGGCCCAGGGACAGTGGTTATAAATGACCCAGGGGCAGTGGTTATAAATGGCCCAGGGACAGTGGTTGTAAATGGCCCAGGGACAGTGGTTGTAAATGACACAGGGACAGTGGTTATAAATGGCCCAGGGACAGTGGTTGTAAATGACACAGGAGCAGTGGTTATAAATGGCCCAGGGGCAGTGGTTGTAAATGGCCCAGGGACAGTGGTTGTAAATGACCCAGGGACAGTGGTTGTAAATGGCCCAGGGACAGTGGTTGTAAATGGCCCAGGGACAGTGGTTGTAAATGGCCCAGGGACAGTGGTTGTAAATGGCCCAGGGACAGTGGCTGTAAATGGCGATGGGGCAGTGGTTGTAAATGGCCCAGGGGCAGTGGTTGTAAATGGCCCAGGGGCAGTGGTTGTAAATGGCGATGGGGCAGTGGTTGTAAATGGCCCAGGGACAGTGGTTGTAAATGGCCCAGGGACAGTGGTTGTAAACGGCCCAGGGGCAGTGGTTGTAAACGGCCCAGGGGCAGTGGTTGTAAATGACCCAGGGGCAGTGGTTGTAAATGGCCCAGGGACAGTGGCTATAAATGGCGATGGGGCAGTGGTTGTAAATGGCCCAGGGGCAGTGGTTGTAAATGGCCCAGGGGCAGTGGTTGTAAATGACCCAGGGGCAGTGGTTGTAAATGACCCAGGGGCAGTGGTTGTAAATGGCCCAGGGGCAGTGGTTGTAAATGGCCCAGGGGCAGTGGTTGTAAATGGCCCAGGGGCAGTGGCTGGGGGTGAGCCAGGGGCAGTGGTTGTAAATGGCCCAGGGACAGTGGTTGTAAATGACCCAGGGGCAGTGTTTGTAAGTGACCCAGAGGCAGTGGTTGTAAATGACCCAGAGGCAGTGGTTGTAAATGACCCAGAGGCAGTGGTTGTAAATGACCCAGGGACACTGGTTGTAAATGACCCAGGGACAGTGGTTGTAAATGACCCAGGGACAGTGGTTGTAAATGGCCCAGGGACAGTGGTTGTAAATGACCCAGGGACAGTGGTTATAAATGGCCCAGGGGCAGTGGCTGTAAATGGCCCAGGGGCAGTGGCTGTAAATGGCCCAGGGACAGTGGTTATAAATGGCCCAGGGGCAGTGGTTATAAATGGCCCAGGGGCAGTGGTTGTCAATGACCCAGGGACAGTGGTTGCCAATGACCCAGGGGCAGTGGTTATAAATGGCCCATTGACAGTGGTTGTAAATGGCCCAGGGACAGTGGTTGTAAATGGCCCAGGGACAGTGGTTGTAAATGGCCCAGGGGCAGTGGTTGTCAATGACCCAGGGACAGTGGTTGTAAATGACCCAGGGACAGTGGTTGTAAATGACCCAGGGGCAGTGGTTCTACATGACCCAGAGGCAGTGGTTGTAAATGGCCCAGGGACAGTGGTTGTAAATGGCCCAGGGGCAATGGTTGTAAATGGCCCAGGGGCAGTGGTTGTAAATGGCCCAGGGGCAGTGGTTGTAAATGACCCAGGGGCAGTGGTTGTAAATGACCCAGGGGCAGTGGTTGTAAATGGCCCAGGGGCAGTGGTTGTAAATGGCCCAGGGGCAGTGGTTATAAATGACCCAGGGACAGTGGTTGTAAATGACCCAGGGGCAGTGGTTGTAAATGGCCCAGGGACAGTGTTTGTTAATGACCCAGAGGCAGTGGTTGTAAATGACCCAGAGGCAGTGGTTGTAAATGACCCAGGGACACTGGTTGTAAATGGTCCAGGGACAGTGGTTATAAATGGCCCAGGGGCAGTGGTTGTAAATGACCCAGGGACAGTGGTTGTAAATGGCCCAGGGGCAGTGATTATAAATGACCCAGGGACAGTGGTTATAAATGGCCCAGGGGCAGTGGTTGTAAATGACCCAGGGGCAGTGGTTGTAAATGACCCAGGGGCAGTGGTTGTAAATGGCCCAGGGGCAGTGGTTGTAAATGGCCCAGGGGCAGTGGTTATAAATGACCCAGGGACAGTGGTTGTAAATGACCCAGGGGCAGTGGTTGTAAATGGCCCAGGGGCAGTGGTTGTAAATGGCCCAGGGGCAGTGGTTATAAATGACCCAGGGACAGTGGTTGTAAATGACCCAGGGGCAGTGGTTGTAAATGGCCCAGGGACAGTGTTTGTTAATGACCCAGAGGCAGTGGTTGTAAATGACCCAGAGGCAGTGGTTGTAAATGACCCAGGGACACTGGTTGTAAATGGCCCAGGGGCAGTGGTTGTAAATGACCCAGGGACAGTGGTTGTAAATGGCCCAGGGGCAGTGATTATAAATGACCCAGGAACAGTGGTTATAAATGACCCAGGGACAGTGGTTATAAATGACCCAGGGACAGTGGTTGTAAATGGCCCAGGGGCAGTGGTTGTCAATGACCCAGGGACAGTGGTTGTAAATGGCCCAGGGACAGTGGTTGTAAATGGCCCAGGGACAGTGGTTGTAAATGGCCCAGGGACAGTGGTTGTAAATGGCCCAGGGGCAGTGGTTGTAAATGGCCCAGGGGCAGTGGTTGTAAATGGCCCAGGGACATTGGTTATAAATGGCCCAGGGACAGTGGTTGTAAATGACCCAGGGGCAGTGGTTGTAAATGGCCCAGGGACAGTGGTTGTAAATGACCCAGGGACAGTGGTTGTAAATGGCCCAGGGACAGTGGTTGTAAATGGCCCAGGGACAGTGGTTGTAAATGGCCCAGGGGCAGTGGTTGTAAATGACCCAGGGGCAGTGGTTGTAAATGGCCCAGGGACAGTGGTTGTAAATGGCGATGGGGCAGTGGTTGTAAATGGCCCAGGGGCAGTGGTTGTAAATGGCCCAGGGGCAGTGGTTGTAAATGGCCCAGGGGCAGTGGTTGTAAATGGCCCAGGGGCAGTGGTTGTAAATGGCCCAGGGGCAGTGGTTGTAAATGGCCCAGGGGCAGTGGTTGTAAATGGCCCAGGGGCAGTGGTTGTAAATGGCCCAGGGACAGTGGTTGTAAATGACCCAGGGGCAGTGGTTATAAATGGCCCAGGGACAGTGGTTATAAATGACCCAGGGACAGTGGTTATAAATGGCCCAGGGACAGTGGTTGTAAATGGCCCAGGGACAGTGGTTATAAATGGCCCAGGGGCAGTGGTTGTAAATGGCCCAGGGACAGTGGTTGTAAATGACCCAGGGACAGTGGTTATAAATGACCCAGAGGCAGTGGTTATAAATGACCCAGAGGCAGTGGTTATAAATGACCCAGAGGCAGTGGTTATAAATGACCCAGGGACAGTGGTTATAAATGACCCAGGGGCAGTGGTTATAAATGGCCCAGGGACAGTGGTTGTAAATGACCCAGAGGCAGTGGTTATAAATGACCCAGGGACAGTGGTTATAAATGGCCCAGGGACAGTGGTTATAAATGGCCCAGGGGCAGTGGTTATAAATGGCCCAGGGGCAGTGGTTGTAAATGGCCCAGGGACAGTGGTTGTAAATGACCCAGGGACAGTGGTTGTAAATGGCCCAGGGGCAGTGGTTGTAAATGGCCCAGGGACAGTGGTTGTAAATGACCCAGGGGCAGTGGTTGTAAATGACCCAGGGGCAGTGGTTGTAAATGGCCCAGGGGCAGTGGTTGTAAATGGCCCAGGGGCAGTGGTTGTAAATGGCCCAGGGGCAGTGGCTGGGGGTGAGCCAGGGGCAGTGGTTGTAAATGGCCCAGGGACAGTGGTTGTAAATGACCCAGGGGCAGTGGTTGTAAATGGCCCAGGGACAGTGTTTGTAAATGACCCAGAGGCAGTGGTTGTAAATGACCCAGAGGCAGTGGTTGTAAATGACCCAGGGACACTGGTTGTAAATGGTCCAGGGACAGTGGTTGTAAATGGCCCAGGGACAGTGGTTGTAAATGACCCAGAGGCAGTGGTTGTAAATGACCCAGGGACACTGGTTGTAAAGGGCCCAGGGACAGTGGTTGTAAATGGCCCAGGGACAGTGGTTGTAAATGACCCAGGGACAGTGGTTGCCAATGACCCAGGGGCAGTGGTTGTAAATGGCCCAGGGACAGTGGTTGTAAATGGCCCAGGGGCAGTGGTTATAAATGGCCCAGGGACAGTGGTTGTAAATGACCCAGGGACAGTGGTTGTAAATGACCCAGGGGCAGTGGTTGTAAATGATCCAGGGACACTGGTTGTAAAGGGCCCAGGGACAGTGGTTGTAAATGGCCCAGGGACAGTGGTTGTAAATGGCCCAGGGACAGTGGTTGTCAATGACCCAGGGACAGTGGTTGTAAATGACCCAGGGACAGTGGTTGTAAATGACCCAGGGACAGTGGTTGTAAATGACCCAGGGACAGTGGTTGTAAATGACCCAGGGGCAGTGGTTCTACATGACCCAGAGGCAGTGGTTGTAAATGGCCCAGGGACAGTGGTTGTAAATGGCCCAGGGACACTGGTTGTAAATGGTCCAGGGACAGTGATTATAAATGACCCAGGGACAGTGATTATAAATGACCCAGGGACAGTGGTTGAAAATGACCCAGGGACAGTGGTTGTAAATGACCCAGGGGCAGTGGTTGTAAATGGCCCAGGGGCAGTGGTTGTAAATGGCCCAGGGGCAGTGGTTGTAAATGGCCCAGGGACAGTGGCTGTAAATGGCCCAGGGACAGTGGTTGTAAATGACCCAGGGACAGTGGTTGTAAGTGACCCAGGGGCAGTGGCTGTAAATGGCCCAGGGGCAGTGGTTGTAAGTGACCCAGGGGCAGTGGCTGTAAATGGCCCAGGGGCAGTGGCTGTAAATGGCCCAGGGACAGTGGTTGTAAATGGCCCAGGGACAGTGGCTGTAAATGGCCCAGGGACAGACACAGGAGAATGAGAAACCCGCTGCCCTCGCCACTGCCGCCAGGCTCCTGCAATCAGTTGGCTGAAGCGTCAGACATGAACAATGGGGGCCCTGGTACCCACAGTGTTCCGTGCCCCAGTAAGCTCTCTCTCCCCTGTTGCATTGCCCCCCGTTACAGCCCAGCTGTTTGTTGTGACAGATCAGAAACAGAAGCAAATTCACCCCCCCTCACCTTGCGGGATTTATCCTTTGGGATTGCTCACAGGGATGTTCCCGACAACAATCTCTCATTCTGGGAGACGGTAGGACAGTCCAGGAGGATTCATGGAGCTCCATTAGAATGGGTGGGATGTCTTCTGAGGATAGGTTGGACAGGGTACGCTTCTACTTACTGCAGCTAAGAAGAGTAAGAGGCCAATTGATTGAATTAGGCAAGATCCTGAGGGGTGTTGACAGGGTGGGTGTGGAGAGGGTGTTTCCTCTTGTGGGAGAATCTGGAACTCGGGGGTCACGGTTTAAAAATAAGGGGTTGCCCATTTAAACGGAGATTAGGCGAAGTTTTTCACTCTGAGAGTCGAGAGGAACTCTCGTCCTCGAAAGGCAGTGGAAGCAGAATCTTTGAATATATATAAGACCGAGCTAGAGAGATTCTCGATAAATAAGGGGTCGGGGGTGTTTGGTGGGAATGTGGAGCCTCGAGTCTGCTCCACCTGGGGGATGTGGGAAGCTGTGTTGCTTGATTTCCAAGACTGATCCCTGTTTCCCAGTCATTCCCTCTCTCATTAAAACTGCGGAACTGCTCCCCTTGCTTACCCACACCTCAGATCACCCCTCCCCCCAGTATTTCATCTTCCCGACTTCCCTCTTCTCCCTCACTCCTTTCCAATTGTATTGCGAATGTCCCACACAAATCAGAAACACAAAACCAAACAACAGGCCGATTGTTAGCCAGCTTACCCCAGGACCCCAGCGGTATCCCTTGGTAACCCAGCAGATCTCCGTGTGACAGACCGGGCACCGTAACCAATCACAACCATCCTTCTTCTGCACTATTATCTTACACTTGGGGCAGTGCATCGCCTCTCCGTTCTGAACCATTGTCTGCAAAGGGAGAACTTTCACTGTTATTGACACAAATATACATTTAGAAACAACTTGACGGCCCCTCTTCTCCAAGTTGCTGCCTTAAGGAGTTGAGCTTGTCTGTGGTTCACTGCTAAAATTGACTCACATTCACACATGGGGGCCCATTCTCTGCAAACGAAAGGAATATGTTCAAGCCTCGCACCTCTTTTGAATTACCCAGAAGTCTATAGTGCCTTGTTGGTTTCTCCATGGCAACACCTCTGCCAATCAGAGTCAACTAGGAAACAAATCAGAATACCTGCAGTCTAGGTTGCGGTGAGTTTGAAATTTGGTATTCTTGTGTTTGTCCTGATGATGCAAAAGCTTCAGCAACAAGGCTCTCTTTTCAGTAAATATTCAATGCCTTATATAGAATTTCTGACGGGGACTTTCCGACAGGGAATTTCTTTTTCTGTAATATTGCTTGACCTTCTCCCCTTCCTCAGACCAAAACGCGATGAGAAACAGGAACAGGACCCCTCGAACCTACACTGCCAGTCAATAAGATCTTGCGTGAACTTGTACATTAATGCTCCTTTCCTGCCTAATCCCCATATCCCTCGGTCCCATTCCTGTCTAGAAATCAACTTATCTCTGCCTTGAATATTCTCAATGACTCAGCACCTACAGTTCGCTGGGGTAGAGAAGTGAAAAGATTCACATCTCAGCCAGTGATGGTTGACCCCTTATTCGGAGACTGTGACCCCCCCCCCCCCCCCCCCATGTTCCCATAAGAGGAAGCAGCCACTCAGTCAAACCCCCTGACAGTTCTGTACATTTCAATGCGATTATTATTCATACTCCACAGGTATCTTACACTCAGCGTCTCATCACAGGACAACCCTCTTATCCCAGGAACCAACCCAGTGAACCTTTGCTCCCGGGCTTTCTTAGATCAGCAGACTGAAACGGCACACAGCACTCCAGGTGTATTCTCAGCAAAGTCCCAATGGTCTGTTGCTCAAACTCTCATCTATGTTTTCATTAGCTCTAGACTTGACTATTGCAACGGTCCCCTTGGCTGGCTGTCTATCTTTCGGCCTCGATAAACCTGAACTCATCCAAACCTCTGCTGCCCCTGTCCGAGCCTGCACCAGGTTCTGTTCTCATTGGCTGACATCAGCACCTGGTGAAGCAAGGCCTCAATGTTAAAATTCTCATCTTTGCTTTGACATCCCACCATGGACTCCCCTCCTGCCTATTCCTGTAATCTCCTCCGAACCCCATAGCCCTCCGAGACCTTGGTACTCCTCCAATTCTGGCCTCTAGCCCACCACCACCGCCTTCAGCTGCCTGGGCCTTAGTGCTGGAATTCCTTCCCTAAACCTCTCCGTTGCTCTCGCCACCTTCACACACTCCCTTAAACGTTTGGTGCAGTTTTTGGCCACCAGCCCAATATCTCCTGGTTTGTCTCAGTGTTTGATAACATTCCTGCGATGCACTCTGGGATATCTTACTACATTAAAGGTGCTATATGAATGCACATTGTCATTGAACCTTGATCCATAACAGGAAAGGGGGTAGAAGAAGCGAATGGGGAGAGGGGGAGGGACGGAAGCAGCGAATGGGGAGAGGGGGAGGGACAGAAGCAGCGAATGGGGAGAGGGGGAGGGACAGAAGCAGCGAATGGGGACGGGGGGACAGAAGTAGCGAATGGGGAGAAGGGGGAGGGACAAAAGCAGCGAATGGGGAGAGGGGGAGGGGCAGAAGCAGCGAATGAGGAGGGGGGAGGGACAGAAGCAGCGAATGCGGAGAGGAGGAGGGGCAGAAGCAGCGAATGGGGAGGGGGACACAGAAGCAGCGAATGGGGAGAGGGGGAGGGACAGAAGCAGCGAATGGGGAGAGAGGGAGGGGCAGAAACAGCGAATGGGGAGTGGGGGAGGGACAGAAGCAGCGAATGGGGAGAGGGGGTGGGGCAGAAGCAGCGAATGGGGAGAGGGGAGGGGCAGAAGCAGCGAATGGGGAGAGGGGGAGGGGCAGAAGCAGCGAATGGGGAGGGGGAGGGGCAGAAGCAGCGAATGGGGAGAGGGGGAGGGGCAGAAGCAGCGAATGGGGAGAGGGGGAGGGGCAGAAGCAGCGAATGGAGGGGGGGGGACAGAAGCAGTGAATGGGGATGGGGGGGGTCAGAAGCAGCGAATCTCTGGTTGGCAATCAGTAGCTAGTGGTGTCACTCAGGGATCAGTGTTGGGCCCACAACTGTTCACAATTTACATTGATGATTTGGAGTTGGGGACCAAGGGCAATGTGTCCAAGTTTGCAGATGACACATATTAAAACATGCCGCTGTGCAGAGAGACAAGGGTGTGCTAGAGCATGAGTCGCAAAAAGTTGGTTTACAGGTGATTAAGAAGGCAAATGGAATTTTGTCCTTCATTGCTAGAGGGATGCAGTTTAAGACTAGGGAGGTTCTGCTGCAATTGTATAAGGTGTTAGTGAGGCCACAAGAGTATTGTGTTCAGTTTTGGTCTCCTTACTTGAGAAAGGACGTACTGGCATTGGAGGGTGTGCAGAGGAGATTCACTAGGTTAACCCCAGAGCTGAAGGGGTTGGATTACAAGGAGAGGTTGAGTAGACTGGGACTGTACTCGTTGGAATTTAGAAGGATGAGGGGGGATCTTAGAAACATATAAGATTATGAAGGGAATAGATAGGATAGATGCGGGCAGGTTGTTTCCCTGGCGGGTGAAAGCAGAACTAGGGGGCATAGCCTCAAAATAAGGGGAAGTAGATTTAGGACTGAGTTTATGAGGAACTTCTTCACCCAAAGGGTTGTGAATCTATGGAATTCCTTGCCCAGTGAAGAAGTAGAGGCCCCTTCATTAAATGTTTTTAAGATAAAGATAGATAGTTTTTTGAAGAATAAAGGGATTAAGGGTTATGGTGTTCGGGCCGGAAAGTGGAGCTGAGTCCACAAAAGATCAGCCATGATCTCATTGAATGGTGGAGCAGGCTCGAGGGGCCAGATGGCCTACTCCTGCTCCTAGTTCTTATGTAAACTTATGTTATGAATGGGGACGTGGATGGGGGGGGGACAGAAGCAGCGAATGGGAAGAGGGGGAGGGACAGAAGTAGCGAATGGGGAGGGGGAGGGACAGAAGCAGCGAATGGGGAGAGGGGGAGGGGCAGAAGCAGCAAATGGAGAGAGGGGGAGGGACAGAAGCAGCGAATGGGGAGAGGGGGAGGGACAGAAGCAGCGAATGGGGAGAGGGGAGGGACAGAAGCAGGGAATGGGGAGAGGGGGAGGGACAGAAGCAGCGAATGGGGAGAGGGGGAGGGACAGAAGCAGCGAATGGGGGGAGGGACAGAAGCAGCGAATGGGGGGAGGGACAGAAGTAGCGAATGGGGAGGGGGGAGGGACAGAATCAGGGAATGGGGAGAGGAGGGGGGACAGAAGCAGCGAATGGGGGAGGGACAGAACTAGCGAATGGGGAGAGGGGGAGGGGCAGAAGCAGCGAATGGGGAGAGGGGAAGGGACAGAAGTAGTGAATGGGGAGAGGGGGAGGGACAGAAGCAGCGAATGGGGACGGGGGGACAGAAGCAGCGAATGGGGAGAGGGGGAGGGACAAAAGCAGCGAATGGGGAGAGGGGGAGGGGCAGAAGCAGCGAATGGGGAGGGGGGAGGGGCAGAAGCAGCGAATGAGGAGGGGGGAGGGACAGAAGCAGCGAATGCAGAGAGGGGGAGGGGCAGAATCAGCGAATGGGGAGGGGGACACAGAAGCAGCGAATGGGAGAGGGGGAGGGACAGAAGCAGCGAATGGGGAGAGGGGGAGGGACAGAAGCAGCGAATGGGGAGAGGGGGAGGGACAGAAGCAGTGAATGGGGAGGGGGGAGGGACAGAAGCGGCGAATGGGGAGGGGGGGAGGGACAGAAGCAGCGAATGGGGAGAGGGGGAGGGACAGAAGCAGCGAATGGGGAGATGGGGAGGGACAGAAGCAGCGAATGGGGAGATGGGGAGGGACAGAAGCAGCGAATGGGGAGATGGGGAGGGACAGAAGGTTAAACTCCCTCATCTCTTTCGTCGCCCCTTTCTCCTTCCTGAACATTTCCTTTGGAATTCTCCATCAAACACAAACCTTCCCAGGGATTAAATCCTGTCCTGTATCGGGAAAGGCCACGTTAACTCTAAATGCTCTCTCACACTCCCCCCTCTTCACTAACTCTGATCACCGCCCCATTCTCCATCCGCTGATTCAATGGCAGGTTTACCGTCAGCATCTGAGTTGTGCGCCGAGCAGCGGAATCGTTCAGCGCCCGGCTACGCAAGTCATCTTGATACTGTTTGCAGTTCATTCCTTGGTGAATTTCCTGTGACGGGGAAGAGAAGGAAGAGGCAGGGTGAAACAGAGGATGCTGGTCAGCGAGGCTGAGGTAGTGGATGGTGAGAGGGGCATTGGGGGCTGAGGGGGGGGGGGGGGTTATACACCGTCCCGTCAATGAGGCCGGCTTGCCTGCTCAGCAAGTTCAAGCTGACCGACTTCACTCAGTGAGTCGCAGGACTGGACCATCCTGGGCTCAGAGAGGGAGACAACATCCCAATAACATGGATGTGGGACTGGCTGCATTTCCCAGCCGCTCGACATTCCGCCCAGTGACAGAGCAACCACCCCTCCCACCTGCTGGATCTGGAGCCACATGGAGGCCAGGCCGGGTAAGGACGGCAGATTTCCTTCCCGAAAGGACATTAGTGACCCAGATGGGTTTTTACAACAATTGCTGGTAGTTTCATGCTCGCTATTACGGAGACCAGTTTTAAATTCCACATTTATAAATTGAATTTAAATTCCACCAGCTCCTGCAGCGGGATTAGAATCCAGGTCCCAGAACGTCACCCTGGGCCTCGCCTGCTACTACGATGACATCACACACACTACACCACCATTTCCCCATGATGTCCCAGTCCGTCTAATCCCACTCTCCCTCTTACTCCCTGGAATATTAAAAAGTTATGCAATCTTTTATATCCACCTGAGAGGGCAGATCCAGTCTTAGTTTAAAACCACATCCAGACCCCCCTTCAGTACTGACCCTCTGACAGTGCAGCACTCCCTCAGTACTGACCCTCTGACAGGGCAGCACTCCCTCAGTACTGACCCTCTGACAGTGCAGCACTCCCTCAGTACTGACCCTCTGACAGTGCAGCACTCCCTCAGTACTGACCCTCTGACAGTGCGGCACTCCCTCAGTACTGACCCTCTGGCAGTGCAGCACTCCCTCAGTACTGACCCTCTGACAGTGCAGCACTCCCTCAGTACTGACCCTCTTACAGTGCAGCACTCCTTCAGTACTGACCCTCTGACAGTGCAGCACTCCCTCAGTACTGACCCTCTGACAGTGCAGCACTCCCTCAGTACTGACCCTCTGACAGTGCAACACTCCCTCGGTACTGACCCTCTGACAGTGAAGCACTCCCTCAGTACTGACCCTCTGACAGTGCAGCTCTCCCTCAGTACTGACCCTCTGACAGTGCAGCACTCCCTCCGTACTGATCCTCTGACAGTGCAGCACTCCCTCAGTACTGACCCTCTGACAGTGTAGCACTCCCTCAGTACTGACCCTCTGACAGTGTAGCACTCCCTCAGTACTGACCCTCTGACTGTGCTGCGCTCCCTCAGTACTGACCCTCTGACAGTGTGGCACTCCCTCAGTACTGACCCTCTGACAGTGCGGCACTCCCTCAGTACTGACCCTCTGACAGTGCGGCACTCCCTCAGTACTGACCCTCTGACAATGCAGCACTCCCTCAGTACTGACCCTCTGACAGTGTGGCACTCCCTCAGTACTGACTCTCTGACAGTGCGGCACTCCCTCAGTACTGACCCTCTGACAGTGCAGCGCTCCCTGAGTACTGACCCTCTGACAGTGCAGCGCTCCCTCAGTACTGACCCTCTGACAGTGCGGCACTCCCCCAGTACTGACACTCTGACAGTGCAGCTCTCCCTCAGTACTGACCCTCTGACAGTGCAGCACTCCCCCAGTACTGACACTCTGACAGTGCAGCACTCCCTCAGTACTGACCCTCTGACAGTGCGGCACTCCCTCAGTACTGACTCTCTGACAGTGCGGCACTCCCTTAGTAGTGACCCACTGACAGTGCAGCACTCCCTCAGTACTGACCCTCTGACAGTGCAGCACTCCCTCAGTACTGACCCTCTGACAGTGCGGCACTCCCTCAGTACTGACCCTCTGACAGTGCGGCACTCCCTCAGTACTGACCCTCTGACAGTGCAGCACTCCCTCAGTACTGACCCACTGACAGGGCAGCACTCCCTCAGTACTGACCCTCTGACAGTGCAGCACTCCCTCAGTACTGACCCTCTGACAGTGCAGCACTCCCTCAGTACTGACCCTCTGACAGTGTGGCACTCCCTCAGTACTGACCCTCTGACAGTGCTGTGCTTTGGGTTTAATGGTGCTCTAAGCTAACCCGGTTGATCTTTACCTTACAGAGCAGGCAGTTAAGCTTTGAGCAGATTGGGCAGCGGAATTCATTGACCGTGTCCTCGTAGATACACCAGCCCCTGCAGTCTGCCGTTTTGCAGTGGTAGCTGTTCTCACTGCTGCTCTCTGCCACACTCATGCCGCGATCCAGGAATTTATCATAGTCTTCGAGCGAAACCAGCTGGAATGACAAGTCCAAGAGCAACGTTTAGAACCGTGAATTCCCGTGTCCCACCTTGTACCCTTCACAACTCTCACCTCCATCGACCCCTTTTACAACTGAGATGGGAGCAGCGCACAGTCAGTCTCTATTTCCACTGCTCCTCAGTCACAACTTATGTTTAAATAATGTCTCCAGCTTGCTACATGACCAGATAGCTGCTTTACATATTAATCTAAGAATGAGCACTCAAGGCCCAGGTTTAGCTCAGTGGGCCGGACAGCTGGTTGGTGATGCGGAGCGAGGCCAGCAGCGTGGGTTCAATCCCCGTACCGGCTGAGGTTATTCATGAAGGCCCCGCCTCACTTCCGGGTGCGGTGATGACCAGCTAAGTCGCACGTTTCGGCAGCTCCCGGTGGAAAGGAATTTTTGGCTCTTGATAGGAGCCCCAACGGCAATTTTAACGGCTGAAAACACCGTGCGGTAAACCAGAAGGGTGTTCCCCCTGGACACGGATGGAAAAAGGAGAGGAAAGTGGCCGGATTGCGGTGGATCCTCTAGAGCAGCGGCAAGGAAGGCAAGCACAAAGCAAGATGGCGTCGGAAGGAGACAGTTTAATATGGGGCCCTGACCAACAAGAGTTCCTGCGGCGTTGCGTGGAAGAACTTAAAAAGGAGATGAAGAAGGAGCTGTTGGCCCCGATATTACAGGCGATTGAAGGGCTAAAGGAGGAGCAAAAGACCCAGGAACAGGAGCTTCGGGTCGTGAAGGCAAAGGCTGCTGAGAATGAGGACGACATACAGGGCCTGGTGGTGAAGACAGAGATGCACGAGGCACAGCACAAAAGGTGTGCGGAAAGGCTGGAGGTGCTGGAGAATAATGCGAGGAGGAAGAATTTAAGGATTCTTGGTCTTCCCGAAGGTGCAGAAGGGGTGGACGTCGGGGCATATGTGAGCACGATGCTGCACTCGTTAATGGGATCGGAGGCCCCGACGGGTCCGCTGGAGGTGGAGGGAGCCTATCGAGTTATGGCGCGAAGACCGAGGGCTGGAGAAATTCCTCGAGCCGTAGTGGTGAGATTTCTCCGATATAAGGACAGAGAGATGGTCCTCAGATGGGCAAAGAAAACTCGGAGCAGTAGGTGGGAGAACGCGGTGATCCGCATTTATCAAGATTGGAGTGCGGAGGTGGCGAGAAGGAGGGCAAGCTTTAATCGGGCCAAGGCGGTGCTGCACAAAAGGAAGGTTAAATTTGGAATGCTGCAGCCGGCAAGACTGTGGGTCACACATCAAGGGAAACACCACTACTTTGAAACGGCAGAAGAGGCGTGGACATTTATTGTCGAGGAGAAACTGGAATAAGCGGGCTAGAAAAAGAACGTTTGGGACAAAGTGGTGGGGCGAATATGTGGGGTGAAGAGGGGGGGGGGAAAAGGGGGAAGAGATGATTTCCCAAGTTGTTAATCCTGCGACCCTGTAACTTTTCTCTCTTCCCCATGCCGTGGGGGAGGGGGGGGAGGGAGGATGAGGAGCTGGGGGCGCCGGCCATTGGGGACGGGGCCAAATGGGAAGCGCGGGCTTTGTTCCCGCGCTATGGTAATCATGGCGGGAACAGGGAAGCAGGAAGGAGGGGGCCTCGCACAGTGGGAGCCGAGGTCACGGGGGGAAGCCGAGGTCGGCCAGAGTTTGCTGACTTCTGGGAGCAACATGGGGGGTGCAATTACGCTAGTGAGGGATCTAGCGGGGGGTGGGGGGTGGGGGGTGGGGGGGGGGTTAACTGGGTTGCTGCTGCTGGGGAGAAGGGGAGCTGGTATGGGGTGGGGTGGTAGGGGCGGGAGGGCGCCGTTGGGGCGAGATACGGCTACGTGGGAACCGGGTGAGGAGCTGGATTGAAAAAGGAGATGGCTAGTCGACAAGGGGGCGGGGGGGGGGGGGGGGGGGGTAAAGAGCCCCCCAACCCGGCTGATCACGTGGAATGTGAGAGGGCTGAACGGGCCGATAAAGAGGGCACGAGTACTCGCACACCTTAAGAAACTTAAGGCAGATGAGGTTATGCTGCAGGAGACGCATCTGAAACTGATAGACCAGGTCAGACTACGCAAAGGATGGGTGGGGCAGGTGTTTCATTCGGGGCTAGACGCAAAAAACAGGGGGGTGGCTATACTAGTGGGGAAGCGGGTAATGTTTGAGGCAAAGACCATAGTGGCGGATAGTGGGGGCAGATACGTGATGGTGAGTGGCAAATTACAAGGGGAGGCGGTGGTCTGAGTGAACGTATATGCCCCGAACTGGGATGATGCCAACTTTATGAGGCGTATGTTAGGACGTATCCCGGACCTAGAGGTGGAGAAGTTGGTAATGGGTGGAGATTTTAACACGGTGCTGGAACCAGGGCTGGACAGATCGAGGTCCAGGACCGGAAGGAGGCCGGCTGCAGCTAGGGTGCTTAAGGACTTTATGGAGCAGATGGGAGGAGTAGACCCCTGGAGATTTAGTAGACCTAGGAGTAAGGAGTTTTCGTTTTTCTGCTATGTCCACAAAGTTTATTCACGGATAGACTTTTTTGTTTTGGGAAGGGCACTGATCCCGAAGGTGACGTGGACGGAGTACACGGCTATAGCTATTTCGGATCACGCTCCACATTGGGTGGACCTGGAGATAGGGGAGGAAAAAGAACAGCGTCCACCCTGGAGAATGGACATGGGACTAATGGCAGATGAGGGGGTGTGTTTAAGGGTGAGGGGGTGTACTGAAAGGTACTTGGGACTCAATAATAATGGGGAGGTCCAGGTGGGAGTGATCTGGGAGGCGCTGAAGGCAGTGGTTAGAGGGGAGCTGATATCTATTAGGGCACATAAAGGAAAGCAGGAGGGTAGGGAAAGGGAGCAGTTGTTGAAAGAACTTCTGAGGGTGGACAGACAATATGCGGAGGCACCGGAGGAGGGACTGTACAGGGAAAGGCAAAGGCTACATGTAGAATTTGACTTGTTGACTACGGGTAATGCAGAGGCACAATGGAGGAAGGCACAGAGTGTACAGTACGAATATGGGGAGAAGGCGAGCAGGTTGCTGGCCCACCAACTGAGGAAAAGGGGAGCAGCAAGGCAGATAGGGGGGGTGAGAGATGAGGAGTAAGAGATGGAGCGGGGAGCGGAGAGAGTGAATGGAGTGTTCAAGGCATTTTATGAAAGATTATATGAAGCTCAGCCCCCAGATGGGAAGGAGAGAATGATGTGCTTTCTGGATCAGCTGGAATTCCCTAAGGTGGAGGAGCAGGAGAGGGCGGGACTGGGAGCACAGATTGAGACGGAGGAAGTAGTGAAAGGGATTGGGAGCATGCAGGCGGGGAAGGCCCCGGGACCAGACGGATTCCCAGTTGAATTCTATAGGAAATATATGGACTTGCTGGCCCCGCTACTGATAAGAACCTTTAATGAGGCGAGGGAAAGGGGGCAGCTGCCCCCGACTATGTCAGAGGCAACGATATCGCTCCTCCTAAAGAAGGAAAAAGACCCGCTGCAATGCGGGTCCTATAGGCCTATTTCCCTCCTGAATGTGGACGCTAAGATTCTGGCCAAGGTAATGGCAACGAGGATAGAGGATTGTGTCCCGGGGGTGGTTCATGAGGACCAAACTGGGTTTGTGAAGGGGAGACAGCTGAATACAAATATACGGAGGCTGCTAGGGGTAATGATGATGCCCCCACCAGAGGGGGAAGCGGAGATAGTGGTGGCGATGGATGCCGAGAAAGCATTTGATAGAGTGGAGTGGGATTATTTGTGGGAGGTGCTGAGGAGATTTGGCTTTGGAGATGGGTATATCAGATGGGTACAGTTGCTGTATAGGGCTCCGATGGCGAGCGTGGTCACGAATGGACGGGGGTCTGATTATTTTCGGCTCCATAGAGGGACGAGGCAGGGATGTCCTCTGTCCCCGTTACTGTTTGCACTGGCAATTGAGCCCCTGGCCATAGCATTGAGGGGTTCCAGGAAGTGGAGGGGAGTACTCAGGGGAGGAGAAGAACACCGGGTATCTCTGTATGCGGATGATTTGTTGCTATATGTGGCGGACCCGGCGGCGGGGATGCCAGAGATAATGCGGATACTTGGGGAGTTTGGGGATTTTTCAGGGTATAAATTGAACATGGGGAAAAGTGAGTTGTTTGTGGTGCATCCAGGGGAGCAGAGCAGAGAAATAGAGGATTTACCGTTGAGGAAGGTAACAAGGGACTTTCGGTACTTGGGGATCCAGATAGCCAAGAATTGGGGTACATTACATGGGCTTAATTTAACACGGTTGGTGGAACAGATGGAGGAGGACTTTAAGAGATGGGACATGGTGTCCCTGTCACTGGCAGGTAGGGTGCAGGCGGTTAAAATGGTGGTCCTCCCGAGATTCCTTTTTGTGTTTCAGTGCCTCCCGGTGATGGTCACGAAGGCTTTTTTCAAAAGAATCGAGAAGAGTATTATGAGTTTTGTGTGGGCCGGGAAGACCCCGAGAGTGAGGAGGGGATTTTTGCAGCGCAGTAGGGACAGGGGGGGGCTGGCACTACCGAGCCTAAGTGAGTACTACTGGGCTGCCAATATTTCAATGGTGTGTAAGTGGATGGGAGAAGAGGAGGGAGCGGCGTGGAAGAGATTGGAGAGGGCACCCTGCAGGGGGACTAGCCTACAAGCTATGGTGACGGCACCGTTGCCGTTCTCACCGAAGAAATACACCACAAGCCCGGTGGTGGTGGCTACATTGAAAATTTGGGGGCAGTGGAGACGGCATAGAGGAAGGACGGGAGCCTCGGTGCGGTCCCCGATAAGAAATAACCATAGGTTTGTTCCGGGGAGAATGGATGGGGGATTTGGAGCATGGCAAAGAGCAGGAGTAACACAATTGAGAGATCTGTTTGTAGATGGGACGTTTGCGAGTCTGGGAGCGCTGACGGAAAAATATGGGTTGCCCCAAGATAATGCATTTCGGTATATGCAACTGAGGGCTTTTGCGAGGCAACAGGTGAGGGAATTCCCGCAGCTCCCGACGCAGGAGGTGCAGGATAGAGTGATCTCAGAGACATGGGTGGGGGATGGTAAGGTGTCGGACATATATAGGGAAATGAGGGACGAGGGGGAGATCATGGTAGATGAGCTGAAAGGGAAATGGGAAGAAGAGCTGGGGGAGGAGATTGAGGAGGGGCTGTGGGCTGATGCCCTATGTAGGGTAAACTCATCGTCCTCGTGTGCCAGGCTAAGCCTGATACAATTTAAGGTGTTACACAGGGTGCATATGACTGGAGCACGGCTCAGTAAATTTTTTGGAGTAGAGGATAGGTGTGCGAGATGCTCGAGAAGCCCAGCGAATTACACCCACATGTTCTGGTCATGCCCGGCACTACAGGGGTTTTGGGTGGGGGTGGCAAAGGTGCTTTCGAAGGTGGTGGGGGTCCAGGTCGAACCAAGCTGGGGGTTGGCTATATTCGGGGTTGCAGAAGAGCCGGGAGTGCAGGAGGCGAGAGAGGCCGATGTTTTGGCCTTTGCGTCCCGAGTAGCCCGGCGCAGGATATTGTTAATGTGGAAGGAAGCCAAACCCCCGGGTGTGGAGACCTGGTTAAACGACATGGCAGGGTTTATAAAGTTAGAACGGATTAAGTTCGTACTAAGGGGTTCGGCTCAAGGGATCACCAGGCGGTGGCAACCGTTCGTCGACTACCTCACAGAAAGATAGAGGGAATGGAAAAGAAGAAGACAACAGCAGCAACCCGGGGGGGGGGTGGGAAATAAAAAAAATGAAGGCCCCGCCTTCTCAACCTCACCCCTCGCCTGAGGTGTGGTGACCCTCAGGTTAAACCACCACCAGTCAGATCTCCCCCTCAAAGGGGAAAGCAGCCTCTGGTACGGCCCCTGTGCCCAGCGCCTCCCCCGCACAATCGCTCTCCAGTTCCTCGCCACAGAGCAGTGGGGAGAGCGGACACCCCTGCCTCGTCCCCTGGTGCAGCCCAAAATATCCCAAACTCTCTCGGTTCGTCCGCACACGTGACCAGACCCAGTCCACAAACCCCTGCCTGAACCCGAACCGCCCCAACACCTCCCACAAATACCCCCACTCCACCCGATCAAACGCCTTCTCCGCGCGCATCTCCATCACCACCTGCACCTCCTGCCCCTCCGGAGGCATCATGATTACACGGAGCACCTCCTCCCCTTCACACAACCTGTTTCTTCCTCGCCTATCACCGCCAGGACGCAGCCCTCGATTGAAAATCCACAACCTTCCGAGATGGCTGTGTTCTTCTAATTCTAGACTCTGCCAGCTCATCCCGAACATTCATTCTTCCACCACTGGCAGACGTGCCTTCAGCTGCCTGGTCTCAAGCTCTGGAATCCACTTCCTAAACCTCCCTTTCTTTGACATGTTGCAATATCTATCTCTTTTGGTCATCCATCCTTGTGTGGCTCAATATTGAACTGTTTGTGATAATGCTCCTGTGAAACAGCTTGGGACGTTTAACTGCTTTAAAGGTGCTTTATAAATGTAGGGTTTGGTTATTGATTCCCCAAAGTTAATCAATAATAATAAAATTAGGGTTCGGGTTATGGCTGTTCCACATTGAGCTGGCTGGCTGCTTCTTGAACATGATTGGGGTGGGGCTCCATTCCTGGCAGCTGCTACTCGCTCAGATAGCAGTCACACTGAATGTTGAGAAAGGGCTGGTTAACTGCAGGTGGCATCACCGCCTGTGTTTCCAGCTATCCTCACCTGATCCCACTGTGGCGATTGTCCTTTTAAGGGTAAGTAAGGGTCACCTGGTCTGGGGGAACCAATGGGAACTCAGAGTAAGGAGACTCTCTGAAAGGACATCTTTACACCGACACTCTGGAGCCGGGCTGGGGCAACACTGGTTGGGGGTCGAGGAATAGTTGGAGAGCCTGGAAGATTTCCCCTCACCACCCAGGGGTTGGGTCCAGTTGCTGACTGGCTGTCATCATTAACCTGCTTCTCCCCCACAGGGATCAGGTGGTGAGTAGAAGCTCAAGAGATCAGGATGTAACATAAACCAGTGGGAGCCGTTGGAGGCCATTCAGCCCCTCCAGCATGGTAGGTTGTTGCAAAAGGTTAAATCTCACGGAATCCAGGGCGGGGGAATTGGCTTGTGGACCAAAGCCAAAGGGAGGTTGTGGAAGGTCGTTTTTCCGACTGGAGGCCTGTGACCAGCGGTGTGCCTCAGGGATCGGTGCTGGGTCCACTGTTATTTGTTGTATATATTAATGATTTGGATGCGAATGTAGGAGGCACTGTAGTAAGTTTGCAGATGACACCAAGTGGATATAGTGGACAGTGAAGAAGTTTATATCAGATTGCAACAGGGTCTTGCCCAATTGGCCAGTGGGCCGATGGAGTTTCATTTGGATAAATGTGAGGTGCTGCATTTTGGTCGATCAAATCAGGGCAGGACCTACTCAGTTAATGGTAGGGAGTTGGGGAGAGTTATAGAACAAAGAGATCTAGGAATACAGGTTCATAGCTCCTTGAAGGTGGAGTCGCAGGTGGACAGGGGGGTGAAGAAGGCATTCGGCATGCTCGGTTTTATTGGTCAGAGTATCGAATACAGGAGTTGGGACGTACATAGAACATAGAACATAGAACAATACAGCGCAGTACAGGCCCTTCGGCCCACGATGTTGCACCAAAACAAAAGCCATCTAACCTACACTATGCCATTATCATCCATATGTTTATCCAATAAACTTTTAAATGCCCTCAATGTTGGCGAGTTCACTACTGTAGCAGGTAGGGCATTCCACGGCCTCACTACTCTTTGCGTAAAGAACCTACCTCTGACCTCTGTCCTATATCTATTACCCCTCAGTTTAAAGTTATGTCCCCTCGTGCCAGCCATATCCATCCGCGGGAGAAGGCTCTCACTGTCCACCCTATCCAACCCCCTGATCATTTTGTATGCCTCTATTAAGTCTCCTCTTAACCTTCTTCTCTCCAACGAAAACAACCTCAAGTCCTCATAAGATTTTCCCTCCATACCAGGCAACATCCTGGTAAATCTCCTCTGCACCCGCTCCAAAGCCTCCACGTCCTTCCTATAATGCGGTGACCAGAACTGTACGCAATACTCCAAATGCGGCCGGACCAGAGTTCTGTACAGCTGCAACATGACCTCCCGACTCCGGAACTCAATCCCTCTACCAATACAGGCCAACACTCCATAGGCCTTCTTCACAACCCTATCAACCTGGGTGGCAACTTTCAGGGATCTATGTACATGGACACCTAGATCCCTCTGCTCATCCACACTTTCAAGAACTTTACCATTAGCCAAATATTCCGCATTCCTGTTATTCCTTCCAAAGTGAATCACCTCACACTTCTCTACATTAAACTCCATTTGCCACCTCTCAGCCCAGCTCTGCAGCTTATCTATATCCCTCTGTAACCTGCTACATCCTTCCACACTATCGACAACACCACCGACTTTAGTATCGTCTGCAAATTTACTCACCCACCCTTCTGCGCCTTCCTCTAGGTCATTGATAAAAATGACAAACAGCAACGGCCCCAGAACAGATCCTTGTGGTACTCCACTTGTGACTGTACTCCATTCTGAACATTTCCCATCAACCACCACCCTCTGTCTTCTTTCAGCTAGCCAATTTCTGATCCACATCTCTAAATCACCCTCAATCCCCAACCTCCGTATTTTCTGCAATAGCCTACCGTGGGGAACCTTATCAAACGCTTTGCTGAAATCCATATACACCACATCAACTGCTCTACCCTCATCTACCTGTTCAGTCACCTTCTCAAAGAACTCAATAAGGTTTGTGAGGCATGACCTACCCTTCACAAAGCCATGCTGACTATCCCTGATCATATTATTCCTATCTAGATGATTATAAATCTTGTCTCTTATAATCCCCTCCAAGACTGTACCCACTACAGACGTGAGGCTCACCGGTCTATAGTTGCCGGGGTTGTCTCTGCTCCCCTTTTTGAACAAAGGGACCACATTTGCTGTCCTCCAGTCCTCTGGCACTATTCCTGTAGCCAATGATGACATAAAAATCAAAGCCAAAGGTCCAGCAATCTCTTCCCTGGCCTCCCATAGAATCCTAGGATAAATCCCATCAGGTCCCGGGGACTTATCTATTTTCAGCCTGTCCAGAATTGCCAACACCTCTTCCCTACGTACCTCAATGCCATCTATTCTATTAGCCTGGGGCTCAGCATTCTCCTCCACAACATTATCTTTTTCCTGAGTGAATACTGACGAAAAATATTCATTTAGTATCTCGCCTATCTCTTCAGACTCCACACACAATTTCCCATCCCTGTCCTTGACTGGTCCTACTCTTTCCCTAGTCATTCGCTTATTCCTGACATACCTATAGAAAGCTTTTGGGTTTTCCTTGATCCTTCCTGCCAAATACTTCTCATGTCCCCTCCTTGCTCGTCTTAGCTCTCTCTTTAGATCCTTCCTCGCTACCTTGTAACTATCCATCGCCCCAACCGAAACTTCACACTTCATCTTCACATAGGCCTCCTTCTTCCTCTTAACAAGAGATTCCACTTCCTTGGTAAACCACGGTTCCCTCGCTCGACGCCTTCCTCCCTGTCTGACCGGTACATACTTATCAAGAACACGCAGTAGCTGATCCTTGAACAAGCCCCACTTATCCAGTGTGCCCAACACTTGCAGCCTACTTCTCCACCTTATCCCCCCCAAGTCACGTCTAATGGCATCATAATTGCCCTTCCCCCAGCTATAACTCTTGCCCTGCGGTGTATACTTATCCCTTTCCATCATTAACGTAAACGTCCCGAATTGTGGTCACTGTCCCCAAAGTGCTCTCCTACCTCCAAATCCAACACCTGGCCTGGTTCATTACCCAAAACCAAATCCAACGTGGCCTCGCCTCTTGTTGGCCTGTCAACATATTGTTTCAGGAAACCCTCCTGCACACACTGTACAAAAAACGACCCATCTATTGTACTCGAACTATATATTTTCCAGTCAATATTTGGAAAGTTAAAGTCTCCCATAATAACTACCCTGTTACTTTCGCTCATATCCAGAATCATCTTCGCCATCCTTTCCTCTACATCCCTAGAACTATTAGGAGGCCTATAAAAAACTCCCAACAGGGTGACCTCTCCTTTCTTGTTTCTAACTTCAGCCCATACTACCTCGGAAGAAGAGTCCCCATCTAGCATCCTCTCCGCCACCGTAATACTGCTCTTGACTAGCAGCGCCACACCTCCCCCTCTTTTGCCTCCTTCTCTGAGCTTACTAAAACACCTAAACCCCGGAACCTGCAACATCCATTCCTGTCCCTGCTCTATCCATGTCTCCGAAATGGCCACAACATCGAAGTCCCAGGTACCAACCCACGCTGCCAGTTCCCCTACCTTGTTTCGTATACTCCTGGCATTGAAGTAGACACACTTCAAACCACCTACCTGAACGCTGGCCCCCTCCTGCGACGTCAAATCTGTGCTCCTGACCTCTATACTCTCATTCTCCCTTACCCTAAAACTACAATCCAGGTTCCCATGCCCCTGCTGCATTAGTTTAAACCCCCCCAAAGAGCACTAACAAATCTCCCCCCCAGGATATTTGTGCCCCTCAGGTTCAGATGTAGACCATCCTGTCTGTAGAGGTCCCACCTTCCCCAGAAAGAGCCCCAGTTATCCAAAAATCTGAAACCCTCCCGCCTGCACCATCCCTGTAGCCACGTGTTTAAATGCTCTCTCTCCCTATTCCTCATCTCACTATCACGTGGCACGGGCAACAACCCAGAGATAACAACTCTGTTTGTTCTCGTTCTGAGCTTCCATCCTAGCTCCCTGAAAGCCTGCCTGACATCCTTGTCCCCTTTCCTACCTATGTCGTTGGTGCCAATGTGGACCACGACTTGGGGCTGCTCCCCCTCCCCCCTAAGGACCCGGAAAACACGATCCGAGACATCACGTACCCTTGCACCTGGGAGGCAACATACCAAACGTGAGTCTCTCACGCTCCCACAAAATCTCCTATCTGTGCCCCTGACTATAGAGTCCCCAATTACTAATGCTCTGCTCCTCTCCCCCCTTCCCTTCTGAGCAACAGGGACAGACTCCGTGCCAGAGGCCCGTACCCCATGGCTTACCCCTGGTAAGTCGTCCCCCCCACAAGTATCCAAAGCGGTATACTTGTTTCTCAGGGGAACGACCGCAGGGGATCCCTGCACTGACTGTTTTTTCCCAGTCCCTCTTACAGTTACCCACCTATCTCCAATCTTTGGTGTAACTAATTCCCTGAAGCTGCTATCTATGACCCCTTCTGCCTCCCGAATGATCCGAAGTTCTTCCAACTCCAGCTCCAGTTCCCTAACTCGGTCTTGGAGGAGCTGGAGATGGCAGCACTTCCTGCAGGTAAAATCAGCAGGGACACTAACTGCATCCCTCACCTCAAACATCCTGCAGGAGGAACATTGCACTCCCTTCCCTGCCATTCCTCTAACTTTCTACCAAGATCTGGCTAACAACTAAATTAAATTTTTATAAAAAATAATAATAATATAATAAAAATATGGTACTTACCTCAGACCAATGGGTTTTATTATTAGGTTAGAGGAGGAGGGCGGGTGGGAGACACTACACGTGTAGTGTCTCGGGTTTCCTCTTCACCAGAATTTATTGGTGAGGGTCTTCCCAGACGTCCGCGGGTCGACTTCCTGATCCCGCCTAAAAAACTAATTTAAAAAAAAAGAAAAATTCTCAGCTCCTGCTGAAATTGACTAACCAGCCAGCTCCACTCCCGCCGAAATCGACTGGCCTGCCCCTGCAAAGAGAAGTGCTTTTAAAGGTTGACTTACCTCCCAGCAACCTCCTTCCGCAATGCTCCCGCTGAAATTGACTAACCAGCTGCTCTCACGCCGCCGAAATCGACTCAAGTCGATTGTTGAAGTTGTACAAGACATTGGTAAGACCAGGCATTGTCAAACTTGGGGGCGCGACCTACGGGTGGGTCGCGGGCGTTTGTCGGGACGGCCGCGGAGCTGTCCATCGCGGCGCTCCCAATCGCGCAAATCTGCATGCAACAGCCGCAGCAGCCGGCTGTTAATAACGGCGGCTGCAAGCGGCCTTCAAAATGGCCGCAAACATGTAAATCACCGGCCGATGATCGGGCGCGCATGCGCAGCGCGGCCGCGTTTGTTTTTTAAACGGTCGCAGCTTTTTGTTTTACAAATCCAGGGGGGTTTTATTCATTTATTTTATTCATTTAATTTTTATTTTTTTCATTTATTTTATTCATTTTATTTTAATTCTTTTTACAAGTTCGGGGGGGGGTTTATTTGATAAAAGTTTACAGGAAAAAAATGCAGAACTTTGGACAGCTGGAGACTCCATACTTTCCGACACCGGAAGGCTTCACCTTAATCCAACACGTTCCATTGGAGGAGCGTGTACGAGGGCCAAAGGGACCCAAACCCATTTCCTCCATTTTTGTCAGCAGCAAACAAGGTAAGAGAAAATGGTGGGTCGCGCAGGTCGGCCGGCGTGGGTCACGAAGTTCGGCCGGCGTGGGTCGCAAAGGTCGGCCGGTTGGTAAAAACGGGTCCCCAGAATAAAAGTTTGAAGAACACTGGATAAGACCACACATGGAATACTGTGTTCAATTCTGGTCACCCTATTATAGGAAGGATATTGTTAAACTAGAAAGAGTGCAGAAGAGATTTACGAGGATGCTACCAGGACTTGATAGTCTGAGTTATAAGTAGAGGCTGGATAGACTGGGACTTTCTTCCCTGGAGTGTAGGAGGCTTAGGGGTGACCTTATAGAGGTCTATAAAATAATGAGGGGCATTGATAAGGTAGGTAGTCAAGATTGTTTCTCAAAGTAAGAGGAGTCTAGAACTAGAGGGCAGAGGTTAAAGGTGAGAGGGGAGAGATACAAAAGGGTCCATGGGGAAATGTTTTCACACAGAGGGTGGTGAGTGTCTGGAACGAGCTGCCAGGGGCAGTGGTAGAGGCGGGTACAATTTTCTCCTTTAAAAGCAGTTAGACAGTTATATGGGCAGGGTGGGTATAGAGGAATTTGGGCCAAATGTGGGCAAGCGGGACAAGCTCAGTGATAGAAACGGGGCAGCATGGACAAGCTGGGCCGAAGGGCCTGTTTCCATGCTGTGAACCTCTCTGACTCTATGGCCTTGCTCTGAGATACAGATCTTTGCTGACCTGTATTTCAATTCCGTTTCCAGCATTCACTCGATATCTCAAGATTCCTTTCCAAAAAAAAAAAATCTACCCCCCCCCCCCCCGCAATGTGAGCAAGATAGTATGATGGGAAAGAAATTAATCTGCAGTTCCAGAGGTCACTCCGTCCGGACTCCTCCCCGGATACCAGAGGTCACTCCACTCAGACCCCCTCCCCGGATACCAGAGGTCACTCCACTCAGACCCCTCCTCGGATACCAGAGGTCACTCCACTCAGACCCCTCCCCGGATACCAGAGGTCACTCCGTCCGGACCCCTCCCCGGATACCAGAGGTCACTCCACTCAGACCCCTCCTCCTCGGATACCAGAGGTCACTCCACTCAGATCCCTCCTCCTCGGATACCAGAGGTCACTCTGCTCAGACCCCACCCCGGATACCAGAGGTCACTCTGCTCAGACCCCTCCTCCTCGGATACCAGAGGTCACTCCACTCAGACCCCTCCTCGGATACCAGAGGTCACTCCACTCAGACCCCTCCCCGGATACCAGAGGTCACTCCGCTCAGACCCCTCCTCCTCGGATACCAGAGGTCACTCCACTCAGACCCCTCCCCGGATACCAGAGGTCACTCCGTCCGGACCCCTCCCCGGATACCAGAGGTCACTCCACTCAGACCCCTCCTCCTCGGATACCAGAGGTCACTCCACTCAGACCCCTCCTCCTCGGATACCAGAGGTCACTCCACTCAGACCCCTCCTCCTCGGATACCAGAGGTCACTCCACTCAGACCCCTCCTCGGATACCAGAGGTCACTCCACTCAGACCCCTCCCCGGATACCAGAGGTCACTCCGCTCAGACCCCTCCTCCTCGGATACCAGAGGTCACTCCACTCAGACCCCTCCTCGGATACCAGAGGTCACTCCACTCAAACCCCTCCCGGATACCAGAGGTCACTCCGTCCGGACCCCTCCCCGGATACCAGAGGTCACTCCGTCCGGACCCCTCCCGGATACCAGAGGTCACTCCACTCAGACCCCTCCCCGGATACCAGAGGTCACTCCGTCCGGACCCCTCCCCGGATATCAGAGGTCACTCCGTCCGGACCCCTCCCCGGATACCAGAGGTCACTCCGTCCGGACCCCTCCCCGGATACCAGAGGTCACTCCGTCCGGACCCCTCCCCGGATACCAGAGGTCACTCCACTCAGACCCCTCCTCCTCGGATACCAGAGGTCACTCCACTCAGACCCCTCCTCCTCGGATACCAGAGGTCACTCCACTCAGACCCCTCCTCGGATACCAGAGGTCACTCCACTCAGACCCCTCCCCGGATACCAGAGGTCACTCCGCTCAGACCCCTCCTCGGATACCAGAGGTCACTCCACTCAGACCCCTCCTCGGATACCAGAGGTCACTCCACTCAGACCCCTCCCCGGATACCAGAGGTCACTCCACTCAGACCCCTCCTCCTCGGATACCAGAGGTCACTCCACTCAGACCCCTCCTCGGATACCAGAGGTCACTCCACTCAAACCCCTCCCGGATACCAGAGGTCACTCCGCTCAGACCCCCTCCCCGGATACCAGAGGTCACTCCGTCCGGACCCCTCCCCGGATACCAGAGGTCACTCCGTCCGGACCCCTCCCCGGATACCAGAGGTCACTCCGTCCGGACCCCTCCCGGATACCAGAGGTCACTCCACTCAGACCCCTCCCCGGATACCAGAGGTCACTCCGTCCGGACCCCTCCCCGGATATCAGAGGTCACTCCGTCCGGACCCCTCCCCGGATACCAGAGGTCACTCCGTCCGGACCCCTCCCCGGATACCAGAGGTCACTCCGTCCGGACCCCTCCCCGGATACCAGAGGTCACTCCGCTGAGACCCCTCCCCGGATACCAGAGGTCACTCCGTCCGGACCCCTCCCCAGATACCAGAGGTCACTCCGTCCGGACCCCTCCTCCTCGGATACCAGAGGTCACTCCGCTCAGACCCCTCCCCGGATACCAGAGGTCACTCCGTCCAGACCCCTCCCCGGATACCAGAGGTCACTCCGTCCGGACCCCTCCCCGGATACCAGAGGTCACTCCGTCCGGACCCCTCCCCGGATACCAGAGGTCACTCCGCTCAGACCCCTCCCCGGATACCAGAGGTCACTCTGTCCAGACCCCTCCCCGGATACCAGAGGTCACTCCGTCCAGACCCCTCCCCGGATACCAGAGGTCACTCCGCTCAGACCCCTCCCCGGATACCAGAGGTCACTCCGTCCAGACCCCTCCCCGGATACCAGAGGTCACTCCGCTCAGACCCCTCCCCAGATACCAGAGGTCACTCCGTCCGGACCCCTCCCCGGATACCAGAGGTCACTCCGTCCGGACCCCTCCCCGGATACCAGAGGTCACTCCGTCCAGACCCCTCCCCGGATACCAGAGGTCACTCCACTCAGACCCCTCCCCAGATACCATAGGTCACTCCGCTCGGGCCCCTCCCCGGATACCAGAGGTCACTCCGCTCAGACCCCCTCCCCGGATACCAGAGGTCACCCCGCTGAGACCCCTCCCCGGATACCAGAGGTCACTCCGTCCGGACCCCTCCCCGGATACCAGAGGTCACTCCGCTCAGAGACCCCTCCCCGGATACCAGAGGTCACTCCACTCGGACCCCTCCTCCCCGGATACCAGAGGTCACTCCGTCCGGACCCCTCCCCGGATACCAGAGGTCACTCCGCTGAGACCCCTCCCCGGATACCAGAGGTCACTCCGTCCGGACCCCTCCCCGGATACCAGAGGTCACTCCGTCCGGACCCCTCCTCCTCGGATACCAGAGGTCACTCCGCTCAGACCCCTCCCCGGATACCAGAGGTCACTCCGTCCGGACCCCTCCCCAGATACCAGAGGTCACTCCGTCCGGACCCCTCCCCGGATTCCAGAGGTCACTCCGCTCAGACCCCTCCCCGGATACCAGAGGTCACTCCGTCCGGACCCCTCCCCGGATACCAGAGGTCACTCCACTCGGAGACCCCTCCCCGGATATCAGAGGTCACTCCGCTCAGACCCCTCCCCGGATACCAGAGGTCACTCCACTCAGACCCCTCCCCGGATACCAGAGGTCACTCCGCTCAGACCCCTCCCCGGATACCAGAGGTCACTCCGTCCGGACCCCTCCCCGGATACCAGAGGTCACTCCATCCGGACCCCTCCCCGGATACCAGAGGTCACTCCGCTCAGACCCCTCCCCGGATACCAGAGGTCACTCCGCTCAGACCCCTCCCCGGATACCAGAGGTCACTCCGCTCAGACCCCTCCCCGGATACCAGAGGTCACTCCGCTCAGACCCCTCCCCGGATAACAGAGGTCACTCCGCTCAGACCCCTCCCCGGATACCAGAGGTCACTCCGCTCAGACCCCTCCCCGGATACCAGAGGTCACTCCGCTCAGACCCCTCCCCGGATACCAGAGGTCACTCCGCTCAGACCCCTCCCCGGATACCAGAGGTCACTCCGCTCAGACCCCTCCCCGGATACCAGAGGTCACTCCGCTCAGACCCCTCCCCGGATACCAGAGGTCACTCCACTCAGACCCCTCCCCGGATACCAGAGGTCACTCCGCTCAGAGACCCCTCACCGGATACCAGAGGTCACTCTGCTCAGACACCTCCCCGGATATCAGAGGTTACTCTGCTCAGAGACCCCTCCCTGGAGACCAGAGGTCACTCCGCTCAGACCCCTCCCGGATACCAGAGGTCACTCACCGCTCGGACTTCCCGTTCCTGGAGTTTGCTGTCACACGCGTAGCTTTCATCCCTGTATGGACAGGGCACCTGTGGGTGAGTGCAGCTCCGAATCAGCTGTTTCAGACAGTCTCTGTGGGCAGGACAACAGCAATTATTGATGCACCTTCTGTAAAATCTTTGCTTATCTCTCATCTCCTGTTACACCATAATGAAGGAGTGTATTCAGCCCATCTCCGATCACCTATCCCCAACCGCCCGTTTAAGTTTCAAATGGGTTCCTGGTTCAACCTAGAGTCCCAGGCTTCAACAAGCATCTAAGTTAGCATTTTTCCAATCTATCAGAACCTTTCCCGTGTCCAGGGAATTTTGGAATATTACAAACAATGGATCGACTATCTCCACTGCCGCTTCCTTTATCACCCTAGGATGTAGGCCATCCGGCCCTGGGGACTTGTCTGCCCTCAATCCCAAGTTTGTTGAGTACCGTTTCCCTATTGATGCTGATTGTTCCTGGTTCCACCCTTTCTATTTCCTCTGAATTACCCGTTCCTATCGGAATGATATCAGTGTCCTTCCCCGTGAAAACTGAGGCAAAATATTGATTTAGCATCTCTGCCATGATCAGTAAGTTTGAGATGATGTGACAATTAGTGGTGTGGTCAATGGCGAGGGGGCGTTTGTGGTGGACCTTTAACAGAATTGGCCTGGCAAGCGGTGGGGATGGATCGGGCCTGCAGTGTATCCAGACGGTCAAGCATTCCCTTCTCAGCGATGGGCAGCCTTTCCTGCGGCACTCACATCCTGAGGGTGGATTGGGGAATTAGGAAAAGGAGCAGGGCATGGAGGCCCTCGGGCCTGTTGTGCCATTTAATGAGATCGGGGCTGATCTGTGACCTTGCTCCGTACGGACGGACGAGAAGAACAATATCGCCAGAAAGAGAAGGTTGTTGACAAGAGGAGACGTGCGGGTGTGCGGCTGTACAAGTGCTGTATTCTCACCTGCAGAAGGAGTGTAGGCAATCTCGCAGCACAACCCCCTCCCCTGGCTTCACATCCAGCAGGCAGATGCGACACTCAATGGGCTCGTGATTGAGAACCAGGTGTTGCCCGTCGAGCTGCAGAAGGCTCTGGTAATTCCGCAGACGCTTTTCCTCCAATTCCTGAAGCAACAAGGGGCAAATACAGACCAACAGCATCACTGGTAACCACGTCGCCGAAGACACAATTTATTGATTGTGTTTTAAAATAAATTTAAGAGTACCCAATTCTGATCTTTTTCCAATGAAGGGGCAATTTAGCGTGGCCAATCCACCTACCCTGTACATGTTTGAGTTGTGGGGGTGAGACCCACGCAGACACGGGGAGAATGTGCAAACTCCACACAGACAGTGACCCAGAGCCGGGATCGAACCTGGGACCTCGGCGCTGTGAAGCAGCCGTGCTAACCACTGCCCCACCGTGTCGCCCAACCTCCGAGCAGATTATATGAGAGAATTCAACCAGCCTGCATTTACAAAATCCATAACATCTGCAGTTGGGAGTGATTCTACGATTTACATAGGAACAGGAGGAGGCCATTCAGCACCTTGAGCCTGTCTCACCATGGCTGATCTGTGGTCTAACTCCATATACCTGCCATTGGGCCATATCCCTAAATGTCTTTGCTCAACAAATATCTATCTATCGCAGATTTAAAATTAACAACTGATCTAGCTTTAGCTGCTGCTTGTGGGAGAGAGTTCCAAACCTCGAGCCCCGCAGCTGCTGTTTGTGGGAGCGAGTTCCAAACCTCGACCCCTCGCAGCTGCTGTTTGTGGGAGCGAGTTCCAAACCTCGACCCCTCGCAGCTGCTGTTTGTGGGAGCGAGTTCCAAACCTCGGCCCCTCGCAGCTGCTGTTTGTGGGAGCGAGTTCCAAACCTCGACCTCCCTCAGCTGCTGCTGTTTGTGGGAGCGAGTTCCAAACCTCGACCTCCCGCAGCTGCTGTTTGTGGGAGCGAGTTCCAAACCTCGACCCCCCGCAGCTGCTGCTTGTGGGAGCGAGTTCCAAACCTCGACCCCTCGCAGCTGCTGTTTGTGGGAGCGAGTTCCAAACCTCGACCCCTCGCAGCTGCTGCTTGTGGGAGCGAGTTCCAAACCCCGACCCCCCGCAGCTGCTGTTTGTGGGAGCGAGTTCCAAACCTCGAACCCCCGCAGCTGCTGTTTGTGGGAGCGAGTTCCAAACCTCAACCTCCCGCAGCTGCTGTTTGTGGGAGCGAGTTCCAAACCTTGACCTCCCTCAGCTGCTGCTGTTTGTGGGAGCGAGTTCCAAACCTCGACCCCTCGCAGCTGCTGTTTGTGGGAGCGAGTTCCAAACCTCGACCCCTCGCAGCTGCTGTTTGTGGGAGCGAGTTCCAAACCTCGACCCCTCGCAGCTGCTGTTTGTGGGAGCGAGTTCCAAACCTCGACCCCCGCAGCTGCTGTTTGTGGGAGCGAGTTCCAAACCTCGACCTCCCGCAGCTGCTGTTTGTGGGAGCGAGTTCCAAACCTCGACCCCCCGCAGCTGCTGCTTGTGGGAGCGAGTTCCAAACCTCGACCCCTCGCAGCTGCTGTTTGTGGGAGCGAGTTCCAAACCTCGACCCCTCGCAGCTGCTGCTTGTGGGAGCGAGTTCCAAACCCCGACCCCCCGCAGCTGCTGTTTGTGGGAGCGAGTTCCAAACCTCGAACCCCCGCAGCTGCTGTTTGTGGGAGCGAGTTCCAAACCTCAACCTCCCGCAGCTGCTGTTTGTGGGAGCGAGTTCCAAACCTTGACCTCCCTCAGCTGCTGCTGTTTGTGGGAGCGAGTTCCAAACCTCGACCCCTCGCAGCTGCTGTTTGTGGGAGCGAGTTCCAAACCTCGACCCCTCGCAGCTGCTGTTTGTGGGAGCGAGTTCCAAACCTCGACCCCTCGCAGCTGCTGTTTGTGGGAGCGAGTTCCAAACCCCGACCTCCCGCAGCTGCTGTTTGTGGGAGCGAGTTCCAAACCTCGACCCCGCGCAGCTGCTGTTTGTGGGAGCGAGTTCCAAACCTCGACCCCCCGCATCTGCTGTTTGTGGGAGCGAGTTCCAAACCCCGACCTCCCGCAGCTGCTGTTAGTGGGAGCGAGTTACAAAGCTCGACCCCGCGCAGCTGCTGTTTGTGGGAGCGAGTTCCAAACCTCGACCCCCACAGCTGCTGTTTGTGGGAGCGAGTTCCAAACCTCGACCCCCCGCAGCTGCTGTTTGTGGGAGCGAGTTCCAAACCTCGACCCCTCGCAGCAGCTGTTTGTGGGAGCGAGTTCCAAACCTCGACCCCTCGCAGCTGCTGTTTGTGGGAGCGAGTTCCAAACCCCAACCTCCCGCAGCTGCTGTTTGTGGGAGCGAGTTCCAAACCTCGACCCCGCGCAGCTGCTATTTGTGGGAGCGAGTTCCAAACCTCGACCCCCCGCAGCTGCTGTTTGTGGGAGTGAGTTCCAAACCTCGACCCCCCGCAGCTGCTGTTTGTGGGAGCGAGTTCCAAACCTCGACCTCCCACAGCTGCTGTTTGTGGGAGCGAGTTCCAAACCTCGACCCCGCGCAGCTGCTGTTTGTGGGAGCGAGTTCCAAACCTCAACACCTCGCAGCTGCTGTTTGTGGGAGCGAGTTCCAAACCTCGACCCCCCGCAGCTGCTGTTTCTGGGAGCGAGTTCCAAACCTTGACCTCCCGCAGCTGCTGTTTGTGGGAGCGAGTTCCAAACCTCGACCCCTCGCAGCTGTCGTTTGTGGGAGCGAGTTCCAAACCTCGACCCCGCGCAGCTGCTATTTGTGGGAGCGAGTTCCAAACCTCGACCCCCCGCAGCTGCTGTTTGTGGGAGTGAGTTCCAAACCTCGACCCCCCGCAGCTGCTGTTTGTGGGAGCGAGTTCCAAACCTCAACCTCCCGCAGCTGCTGTTTGTGGGAGCGAGTTCCAAACCTCGACCCCGCGCAGCTGCTGTTTGTGGGAGCGAGTTCCAAACCTCAACCCCTCGCAGCTGCTGTTTGTGGGAGCGAGTTCCAAACCTTGACCCCCCGCAGCTGCTGTTTCTGGGAGCGAGTTCCAAACCTTGACCTCCTGCAGCTGCTGTTTGTGGGAGCGAGTTCCAAACCTCGACCCCCCGCATCTGCTGTTTGTGGGAGCGAGTTACAAAGCTCGACCCCGCGCAGCTGCTGTTTGTGGGAGCGAGTTCCAAACCTCGACCCCCACAGCTGCTGTTTGTGGGAGCGAGTTCCAAACCTCGACCCCCCGCAGCTGCTGTTTGTGGGAGCGAGTTCCAAACCTCGACCCCTCGCAGCAGCTGTTTGTGGGAGCGAGTTCCAAACCTCGACCCCTCGCAGCTGCTGTTTGTGGGAGCGAGTTCCAAACCCCAACCTCCCGCAGCTGCTGTTTGTGGGAGCGAGTTCCAAACCTCGACCCCGCGCAGCTGCTATTTGTGGGAGCGAGTTCCAAACCTCGACCCCCCGCAGCTGCTGTTTGTGGGAGTGAGTTCCAAACCTCGACCTCCCGCAGCTGCTGTTTGTGGGAGCGAGTTCCAAACCTCGACCTCCCGCAGCTGCTGTTTGTGGGAGCGAGTTCCAAACCTCGACCCCGCGCAGCTGCTGTTTGTGGGAGCGAGTTCCAAACCTCAACCCCTCGCAGCTGCTGTTTGTGGGAGCGAGTTCCAAACCTCGACCCCCCGCAGCTGCTGTTTCTGGGAGCGAGTTCCAAACCTTGACCTCCCGCAGCTGCTGTTTCTGGGAGCGAGTTCCAAACCTCGACCCCTCGCAGCTGTCGTTTGTGGGAGCGAGTTCCAAACCTCGACCCCGCGCAGCTGCTATTTGTGGGAGCGAGTTCCAAACCTCGACCCCCCGCAGCTGCTGTTTGTGGGAGTGAGTTCCAAACCTCGACCCCCCGCAGCTGCTGTTTGTGGGAGTGAGTTCCAAACCTCGACCCCCCGCAGCTGCTGTTTGTGGGAGCGAGTTCCAAACCTCGACCTCCCGCAGCTGCTGTTTGTGGGAGCGAGTTCCAAACCTCGACCCCGCGCAGCTGCTGTTTGTGGGAGCGAGTTCCAAACCTCAACCCCTCGCAGCTGCTGTTTGTGGGAGCGAGTTCCAAACCTTGACCCCCCGCAGCTGCTGTTTCTGGGAGCGAGTTCCAAACCTTGACCTCCCGCAGCTGCTGTTTGTGGGAGCGAGTTCCAAACCTCGACCCCTCGCAGCTGTCGTTTGTGGGAGCGAGTTCCAAACCTCGACCTCTCTCAGCTGCTGCTTGTGGGAGCGAGTTCCAAACCTCGACCTCCCTCAGCTGCTGCTGTTTGTGGGAGCGAGTTCCAAACCTCGACCCCTCGCAGCTGCTGTTTGTGGGAGCGAGTTCCAAACCTCGACCCCTCGCAGCTGCTGTTTGTTGGAGCGAGTTCCTAACCCCAACCTCCCGCAGCTGCTGTTTGTGGGAGCGAGTTCCAAACCTCGACCCCGCGCAGCTGCTGTTTGTGGGAGCGAGTTCCAAACCTCGACCCCCCGCAGCTGCTGTTTGTGGGAGTGAGTTCCAAACCTCGACCCCCGCAGCTGCTTTTTGTGGGAGCGAGTTACAAACCTCGACCTCCCGCAGCTGCTGTTTGTGGGAGCGAGTTCCAAACCTCGACCCCCCGCAGCTGCTGTTTGTGGGAGTGAGTTCCAAACCTCGACCCCTCGCAGCTGCTGTTTGTGGGAGCGAGTTCCAAACCTCGACCCCCGCAGCTGCTGTTTGTGGGAGCGAGTTCCAAACCTTGACCTCCCGCAGCTGCTGTTTGTGGGAGCGAGTTCCAAACCTCGACCACTCGCAGCTGCTGTTTGTGGGAGCGAGTTCCAAACCTCGACCCCCCGCAGCTGCTGTTTGTGGGAGCGAGTTCCAAACCTCGACCCCTCGCAGCTGCTGTTTGTGGGAGCGAGTTCCAAACCTCGACCCCTCGCAGCTGCTGTTTGTGGGAGCGAGTTCCAAACCTCGACCCCCCGCAGCTGCTGTTTGTGGGAGCGAGTTCCAAACCTCGACCCCCGCAGCTGCTGTTTGTGGGAGCGAGTTCCAAACCTCGACCTCCCGCAGCTGCTGTTTGTGGGAGCGAGTTCCAAACCTCGACCCCCCGCAGCTGCTGTTTGTGGGAGCGAGTTCCAAACCTCGACCCCCCGCAGCTGCTGTTTGTGGGAGCGAGTTCCAAACCTCTACCCCCGCAGCTGCTGTTTGTGGGAGCGAGTTCCAAACCTCGACCCCTCGGAGCTGCTGTTTGTGGGAGCGAGTTCCAAACCTCGACCCCTCGCAGCTGCTGTTTGTGGGAGCGAGTTCCAAACCTCGACCCCCCGCAGCTGCTGTTTGTGGGAGCGAGTTCCAAAACTCGACCCCTCGCAGCTGCTGTTTGTGGGAGCGAGTTCCAAACCTCAACCCCCCGCAGCTGTTAGTGGGAGCGAGTTCCAAACCCCGACCCCCGCAGCTGCTGTTTGTGGGAGTGAGTTCCAAACCTCGACCCCTCGCAGCTGCTGTTTGTGGGAGAGAGTTCCAAACCTCGACCCACCGCAGCTGTTGTTTGTGGGAGCGAGTTCCAAACCTCGACACCCCTCAGCTGCTGTTTGTGGGAGCGAGTTCCAAACCTCGACCTCCCTCAGCTGCTGTTTGTGGGAGCGAGTTCCAAACCTCGACCCCCCGCAGCTGCTGTTTGTGGGAGCGAGTTCCAAACCTCGACCCCTCGCAGCTGCTGTTTGTGGGAGCGAGTTCCAAACCTCGACCCCCCGCAGCTGCTGTTTGTGGGAGCGAGTTCCAAACCTCGACCTCCCTCAGCTCCTGTTTGTGGGAGCGAGTTCCAAACCTCGACCCCCCGCAGCTGCTGTTTGTGGGAGCGAGTTCCAAACCTCGACCCCTCGCAGCTGCTGTTTGTGGGAGCGAGTTCCAAACCTCGACCCCCGCAGCTGCTGTTTGTGGGAGCGAGTTCCAAACCTCGACCGCCCGCAGCTGCTGTTTGTGCAGCTGCTGTTTGTGGGAGCGAGTTCCAAACCTCTACCCCTCGCAGCTGCTGTTTGTGGGAGAGAGTTCCAAACCTCGACCCCTCGCAGCTGCTGTTTGTGGGAGCGAGTTCCAAACCTTGACCCCCCGCAGCTGCTGTTTGTGGGAGCGAGTTCCAAACCTCGACCCTTCGCAGCTGCTGTTTGTGGGAGAGAGTTCCAAACCTCGACCCCCCGCAGCTGCTGTTTGTGGGAGCGAGTTCCAAACCTCGACCCCTCGCAGCCGCTGTTTGTGGGAGAGAGTTCCAAACCTCGACCCCCCGCAGCTGCTGTTTGTGGGAGCGAGTTCCAAACTTCGACCTCCCTCAGCTGCTGTTTGTGGGAGCGAGTTCCAAACCTCGACCCTCGCAGCTGCTGTTTGTGGGAGCGAGTTTTAAACCTCGACCCCTCGCAGCTGCTGTTTGTGGGAGCGAGTTCCAAACCTCGACCCCCCGCAGCTGCTGTTTGTGGGAGCGAATTCCAAACCTCGACCCCCCGCAGCTGCTGTTTGTGGGAGCGAGTTCCAAACCTCGACCTCCCGCAGCTGCTGTTTGTGGGAGCGAGTTCCAAACCTTGACCTCCCTCAGCTGCTGCTGTTTGTGGGAGCGAGTTCCAAACCTCGACCCCTCGCAGCTGCTGTTTGTGGGAGCGAGTTCCAAACCTCGACCCCTCGCAACTGCTGTTTGTGGGAGCGAGTTCCAAACCTTGACCCCTCGCAGCTGCTGCTTGTGGGAGCGAGTTCCAAACCCCGACCCCCCGCAGCTGCTGTTTGTGGGAGCGAGTTCCAAACCTCGAACCCCCGCAGCTGCTGTTTGTGGGAGCGAGTTCCAAACCTCAACCTCCCGCAGCTGCTGTTTGTGGGAGCGAGTTCCAAACCTTGACCTCCCTCAGCTGCTGCTGTTTGTGGGAGCGAGTTCCAAACCTCGACCCCTCGCAGCTGCTGTTTGTGGGAGCGAGTTCCAAACCTCGACCCCTCGCAGCTGCTGTTTGTGGGAGCGAGTTCCAAACCTCGACCCCTCGCAGCTGCTGTTTGTGGGAGCGAGTTCCAAACCCCGACCTCCCGCAGCTGCTGTTTGTGGGAGCGAGTTCCAAACCTCGACCCCGCGCAGCTGCTGTTTGTGGGAGCGAGTTCCAAACCTCGACCCCCCGCATCCGCTGTTTGTGGGAGCGAGTTCCAAGCCTCGACCCCCCGCATCTGCTGTTTGTGGGAGCGAGTTCCAAACCCCGACCTCCCGCAGCTGCTGTTAGTGGGAGCGAGTTACAAAGCTCGACCTCGCGCAGCTGCTGTTTGTGGGAGCGAGTTCCAAACCTCGACCCCCACAGCTGCTGTTTGTGGGAGCGAGTTCCAAACCTCGACCCCCCGCAGCTGCTGTTTGTGGGAGCGAGTTCCAAACCTCGACCTCCCGCAGCTGCTGCTGTTTGTGGGAGCGAGTTCCAAACCTCGACCCCTCGCAGCTGCTGTTTGTGGGAGCGAGTTCCAAACCCCAACCTCCCGCAGCTGCTGTTTGTGGGAGCGAGTTCCAAACCTCGACCCCGCGCAGCTGCTATTTGTGGGAGCGAGTTCCAAACCTCGACCCCCCGCAGCTGCTGTTTGTGGGAGTGAGTTCCAAACCTCGACCCCCCGCAGCTGCTGTTTGTGGGAGCGAGTTCCAAACCTCGACCTCCCGCAGCTGCTGTTTGTGGGAGCGAGTTCCAAACCTCGACCCCGCGCAGCTGCTGTTTGTGGGAGCGAGTTCCAAACCTCGACCCCTCGCAGCTGCTGTTTGTTGGAGCGAGTTCCTAACCCCGACCTCCCGCAGCTGCTGTTTGTGGGAGCGAGTTCCAAACCTCGACCCCGCGCAGCTGCTGTTTGTGGGAGCGAGTTCCAAACCTCGACCCCCCGCAGCTGCTGTTTGTGGGAGTGAGTTCCAAACCTCGACCCCCGCAGCTGCATTTTGTGGGAGCGAGTTACAAACCTCGACCTCCCGCAGCTGCTGTTTGTGGGAGCGAGTTCCAAACCTCGACCGCCCGCAGCTGCTGTTTGTGGGAGTGAGTTCCAAACCTCGACCCCTCGCAGCTGCTGTTTGTGAGAGCGAGTTCCAAACCTCGACCCCCGCAGCTGCTGTTTGTGAGAGCGAGTTCCAAACCTTGACCTCCCGCAGCTGCTGTTTGTGGGAGCGAGTTCCAAACCTCGACCACTCGCAGCTGCTGTTTGTGGGAGCGAGTTCCAAACCTCGACCCCCCGCAGCTGCTGTTTGTGGGAGCGAGTTCCAAACCTCGACCCCTCGCAGCTGCTGAATGTGGGAGCGAGTTCCAAACCTCGACCCCTCGCAGCTGCTGTTTGTGGGAGCGAGTTCCAAACCTCGACCCCCCGCAGCTGCTGTTTGTGGGAGCGAGTTCCAAACCTCGACCCCCCGCAGCTGCTGTTTGTGGGAGCGAGTTCCAAACCTCGACCCCTCGCAGCTGCTGTTTGTGGGAGCGAGTTCCAAACCTCGACCCCCCGCAGCTGCTGTTTGTGGGAGCGAGTTCCAAACCTCGACCTCCCTCAGCTGCTGTTTGTGGGAGCGAGTTCCAAACCTCGACCCCCCGCAGCTGCTGTTTGTGGGAGCGAGTTCCAAACCTCGACCCCTCGCAGCTGCTGTTTGTGGGAGCGAGTTCCAAACCTCGACCCCCCGCAGCTGCTGTTTGTGGGAGCGAGTTCCAAACCTCGACCTCCCGCAGCTGCTGTTTGTGCAGCTGCTGTTTGTGGGAGCGAGTTCCAAACCTCTACCCCTCGCAGCTGCTGTTTGTGGGAGAGAGTTCCAAACCTCGACCCCTCGCAGCTGCTGTTTGTGGGAGCGAGTTCCAAACCTCGACCCCCCGCAGCTGCTGTTTGTGGGAGCGAGTTCCAAACCGCGACCCCTCGCAGCTGCTGTTTGTGGGAGAGAGTTCCAAACCTCGACCCCCCGCAGCTGCTGTTTGTGGGAGCGAGTTCCAAACCTCGACCCCTCGCAGCTGCTGTTTGTGGGAGAGAGTTCCAAACCTCGACCCCCCGCAGCTGCTGTTTGTGGGAGCGAGTTCCAAACTTCGACCTCCCTCAGCTGCTGTTTGTGGGAGCGAGTTCCAAACCTCGACCCTCGGAGCTGCTGTTTGTGGGAGCGAGTTCCAAACCTCGACCCCTCGCAGCTGCTGTTTGTGGGAGCGAGTTCCAAACCTCGACCCCCCGCAGCTGCTGTTTGTGGGAGCGAATTCCAAACCTCGACCCCCCGCAGCTGCTGTTTGTGGGAGCGAGTTCCAAACCTCGACCTCCCGCAGCTGCTGTTTGTGGGAGCGAGTTCCAAACCTTGACCTCCCTCAGCTGCTGCTGTTTGTGGGAGCGAGTTCCAAACCTCGACCCCTCGCAGCTGCTGTTTGTGGGAGCGAGTTCTAAACCTCGACCCCTCGCAACTGCTGTTTGTGGGAGCGAGTTCCAAACCTTGACCCCTCGCAGCTGCTGTTTGTGGGAGCGAGTTCCAAACCCCGACCTCCCGCAGCTGCTGTTTGTGGGAGCGAGTTCCAAACCTCGACCCCGCGCAGCTGCTGTTTGTGGGAGCGAGTTCCAAACCTCGACCCCCCGCATCTGCTGTTTGTGGGAGCGAGTTACAAACCCCGACCTCCCGCAGCTGCTGTTAGTGGGAGCGAGTTACAAAGCTCGACCCCGCGCAGCTGCTGTTTGTGGGAGCGAGTTCCAAACCTCGACCCCCGCAGCTGCTGTCTGTGGGAGCGAGTTCCAAACCTCGACCCCCGCAGCTGCTGTTTGTGGGAGCGAGTTCCAAACCTCGACCTCCCGCAGCTGCTGTTTGTGGGAGCGAGTTACAAACCTCGACCTCCCTCAGCTGCTGCTGTTTGTGGGAGCGAGTTCCAAACCTCGACCCCTCGCAGCAGCTGTTTGTGGGAGCGAGTTCCAAACCTCGACCCCCCGCAGCTGCTGTTTGTGGGAGCGAGTTCCAAACCTCGACCCCTCGCAGCTGCTGTTTGTGGGAGAGAGTTCCAAACCTCGACCCCCCGCAGCTGCTGTTTGTGGGAGCGAGTTCCAAACTTCGACCTCCCTCAGCTGCTGTTTGTGGGAGCGAGTTCCAAACCTCGACCCTCGCAGCTGCTGTTTGTGGGAGCGAGTTCCAAACCTCGACCCCTCGCAGCTGCTGTTTGTGGGAGCGAATTCCAAACCTCAACCCCTCGCAGCTGCTGTTTGTGGGAGCGAGTTCCAAACCTCGACCCCCCGCAGCTGCTGTTTGTGGGAGCGAGTTCCAAACCTCGACCCCCCGCAGCTGCTGTTTGTGGGAGCGAGTTCCAAACCTCGACCCCCCGCAGCTGCTGTTTGTGGGAGCGAATTCCAAACCTCGACCCCTCGCAGCTGCTGTTTGTGGGAGAGAGTCCCAAACCTCGACCCCCCGCAGCTGCTGTTTGTGGGAGCGAGTTCCAAACCTCGACCCTCGCAGCTGCTGTTTGTGTGAGCGAGTTCCAAACACTGACCCCTCGCAGCTGCTGTTTGTGGGAGCGAGTTCCAAACCTCGACCTCACTCGGCTGCTGTTTGTGGGAGCGTGTTCCAAACCTCGACCCCCCGCAGCTGCTGCTTGTGGGAGAGAGTTCCAAACCTCGACCTCCCTCAGCTGCTGTTTGCGGTAGCGAGTTCCAAACCTCGACCCCTCACAGCTGCTGTTAGTGGGAGCGAGTTACAAAGCTCGACCCCGCGCAGCTGCTGTTTGTGGGAGCGAGTTCCAAACCTCGACCCCCGCAGCTGCTGTCTGTGGGAGCGAGTTCCAAACCTCGACCCCCGCAGCTGCTGTTTGTGGGAGCGAGTTCCAAACCTCGACCTCCCGCAGCTGCTGTTTGTGGGAGCGAGTTACAAACCTCGACCTCCCTCAGCTGCTGCTGTTTGTGGGAGCGAGTTCCAAACCTCGACCCCTCGCAGCAGCTGTTTGTGGGAGCGAGTTCCAAACCTCGACCCCCCGCAGCTGCTGTTTGTGGGAGCGAGTTCCAAACCTCGACCCCTCGCAGCTGCTGTTTGTGGGAGAGAGTTCCAAACCTCGACCCCCCGCAGCTGCTGTTTGTGGGAGCGAGTTCCAAACTTCGACCTCCCTCAGCTGCTGTTTGTGGGAGCGAGTTCCAAACCTCGACCCTCGCAGCTGCTGTTTGTGGGAGCGAGTTCCAAACCTCGACCCCTCGCAGCTGCTGTTTGTGGGAGCGAATTCCAAACCTCAACCCCTCGCAGCTGCTGTTTGTGGGAGCGAGTTCCAAACCTCGACCCCCCGCAGCTGCTGTTTGTGGGAGCGAGTTCCAAACCTCGACCCCCCGCAGCTGCTGTTTGTGGGAGCGAGTTCCAAACCTCGACCCCCCGCAGCTGCTGTTTGTGGGAGCGAATTCCAAACCTCGACCCCTCGCAGCTGCTGTTTGTGGGAGAGAGTCCCAAACCTCGACCCCCCGCAGCTGCTGTTTGTGGGAGCGAGTTCCAAACCTCGACCCCCGCAGCTGCTGTTTGTGTGAGCGAGTTCCAAACACTGACCCCTCGCAGCTGCTGTTTGTGGGAGCGAGTTCCAAACCTCGACCTCACTCGGCTGCTGTTTGTGGGAGCGTGTTCCAAACCTCGACCCCCCGCAGCTGCTGCTTGTGGGAGAGAGTTCCAAACCTCGACCTCCCTCAGCTGCTGTTTGCGGTAGCGAGTTCCAAACCTCGACCCCTCACAGCTGCTCTTTGTGGGAGCGAGTTCCAAACACCGACCCCCCGCAGCTGCTGTTTGTGGGAGAGAGTTCCAAACCTCTACCCCTCGCAGCTGCTGTTTGTGGGAGCGAGTTCCAAACCTCGACCTCCCTCAGCTGCTGCTTGTGGGAGCGAGTTCCAAACCTCGACCCCTCGCAGCTGCTGTTTGTGGGAGCGAGTTCCAAACCTCTACCTCCCTCAGCTGCTGCTTGTGGGAGCGAGTTCCAAACCTCGACCCCCGCAGCTGCTGCTTGTGGGAGCGAGTTCCAAACCTCGACCCCCCGCAGCTGCTGCTTGTGGGAGCGAGTTCCAAACCTCTACCTCCCTCAGCTGCTGCTTGTGGGAGCGAGTTCCAAACCTCGACCCCCCGCAGCTGCTGTTTGTGGGAGCGAGTTCCAAACCTCGACCCCTCGCAGCTACTGTTTGTGGGAGCGAGTCCCAAACCTCGACTTCCCGCAGCTGTTGTTTGTGGGAGCGAGTTTCAAACCCCGACCCCTCGCAGCTACTGCTTGTGGGAGCGAGTTCCAAACATCGACCCCTCGCAGCTGCTGTTTGTGGGAGCGAGTTCCAAACCTCGACCCCTCGCAGCTACTGTTTGTGGGAGCGAGTTCCAAACCTCGACCCCTCGCAGCTACTGTTTGTGGGAGCGAGTTCCAAACCTCGACCTCCCGCAGCTGTTGTTTGTGGGAGCGAGTTTCAAACCCCGACCCCTCGCATCTACTGCTTGTGGGAGCGAGTTCCAAACCTCGACCCCTCGCAGCTGCTGTTTGTGGGAGCGAGTTCCAAACCTCGACCCCTCGCAGCTGCTATTTGTGGGAGCGAGTTCCAAACCTCGGCCCCTTGCAGCTGCTGTTTGTGGGAGTGAGTTCCATACTTCGACCTCCCGCAGCTTCTATTTGTGGGAGCGAGTTCCAAACCTCGGCCCCTCGCAGCTGCTGTTTGTGGGAGCGAGTTCCAAACCTCGACCCCTCGCAGCTGCTGTTTGTGGCAGCGAGTTCCAAACCTCGACCTCCCGCAGTTGCTGTTTGTGGGAGTGAGTTCCAAACCCCGACCCCTCGCAGCTGCTGCTTTTGGGAGCGAGTTCCAAACCTCGACCCCCGCAGCTGCTGTTTGTGGCAGCGAGTTCAAAACCTCGATCTCCTGCAGCTGCTGTTTGTGGGAGCGAGTTCCAAACCTCGATCTCCCGCAGCTGCTGTTTGTGGGAGCGAGTTCCAAACCCCGACCCCTCGCAGCTGCTGTTTGTGGGACCGAGTTCCAACCCTCGACCTGCCTCAGCTGCTGTTTGTGGGAGCGAGTTCCAAACCTCGATCTCCCGCAGCTGCTGTTTGTGGGAGCGAGTTCCAAACCTCGATCTCCCGCAGCCGCTGTTTCTGGGAGCGAGTTCCAAACCTCGACCCCCTCGCAGCTGCTGTTTGTGGGAGCGAGTTCCAAACCTCGACCCCTCGCAGCTGCTGTTTGTGGGAGCGAGTTCCAAACCTCGACCCCTCGCAGCTGCTGTTTGTGGGAGCGAGTTCCAAACCTCGGCCCCTCGCAGCTGCTGTTTGTGGGAGCGAGTTCCAAACCTCGACCCCTCGCAGCTGCTGTTTGTGGGAGCGAGTTCCAAACCTCGACCCCTCGCAGCTGCTGTTTGTGGGAGCGAGTTCCAAACCTCGGCCCCTCGCAGCTGCTGTTTGTGGGAGCGAGTTCCAAACCTCGACCCCTCGCAGCTGCTGTTTGTGGGAGCGAGTTCCAAACCTCGACCTCCCTCAGCTGCTGTTTGTGGGAGCGAGTCCCAAACCTCGACCTCCCTCAGCTGCTGTTTGTGGGAGCGAGTCCCAAACCTCGACCCCTCGCAGCTGCTGTTTGTGGGAGCGAGTTCCAAACCTCAACCTCCCGCAGCTGCTGTTTCTGGGAGCGAGTTCCAAACCTCGACCCCTCGCAGCTGCTATTTGTGGGAGCGAGTTCCAAACCTCGGCCCCTCGCAGCTGCTGTTTGTGGGAGTGAGTTCCAAACCTCGACCCCTCGCAGCTGCTGTTTGTGGGAGCGAGTTCCAAACCTCGACCCCTCGCAGCTGCTGTTTGTGGGAGCGAGTTCCAAACCTCGGCCCCTCGCAGCTGCTGTTTGTGGGAGCGAGTTCCAAACCTCGACCCCTCGCAGCTGCTGTTTGTGGGAGCGAGTTCCAAACCTCGACACCCCACAGCTGCAGTTTGTGGGAGCGAGTTCCAAACCTCGACACCCCGCAGCTGCAATTTGTGGGAGCGAGTTCCAAACCTCGACACCCCGCAGCTGCAGATTGTGGGAGCGAGTTCCAAACCCCGACCGCCCGCAGCTGCTGTTTGTGGGAGAGAGTTCCAAACCTCGACCCCTCGCAGCTGCTGTTTGTGGGAGCGAGTTCCAAACCTCGACCCCCCGCAGCTGCTGTCTGTGGGAGCGAGTTCCAAACCTCGACCTCCCTCAGCTGCTGCTTGTGGGAGCGAGTTCCAAACCTTGACACCCGCAGCTGCTGTTTGTGGGAGCGAGTTCCAAACCTCGACCTCCCTCAGCTGCTGCTTGTGGGAGCGAGTTCCAAACCCCGACCGCCCGCAGCTGCTGTTTGTGGGAGCGAGTTCCAAACCTCGACCCCTCGCAGCTGCTGTTTGTGGGAGCGAGTTCCAAACCTCGACCCCTCGCAGCTGCTGTTTGTGGGAGCGAGTTCCAAACCTCGGCCCCTCGCAGCTGCTGTTTGTGGGAGCGAGTTCCAAACCTCGACCCCTCGCAGCTGCTGTTTGTGGGAGCGAGTTCCAAACCTCGACCTCCCTCAGCTGCTGTTTGTGGGAGCGAGTCCCAAACCTCGACCTCCCTCAGCTGCTGTTTGTGGGAGCGAGTCCCAAACCTCGACCCCTCGCAGCTGCTGTTTGTGGGAGCGAGTTCCAAACCTCAACCTCCCGCAGCTGCTGTTTCTGGGAGCGAGTTCCAAACCTCGACCCCTCGCAGCTGCTATTTGTGGGAGCGAGTTCCAAACCTCGGCCCCTCGCAGCTGCTGTTTGTGGGAGTGTGTTCCAAACCTCGACCCCTCGCAGCTGCTGTTTGTGGGAGCGAGTTCCAAACCTCGACCCCTCGCAGCTGCTGTTTGTGGGAGCGAGTTCCAAACCTCGGCCCCTCGCAGCTGCTGTTTGTGGGAGCGAGTTCCAAACCTCGACCCCTCGCAGCTGCTGTTTGTGGGAGCGAGTTCCAAACCTCGACACCCCACAGCTGCAGTTTGTGGGAGCGAGTTCCAAACCTCGACACCCCGCAGCTGCAATTTGTGGGAGCGAGTTCCAAACCTCGACACCCCGCAGCTGCAGATTGTGGGAGCGAGTTCCAAACCCCGACCGCCCGCAGCTGCTGTTTGTGGGAGAGAGTTCCAAACCTCGACCCCTCGCAGCTGCTGTTTGTGGGAGCGAGTTCCAAACCTCGACCCCCCGCAGCTGCTGTCTGTGGGAGCGAGTTCCAAACCTCGACCTCCCTCAGCTGCTGCTTGTGGGAGCGAGTTCCAAACCTTGACACCCGCAGCTGCTGTTTGTGGGAGCGAGTTCCAAACCTCGACCTCCCTCAGCTGCTGCTTGTGGGAGCGAGTTCCAAACCCCGACCGCCCGCAGCTGCTGTTTGTGGGAGCGAGTTCCAAACCTCGACCCCTCGCAGCTGCTGTTTGTGGGAGCGAGTTCCAAACCTCGGCCCCTCGCAGCTGCTGTTTGTGGGAGCGAGTTCCAAACCTCGACCCCCGCAGCTGCTGTTTGTGGGAGCGAGTTCCAAACCCCGACCCCTCGCAGCTGCAGTTTGTGGGAGCGAGTTCCAAACCCCGACCGCCCGCAGCTGCTGTTTGTGGGAGCGAGTTCCACACCCCGACCTCTCGCAGCTGCTGTTTGTGGGAGCGAGTTCCAAACCTCGACCCCTCGCAGCTGCTGCTTGTGGGAGCGAGTTCCAAACCCCGACCCCCCGCAGCTGCTGCTTGTGGGAGCGAGTTCCAAACCTCGACCTCCCTCACCTGCTGTTTGTGGGAGCGAGTTCCAAACCTCGACCCCCCCGCAGCTGCTGTTTGTGGGAGCGAGTTCCAAACCTCGACCCCTCGCAGCTGCTGTTTGTGGGAGCGAGTTCCAAACCCTGACCGCCCGCAGCTGCTGTTTGTGGGAGTGAGTTCCAAACCTCGACCCCCCACAGCTGCTGTTTGTGGGAGCGAGTTCCAAACCTCGACCCCTCGCAGCTGCTGTTTGTGGGAGCGAGTTCCAAACCTCAACCCCCCCGCAGCTGCTGTTTGGGGGAGCGAGTTCCAAACCTCGACCCCTCGCAGCTGCTGTTTGTGGGAGCGAGTTCCAAACCTCGACCCCCCGCAGCTGTTGTTTGTGTCAGCGAGTTCCAAACCTCGACCCCCCTCAGAGTGAAGAAGTTCTTCCTAACATCTCTCCTGAACGGTCTGGCCCTAATTTTTAGACCATACCTCCTAGTTTTAGAATCTCCAACCAGTGGATATAGCTTATCTTTATCTACCCTGTCTTTCCCTGTTAATATCTTCAATAATTTGATCATGAAGGCCCCGCCTTCTCAACCTTGCCCCTCGCCTGAGGTGTGGTGACCCTCCCTCCGAGGCCCAAATATCCTTCCTAACTTCCAGAACTGCTTGCAGTACTCCAAGTGGGGTATAACCAGGGTTTTGTACAGCACTTGCTGAACAATCCTTTTTTGTTTATTAAATATTTTATTGAAAATTTTTGGTCAACCAACACAGTACATTGTGCATCCTTTACACAATATTATAACAACACAAATAACAATGACCTATTTTATAAACAAAAAAAACCCAAAAAAAATGAATAAATAATAAATAACAAAAATGAAAACGAGCCCTAATTGGCAACTGCCTTGTCACAAGTAACACTCTCCAAAAATATAATTTAACAGTCCAATATATAATTATCTGTAGCAACGACCTATACATACTGTACAGTATATATTAACAACCCTGAGAGTCCTTCTGGTTCCTCCCCCCCCCCCCCCCCCCCCCCCCCCGATCCTGGGCTGCTGCTGCTGCCTTCTTTTTCCCATTCCGTCTATCTTTCTGCGAGGTATTCGACGAACGGTTGCCACCGCCTGGTGAACCCTTGAGCCGACCCCCTTAGGACGAACTTAATCCGCTCTAGCTTTATAAACCCCGCCATGTCATTTATCCAGGTCTCCACCCCCGGGGGCTTGGCTTCTTTCCACATTAGCAATATCCTGCGCCGGGCTACTAGGGACGCAAAGGCCAAAACATCGGCCTCTCTCGCCTCCTGCACTCCCGGCTCTTGTGCAACCCCAAATATAGCCAACCCCCAGCTTGGTTCGACCCGGACTCCTACTACTTTTGAAAGCACCTTTGTCACCCCCATCCAAAACCCCTGTAGTGCCGGGCATGACCAAAACATATGGGTATGATTCGCTGGGCTTCTCGAGCACCTCGCACACCTATCCTCCACCCCAAAAAATTTACTGAGCCGTGCTCCAGTCATATGCGCCCTGTGTAACACCTTAAATTGTATCATGCTTAGCCTGGCACACGAGGACGATGAGTTTACCCTACATAGGGCATCAGCCCACAGCCCCTCCTCAATCTCCTCCCCCAGCTCTTCTTCCCATTTCCCTTTCAGCTCATCTATCATGATCTCCCCCTCGTCCCTCATTTCCCTATATATGTCCGACACCTTACCATCCCCCACCCATGTCTCTGAGATCACTCTATCCTGCACCTCCTGCGTCGGGAGCTGCGGGAATTCCCTCATCTGTTGCCTCGCAAAAGCCCTCAGTTGCATATACCGAAATGCATTATCTTGGGGCAACCCATATTTTTCCATCAGCGCTCCCAGACTCGCAAACGTCCCATCCACAAACAGATCTTTCAGTTGCGTTATTCCTGCTCTTTGCCACATTCCATATCCCCCATCCATTCCCCCCGGGGCAAACCTATGGTTGTTTCTTATCGGGGACCCCCCCCAAGGCTCCAGTCTTTCCCCTATGCCGTCTCCACTGTCCCCAAATCTTCAGTGTAGCCACCACCACCGGGCTTGTGGTGTAGTTCCTCGGTGAGAACGGCAATGGGGCTGTCACCATAGCCTGTAGGCTAGTCCCCCTACAAGACGCCCTCTCTAATCTCTTCCACGCCGCTCCCTCCTCCTCTCCCATCCACTTACTCACCATTGAAATATTAGCGGCCCAATAATACTCACTTAGGCTCGGTAGTGCCAGCCCCCCCCTATCCCTGCTACGCTGTAAGATTCCCTTCCTCACTCTCGGGGTCTTCCCGGCCCACACAAAACCCATGATGCTCTTTTCAATCCTTTTAAAAAAAGCCTTCGTAATCACCACCGGGAGGCACTGAAACACAAAGAGGAATCTCGGGAGGACCACCATCTTAACCGCCTGCACCCTCCCTGCCATTGACAGGGATACCATATCCCATCTCTTGAAATCCTCCTCCATCTGTTCCACCAACCGCGTTAAATTTAACCTATGCAATGTGCCCCAATTCTTAGCTATCTGGATCCCCAGGTAACGAAAGTTCCTTGTTACCTTCCTCAACGGTAGGTCCTCTATTTCTCTACTCTGCTCCCCTGGATGCACCACAAACAACTCACTTTTCCCCATGTTCAATTTATACCCTGAAAAATCCCCAAACTCCCCAAGTATCCGCATTATTTCTGGCATCCCCTCCGCCGGGTCCGCCACGTATAGTAGCAAATCGTCCGCATACAAAGATACCCGGTGCTCTTCTCCTCCCCTAAGTACTCCCCTCCACTTCTTGGAACCCCTCAACGCTATCGCCAGGGGCTCAATCGCCAGTGCAAACAATAATGGGGACAGAGGGCATCCCTGCCTTGTCCCTCTATGGAGCCGAAAATATGCAGATCCCCGTCCATTCGTGACCACGCTCGCCACTGGGGCCCTATACAACAGCTGCACCCATCTAACATACCCCTCTCCAAAACCAAATCTCCTCAACACCTCCCACAAATAATCCCACTCCACTCTATCAAATGCTTTCTCGGCATCCATCGCCACTACTATCTTCGTTTCTCCCTCTGGTGGGGCCATCATCATTACCCCTAACAACCTCCGTATATTCGTGTTCAGCTGTCTCCCCTTCACAAACCCAGTTTGGTCCTCGTGGACCACCCCCGGGACACATTCCTCTATTCTCATTGCCATTACCTTGGCCAGGACCTTGGCATCTACATTTAGGAGGGAAATAGGTCTATAGGACCCGCATTGTAGCGGGTCCTTTTCCTTCTTTAAGAGAAGCGATATCGTTGCTTCAGACATAGTCGGGGGCAGTTGTCCCCTTTCCTTTGCCTCATTAAAGGTCCTCGTCAGTACCGGGGCGAGCAAGTCCACATATTTTCTATAGAATTCGACTGGGAATCCATCCGGTCCCGGGGCCTTTCCCGCCTGCATGCTCCTAATTCCTTTCACCACTTCTTCTACCTCGATCTGTGCTCCCAGTCCCACCCTTTCCTGCTCTTGCACCTTGGGAAATTCCAGCCGATCCAAGAAGCCCATCATTCTCTCCCTCCCATCCGGGGGTTGAGCTTCATATAATTTTTTATAAAATGTCTTGAACACTCCATTCACTCTCTCCGCTCCCCGCTCCATCTCTCCTTCCTCATCCCTCACTCCCCCTATTTCCCTCGCTGCTCCCCTTTTCCTCAATTGGTGTGCCAGCAACCTGCTCGCCTTCTCCCCATATTCGTACTGTACACCCTGTGCCTTCCTCCATTGTGCCTCTGCAGTGCGTGTAGTCAGCAAGTCAAATTCTACATGTAGCCTTTGCCTTTCCCTGTACAGTCCCTCCTCCGGTGCTTCCGCATATTGTCTGTCCACCCTCAAAAGTTCTTGCAGCAACCGCTCCCGTTCCTTACTCTCCTGCTTCCCTTTATGTGCCCTTATTGATATCAGCTCCCCTCTAACCACCGCCTTCAACGCCTCCCAGACCACTCCCACCTGGACCTCCCCATTATCATTGAGTTCCAAGTACTTTTCAATGCACCCCCTCACCCTAGACACACCCCCTCATCTGCCATTAGTCCCATGTCCATTCTCCAGGGTGGGCGCCCTCCTGTTTCCTCCCCTATCTCCAAGTCCACCCAGTGTGGAGCGTGATCCGAAATGGCTATAGCCGTATACTCCGTTCCCCTCACCTTCGGGATCAATGCCCTACCCAGCACAAAAAAGTCTATTCGCGAGTAGACTTTATGGACATAGGAGAAAAACGAGAACTCCTTACTCCTAGGTCTGCTAAATCTCCACGGGTCTACACCTCCCATCTGCTCCATAAAATCTTTAAGTACCTTGGCTGCTGCCGGCCTCCTTCCAGTCCTGGACTTCGACCTATCCAGCCCTGGTTCCAACACCGTATTAAAATCTCCCCCCATTATCAGCTTTCCCATCTCTAGGTCCGGAATGCGTCCTAGCATCCGCCTCATAAAATTGGCATCATCCCAGTTCGGGGCATATACGTTTACCAAAACCACCGTCTCCCCCTGTAGTTTGCCACTCACCATCACGTATCTGCCCCCGTTATCCGCCACTATAGTCTTTGCCTCGAACATTACCCGCTTCCCCACTAATATAGCCACCCCCCTGTTTTTCGCATCTAGCCCCGAATGGAACACCTGCCCCACCCATCCTTTGCGTAGCCTAACCTGGTCTATCAGTTTCAGGTGCGTTTCCTGTAACATAACCACATCTGCCTTAAGTTTCTTAAGGTGTGCGAGTACCCGTGCCCTCTTTATCGGCCCGTTCAGCCCTCTCACGTTCCACGTGATCAGCCGAGTTGGGGGGCTTCCTACCCCCCCCCTTGTCGATTAGCCATCACCATTTTCCAGCTCCTCACCCGGTTCCCACGCAGCTGTATCTCCCCCAAGCGGTGCCCCCCCGCCCATCCTCTCCCATACCAGCTCCCCCCTCTCCCCAGCAGCAGCAACCCAGTAATTCCCCCCTCCCACCCCTCCCGCTAGATCCCCCGCTAGCGTAATTACTCCCCCCATGTTGCTCCCAGAAGTCAGCAAACTCTGGCTGACCTCGGCTTCCCCCCGTGACCTCGGCTCGCACCGTGCGACGCCCCCTCCTTCCTGCTTCTCTATTCCCGCCATGATTATCATAGCGCGGGAACCAAGCCCGCGCTTCTCCCTTGGCCCCGCCCCCAATGGCCAATGCCCCATCTCCTCCCCCTCCCCTCCTCCCCCCATCACCACCTGTGGGAGAGAGAAAGGTTACCACATCGCAGAATTAGTACATAAAACCCCTCTTTGCCCCCCACATTCGCCCCACCACTTTGTTCGAACGTTCTTTTTAATAACCCGCTCATTCCAGTTTTTCTTCCACAATAAAAGTCCACGCTTCATCCGCCGTCTCAAAGTAGTGGTGCCTCTCTCGATATGTGACCCACAGTCTTGCCGGTTGCAGCATTCCAAATTTTATCTTCTTTTTATGAAGCACCGCCTTGGCCCGATTAAAGCTCGCCCTCCTTCTCGCCACCTCCGCACTCCAGTCTTGATAAACGCGGATCACCGCGTTCTCCCATTTACTGCTCCGAGTTTTCTTCGCCCATCTAAGGACCATTTCTCTATCCTTAAAACGGAGGAATCTCACCACTATGGCTCTAGGAATTTCTCCTGCTCTCGGTCCTCGCGCCATCACTCGGTATGCTCCCTCCACCTCCAACGGACCCGCCGGGGCCTCCGCTCCCATTAACGAGTGCAGCATCGTGCTCACATATGCCCCGACGTCCGCTCCCTCCACACCTTCAGGAAGACCAAGAATCCTCAGGTTGTTCCTCCTTGCGTTGTTTTCCAGTGCCTCCAACCTTTCCACACATCGTTTCTGATGTGCCTCCTGCGTCTCCGTCTTCACCACCAGGCCCTGTATATCGTCCTCATTCTCGGCTGCCTTTGCCTTCACGACCCGAAGCTCCCGCTCCTGGGTCTTTTGTTCCTCCTTTAGCCCTTCGATCGCCTGTAGTATCGGGGCCAACAGCTCTTTCTTCATTTCTTTTTGATCTCTTCCACACAGCATTTCAAGAACTCTTGTTGTTCAGGGCCCCATGTTAAACTGCCACCTTCCGACGCCATCTTGGTTTTTGCTTGCCTTCCTTGCCGCTGTTCTAAAGGATCCACTGCAATCTGGCCACTTCCCTCTCCTTTTTCCATCCGTATCCAGGGGGGATTCCCTTCTGGTTTACCGCACAGTGTTTTTAGCCGTCAAAATTGCCGTTGGGGCTCCTATCAAGAGCCCAAAAGTCCGTTTCACAGGGAGCTGCCGAAACGTGCGACTCAGCTGGTCATCGCCGCACCCGGAAGTCGAATCCTTGCTGAACAATCCTAAGTGTGCCAACAGCTACACTAACAGCCATTGATAATCAGTCTAACTGGTAAAGTGCCGTATTTACACTTGCTAGAAGCAACATACATTCACACACAGGGACCTGCTCTCTGCAAACAAAAGGAATATGTTCAAGCCTTGTGCCTTCTCTGAATCACCCAGGAGCTTGGAGAGCCTATGGTTCCTTGTTACTTTCTCTATGGCAACACCTTGGCCAATTAGAGTCGACTTGCCAACCAATCAGCACCTTTACCTCCTGTTGTATAATTTTTGTGATTATTTGAAATTTGGTATTTTTGCATTTGTCCTGATGAGTGTAAGACAAAAAGCTTCAGCAGCATGTCTCTCTTTTCAGCACTATTACCGGATTCATAATCCAACGGCCCTGAAGTAACGATTCAAGGACAGGTGTTCAAATCCCAAGGCAGCTGGGGGAGTAGAAGTTAATGTAACTCAATAAATTTGGAATTAAAAGCTATTCTCAATAACGGTATTCATAAAATGACCGGATTATTTGTTTAAAAAACCCACCCGGTTCACTAATTTTAGAGAAGGAAATCTGCCAACCTCACATGTTCTGGCCTACACTCAGATCCACCGAAATGACTATCCTGTGAAATGAAGCCAGTGAGTCACTGAGCTGTATTTCGGGAGATGGATTAGTGCCACTTTCTCAGAGCAGTTAGCGATGGGCGTAACCAGTGAAAGCCACACCCCATGTGTAAATACATTTTCCAAATCCCTAACCGCCTCGAAGGCCATTCTTAGCTCTTGTCTCGGTGTACAGAGGGAATGCAGAGGGGAGCACGGATGCACGTTCCGGCTCACGGTGCAGCAGAGGCAACAGAGAGGGGAATGGCGGGGGTGAATCACCTTCTGAATCACTGCGTGCGCCATTTTTATCGAATACGGCACGGGCTCGGACTCTTCAGAGGGAAGTTAAGAGTCAACCACATTGCTGTGGGGTCTGGCGTCACATGGAGGCCAGACCGGGTAAGGACGGCAGATTTCCTTCCCTCAAGGACATTAGTGACCCAGGTGGGTTTTCACGAGAATACAAAACTTCATGGTTACCGTTACGAGACAATCTTTCTATTTCCATAATTTAATACAAGTAGAATTATACAATACATCACAGAAACAGTTGAACCAGTTCACCGCTGTCTATGCGCAGCCCCGGTCTCCTCCTATTCAATTGTACTTACTGTCTCCGCCACGCCGTGTATCTGCCCCCCCCCCCCCGGCGGATGTGACGGGCAATTTGAATTTCTGTTCACTGCAGTGGGGCCGTATCCTGCCGGGGGGGGACCGGAAACCCTTGGCAACACGGCCATTGACAGCTCAGAATCATAGAGTCCTTACAGTGAAAAGGAGGCCATTTGGCCCATGGGGCCATTCCAGTCCATCAAGACCAGGTCAACTCCCCATGGAGCAATCCAGTCAAGCCCGCTTCCCCACACGATGCCCGGAGCCCAACAGGTTAATTTCCTTCAAGGATCCAATTTCCTATTCAAATTCTCGGTCATTTTCTGTTTCCTCCAGCCTCCTGGGCACTGGGTTCCAGGTTATCACCACTCATGGTGTAAAAAAAAAACCATTCTTCCTCATATTCCCCCTGCATCTCTTGCTCAAAATGTTAATTCTGCACTACTGCTGCCCCGCCCCTGCCCTAATCATCGGGCCATCAGCCAATGGGAAGAGAGTCCCCCCCACCCCCGCGCCCTCCAGCAACCATCCCTGGAGTCATTCTGATAAATCTATAAATCTCCAAAACACACTCTCAAGAACCTTCACATCTTCCCTGAATTGTGATGGCCAGGCCTGGATCTCAGTCTTTCAGCCCCGGGGAGGTGGCAGTGCAGCGGTATTGTCACTGGGCTATCCAGAGACTCGGGGTAATGCTCCGGGGACCCAGGTTCCAATCCCGCCACTGCAGATGGTGAAAAATCTGACGATGACCATGAAAACCAGTGTCGATTGTTGTAAAAAAAACATCTGTTTCACTGATGTGGGAAATCTGCCCTCTTTGCCCGGCCTGGCCTACATGTGACTCCAGACCTGCAGCAATTTGGCTGAAGTGGAAATGGCCATGCCAACCACTCAGTTCAAGGGGCGATTAGGGTTGGGCAAGCCAGTGTCACCCACATCCCATCAACGATTGGGGGGAAAAAAACATCTTCCCATTTTCATTTCCTATTATGCATTCGTGTAGTTTCCTTTGGAAAGTATCAGAACAGCTCACCTCAACCCCTTCCAGGGCCAGCGAGTCCTACATTCTAACCACTAGCTCGCTAAGAGCTAGTGGTCTTTGAGGAGGGCAGCACGGTAGTTAGCACTGCTGCCTCACAGCTCCAAGGTCCCAGGTTCGATTCCCGGCTTGGGTCACTGTCTGTGCGGAGTCTGCACGTTCTCCCCGTGTCTGCGTGGGTTTCCTCCGGGCGCTCCGGTTTCCTCCCACAGTCCAAAGATGTGCAGGTTAGGTGGATTGGCCATGCTAAATTGCCCTTAGTGTCCAAAAAAGGTTAGCTGCGGTTACTGGGATAGGGTGGAGGTGTGGGCTTGGGTGGGGTGCTCTTCCCAAGGTGCAGACTCGATGGGCCGAATGGCCTCCTTCTGCACTGTAAATTCTATGATATGATATCTATGAGAATAATCTTTTCCCACACAGCGAGTGGTTAGGATCTGGAATGCGCTGCCTGAGCATGTGGTGGAGGCAGCTTCCACTGAGGCATTCAAAAGGGAATTTGAAGGAGGAAAACGAAAGGACATGGAGAGAAGGCGGTTTAAAAAGTAAGGGGTCGCCCCATTTAAAATGGAGATTGAGTGAAATAGTCTCCTCCCAGAAGAGCAGTGGAGTTCCAGTCCCTGAATATGTTCACGTCCGGGTTAGACAGACTTTACTCTGCGCAACAGTCCAGGATTCTGAGGGGCCGGCAGGAAAGTGGAGGTGAGGCCACAAACTGGTCAGCCTGTGAATGGTGAAGCAGGCTGGATGGGCTGAATGGCCTATGCCGGTTCCTGTTATGATCTTATCAGTGGAATCCAGAAAGCTGTGCTGGTTAAAGAGAACCTGCAGATCTGCTGGCTCCACAGAGGGAGATGGGGTTTGAGACCCCGTTTGATTGATTGGCTGGTGGCCAATGGATTGGTGCAAAGGGCTGTGCTCTGCCCGGTAACAGGTGGTGATTGGATCTGATCCCACCTGGTATGTTTCTCAGAGTCCCGAGTTTGAGTTTGGTTTCAGTTTTCATTCTGGCAGCTAGGTGAAGGGATCCAGCTAACTCTCTCCAGAAAGGTCCAGCTATCTCTCTCCAGAGGTTCACTGTGAGGGCTCTCTCCAGAAAGCCTCTGGGTGCTGTTTTCCTGAGACTGCAGGGGCAAACCACGAACTGAAAGCAAAGTTTGATGTGAAGTAAGGCGCTTCTCCAGGCAAGGTGGGAGCACTGCATTTTTAAACTTACACTGTACCTGAATGAATCTACAAAGATCATTACAGGCTAAAAACTAAAGACTTTAATCTGCAAGTTTGCTGTGAATACAAGTGTACTGAAACCACCATCTGGAACACCTTCTCTTTCCCCCCTTCCACTTATGCTTTTTTACCACTTTCCACCCCTCCATGTTTGTCTGTTGTGCGTGTGTTCGGGGTGTAACTGACCGCACACTAGCGCAAGGTGTTGTTACATAATTCAGGGCCTCGTCCGGGATCTTTGGAACAGTAGACTGCGGAATTTGGGTTCAAGTATCAATTAAAAAGTGACACCAGGTTTGTAGTGATGTCACAGGATGGTGCTGGGAGCTGCCAAGCATTTTCTTCAGGTGGGAGACTTATCGCTGGCTTATTTAAAACAACTTTGAAAAGACATGGTAGTCGAATCGATAAGTGAATTCGGAATCGAGGTACCAGCTGGAGCTAGGAAGGTGGAGATCATTGAAGCAATTCCTCAGGATTTGGATTTGAAGAAATGCTAGAAACACAGCCTGGGGCCTGGCAACAGTCGGTAGAATTCGCTAAAATCTAACTAAATTAACTAAAATGAAACAATTGGAAATGCAGCAAAAACAAAGAGATATGGGGTTGGGGCAAAAAGAAGAAAAAGAAATGTAGCATCGTGGATAGCACAATTGCTTCACAGCTCCAGGGTCCCAGGTTCGATTCCGGCTTGGGTCACTGTCTGTGCGGAGTCTGCACGTCCTCCCCGTGTCTGCGTGGGTTTCCTCCGGGTGCTCCGGTTTCCTCCCTCAGTCCAAAGATGTGCGGGTTAGGTGGATTGGCCATGATAAATTGCCCTTAGTGTCCAAAATTGCCCTTAGTGTTGGGTGGGGTTATTGAGTTATGGAGATAGGGATGAGGTGTTAACTTTGGGTAGGGTGCTCTTTCCTAGGGCCGGTGCAGACTCGATGGGCCGAATGGCCTCCTACTGCACTGTAAATTCTATGATTCTATGAGATGAAGCAACAAGAAATGGAGATGGAAATTAGGTTGGACTTAGAGAGAGAGAGAGAGAGAGGGAGAAAAAGCAAAAGAGAGGAAAAGGCAAAATAATCTTTATTATTGTCACAAGTGTAATATGTATAACATAAGTATAGTAAAGGGTTAACAACAGAGGCTACGGAGTAACTCAACATGAGATGGCATTACGAAGTGATTGTATATAAGGCTGCATCACTAGGAATTCTGGGCGAAGCTGATGAGAAAGGGAGAGAAAGATGAGGGAGATTTCATTGTGGAAATATAGCATGAGGTTGAGTTATACTGTAGTTTAATAGTTAGAGAGAATATTGATTACTGTACTACAGATTCAGTATTATTGTTTTATTATCTGTTACTTAGTAAAGTGTGTGAACCTAATGAAGTTTAGTCGTGTAAAATAAATGTGTTTTGATTTAAACTTCTTAGTTTTGTATTCTTTGTCAACACTACATACCTGGTTATCTTGGAGAACAAGATGAGGAATATAACATGATACCAGGAGTGGAAAGATAACAAGAGATTGTAATAATCTTTATTGTTACAAGTAGGCTTACATTAACACTGCAATGAAGTTTCTGTGAAAAGCCCCTAGTCACCACACTCTGGCGCCTGTTCGGGTACACAGAGGGCGAATTCAGAATGTCCAATTCACCTAATAGGACGTCATTCGAGACTTGTGGGAGGAAACCGGAGCACCTGGAGGAAACCCACGCAGACACAGGGAGAAAGTGCAGACTCCGCACAGACAGTGACCCAAGCCTGGGATCGAACCCGGGTCCCTGGCGCTGTGAAGCCACAGTGCTAACCACTGTGCTACCGTGCCGCCTTCCAGCTTAAGGTACTGGTAATGAGCAGAGAGCTGCCAGAAATTAGAGGGGAGCCTAACCTTAGAAAGGAATCCACAGGCGATATATTTCAATTGATATAGGCCCTCTCAAAATCCAAAGGGAAGGAGGTAGAAACCTTTTTTAGGTCTTTGGGGAAAATAGCAACCCAAATGGAGTAGCCAAGTGCAAAGTGGACATTACCCATGCAGAGTAAATGGACAGGGAGGCAGAAGGAGTGTATTTCAGAGTAGGAGTCTAAGAATTATGACAAGTTAAAAAAGACTAATCTGGATGCACATGAATTGGTTCCTGAAGCATACAGGCAAAGGTTTCGGAAGTTAAGGAGACAGCCGACTCAGACATATGCCGAATTGTAAAGGGGTAAGCAGAACAATTTTTACAGTTGGGTACAAATATTGGGAGTTGAAACTACCTATGAGGCTCTGAAAGGTTATTCTCTTAGAAGAAATTAAGAATTCCCTACCTTCTTTGATAAGAACTCATGTTGAAGACCAGAGGGTGAAAACTGCTAGACAGGCAGCAGTTATGGCTGATGAAAATGAGCTAATCCATCAATTTAAACCTTTGTTCCATCACCCCCGTAATTCTGAAAATAGGAAGTGGGAGAGTGAAAGGAAGGCAGGAAGCCAAGGTAAGGAATAGATAGCTGGGAATGTTCTGAGATCCCCTCCTCAGACCAGGAAGGAAGGTACTGAGGGTGGAGGCGAGACTCAAAAGCCTAAGTGTTGCCGTTGTAACAAGATAGGACATGTTCGTCCAGCGTGTTAGAAATTGCAAGAAAAGCCCGTGGGACTTGTAGAAGTTCATAAGGACGATTCTGAAAAGGGAAAAAAAGAGGAGAATACTACAGGGCAGACTGTAGCATTAACTGGACTTTGGAGACCCGAGGTAAATACTGCTGTGGGGGTAGGTGTGAGGAATGAGGTAGATGAGAGATATGCCGGGTTTGTGTCTAAGGGGAAAGTTACCCCATTTTCCTCAACGGATGTCGCCAAACCCGTAACAATTTTAAGGGGCACAGGGACTACCCAAACTCTCTTACTGGAGAAGGATTTGTTTTTTCCTTCAGAGAATTCAATGAAAACTTATTGGGCAATAAATGACTCAAAGAAAGAAATGTTGAAAGACGTTGATCACATGTCAGATGTCAGTGGTGGTGAATCAAATTCTGAGAATTCTAAGTCTGGAGGTGACCATAAGACAGAGGGGTTCGTTTTAATAATAACAGCAGTGATAAGAGTCAGACGAGAGTTTGGAATCCAATTTTGGTTCTGACTATGAATTAATGATATACAGCTGTTACCGAATAAACCTGTCACTAACTGATCTTGAACAAATGGCAAGTACTTCTTCCAAAGCTAGGAAAGAAGACAGTAAATCGGAAGAAGAAAATGACTTGGATTTTTCTAAAAGCAATTTGTTCCATCCTCTTGCAGTAAACCCATTGCCATCCACTTCAGGTGCAAATATTACCCAGAGCATGCGTGCTTTGAAGGAAAATATACATCATAGCATGGCACCAGTTATTTGGGATGAGGACAGCAAGGACTGTGAAGTGATACCAACTGGTTAATCCACATCCTTTTAAAGGTCCACAGTGCCTCTTCAATGTAAAGGCAGCAAACAGCAAAGGAGAGGAAATAATCAGGAATCAATTCCCTTTGAAAATTAAAGGGAAAGAGGGTGGAGAACCATGAAGTGGTTCTGCCACCACATCTGGAAACAAAAAGTTCAGAGGCAATAAGGTGCCAGTCTCTGCTTCCGAAAGTAAAGAAGAACAGTTGACATATGGAAAGCACAAATTGTATACGTCCGTATTATTAAATGGAGCTGAGGGCTGGGATTATGGAGACTCCGATGAGGAGGTAAAAGTTGTTAACGAAAGAATGGTGCTCGTCACTGGAAGTAACCATGTATCCGTAGTTTGGTTGCAGAAGATCCTTGAAATTTGGTTAAACATTCATTGGACAATCAGAGAAGACTGATTGCATTACATGAGAAACAGGAGACAGATATAATAAAGATACCAAAAGAGTAGAGATGGGGTTATAGGGAAATACCAGGGCGCAGTCTGTTGTTAATCATGATGTTCACATAAGAAACTCTGAACCAGGGTGCTCCAGTTTCCAAAGATGTGCAGGTTAGGTGGATTAGCACTGAAGTGTCCAAAGATGTGCCGGTTAGGTGGAGTTACGGGGATAGGGTGGGGGAGTGGGCTTCGGTAGGGTGTTCTTTCAGAGGGTGGTTGCAGAGTCAATGGACCAAATGGCCAAGATGCTAGTGACTTGGAGGTGGGAGCAGTGTCACTGCAAGATAACGATGCAGAGGTAGAGAGGCCGGTGGGATATTTTTCGGGAAAACTAAGTCTGTACCAAAGAAGGTATTCCACTATTGAAAAGGAAGCATTGCTACTATCCCTTCAGCATTTTGAAGTACATGTCCAACATGACAATGAACAAACCTTAGTTCGTACAGACCCATAATGCACATGCGTTTGTAGAGAAGTTTAAAACCCGGAACGTAAGATTATTCCGTTGGAGTTTATTCTTACAACAGTTCAATGTTAAAATTGTACATATTCAAAGAACAAATAAAAGTACAGCACAGGAACAGGCCCTTCGGCCCTCCAAGCCCGTGCCGACCATGCTGCCCGACTAAACTACAATCTTCTACACTTCCTGGGTCCGTATCCCTCTATTCCCATCCTATTCATGTATTTGTCAAGATGCCCCTTAAACATCACTATCGCCCCTGCTTCCACCACCTCCCCCGGTAGCGAGTTCCAGGCACCCACTACCCTCTGTGTAAGAAAACTTGCCTCGTACATCCCCTCTAAACCTTGCCCCTCACACCTTAAACCTATGCCCCCTAGTAATTGACCCCTCTACCCTGGGGAAAAGCCTCTGACTATCCACTCTGTCTACGCCCCATATAATTTTGTAGACCTCTATCAGGTCGCCCCTCAACCTCCTTCGTTCCAGTGAGAACAAACCAATTTTATTCACCCGCTCCTCATAGCTAATGCCCTCCATACCAGGCATATTCCTGCAAAGGATAATGTGATTGGAGATGATTTGTCACGGGTTTAAGGGCTGACTTGTTACCAACAGAGAGGCGGGAAGGGAACTTGTTTAATGGGGATGATTGGATGGAGATGAGTTTGTGATTTATATTTTACATTCCTCATAATGAAACGTCTGTGCCCCGAAGTTTTGTTCTTTTAGGGGAGGGGGCAGTATGTAAGGGTCCTCCTGTTTACTCCGTCAATTCCTTTATTTTCCTTTTTTTTGCCGTTACCTTTTTGATCCATGGATGATTAATGGGCATGTCACTTTAAGACAGGCAGACTGCATCTTTCATTCAAGCAGGAAGCTGTAGACATGTTGGATGCAAAGAGGGAGACGGTTTTGGGACTCGGTTTCAATGATTGGCTGGTGGCCAATGAATTGGTCCAAAATGCTGTGCTCTGCCCGGTAACAGGTGGTGATTGGATCCTATACCACTGGTATGATTTTCAGAGTAACAATTTTGAGTTTGGTTTCAGTTTTGATTCTGGCAGCGCGTGAAGGGATCCAGCTAACTCCCTCCAGAAAGATCCAGCTAACTCCCCAGAAAGATCCAGAGAGATCCAGCTAACTCTCCGGAAAGATCCAGCTAACTCTCCGGAAAGATCCAGCTAACTCTCCAGAGAGATCCAGCTAACTCCCCAGAAAGATCCAGAGAGATCCAGCTAACTCTCCCCAGAGAGATCCAGCTAACTCTCCCCAGAGAGATCCAGCTAACTCCCTCCAGAAAGATCCAGCTAACTCTCCCCAGAGAGATCCAGCTAACTCTCTCCAGAGAGATCCAGCTAACTCTCTCCAGAGAGATCCAGCTAACTCCCTCCAGAAAGATCCAGCTAACTCTCCCCAGAGAGATCCAGCTAACTCTCCCCAGAGAGATCCAGCTAACTCTCCCCAGAGAGATCCAGCTAACTCCCTCCAGGGAGATCCAGCTAACTCTCTCCAGAGAGATCCAGCTACCTCTCCCCTGAGAGATCCAGCTAACTCTCCAGAGAGATCCAGCTAACTCTCCCCAGAGCGATCCAGCTAACTCTCCCCAGAGCGATCCAGCTAACTCTCCCCAGAGCGATCCAGCTAACTCTCCCCAGAGAGATCCAGCTAACTCTCCCCAGAGCGATCCAGCTAACTCTCCCCAGAGCGATCCAGCTAACTCTCCCCAGAGAGATCCAGCTAACTCTCCCCAGAGAGATCCAGCTAACTCCCTCCAGAGAGATCCAGCTAACTCTCTCCAGAGAGATCCAGCTAACTCTCCCCATAGAGATCCAGCTAACTCTCCCCAGAGCGATCCAGCTAACTCCCTCCAGAAAGATCCAGCTCTCTAGAAAGATCCAGCTAACTCTCCCCAGAAAGATCCAGCTAACTCCCTCCAGAAAGATCCAGCTCTCTAGAAAGATCCAGCTAACTCTCCCCAGAAAGATCCAGCTAACTCTCCCCAGAGAGATCCAGCTAACTCTCCCCAGAGAGATCCAGCTAACTCTCCCCAGAAAGATCCAGCTAACTCCCTCCAGAAAGATCCAGCTAACTCTCCCCAGAGAGATCCAGCTAACTCTCTCCAGAAAGATCCAGCTAACTCTCCCCAGAGAGATCCGGCTAACTCTCTAGAAAGATCCAGCTAACTCTCCCCAGAGAGATCCAGCTAACTCTCTCCAGAAAGATCCAGCTAACTCTCCCCAGAGAGATCCAGCTAACTCTCCCCAGAAAGATCCAGCTAACTCTCCCCAGAGAGATCCAGCTAACTCTCCCCAGAAAGATCCAGCTAACTCTCCCCAGAGAGATCCAGCTAACTCTCCCCAAAGAGATCCAGCTAAGTCTCCCCAGATAGATCCAGCTAACTCTCCCCAGAGAGATCCAGCTAACTCTCCCCAGAGAGATCCAGCTAACTCTCCCCAGAGAGATCCAGCTAACTCTCCCGAGAGAGGTCCAGCTGACTCTCTCCAGAGAGATCCAGCTGACTCTCCCCAGAGAGATCCAGCTAACTCTCCCCAGAGAGATCCAGCTAACTCTCCCCAGAGAGATCCAGCTAACTCTCCCGAGAGAGATCCAGCTAACTCTCCCTAGAAAGATCCAGCTAACTCTCCCCAGAGAGATCCAGCTAACTCTCCCCAGAGAGATCCAGCTAACTCTCCCCAGAGAGATCCAGCTAACTCTCCCCAGAGAGATCCAGCTAACTCTCCCCAGAGAGATCCAGCTAACTCTCCCCAGAGAGATCCAGCTAACTCTCCCGAGAGAGATCCAGCTAACTCTCCCCAGAAAGATCCAGCTAACTCTCCCCAGAAAGATCCAGCTAACTCTCCCCAGAAAGATCCAGCTAACTCTCCCCAGAGAGATCCAGCTAACTCTCCCCAGAGAGATCCAGCTAACTCTCCCCAGAGAGATCCAGCTAACTCTCCCCAGAGAGATCCAGCTAACTCTCCCCAGAGAGAGCCAGCTAACTCTCCCCAGAGAGATCCAGCTAACTCTCCCGAGAGAGATCCAGCTAACTCTCCCCAGAAAGATCCAGCGAACTCTCCCCAGAAAGATCCAGCTAACTCTCTCCAGAGAGATCCAGCTAACTCTCCCCAGAGAGATCCAGCTAACTCTCCCCAGAGCGATCCAGCTAACTCCCTCCAGAAAGATCCAGCTCTCTAGAAAGATCCAGCTAACTCTCCCCAGAAAGATCCAGCTAACTCCCTCCAGAAAGATCCAGCTCTCTAGAAAGATCCAGCTAACTCTCCCCAGAAAGATCCAGCTAACTCTCCCGAGAGAGATCCAGCTAACTCTCCCCAGAAAGATCCAGCGAACTCTCCCCAGAAAGATCCAGCTAACTCTCTCCAGAGAGATCCAGCTAACTCTCCCCAGAGAGATCCAGCTAACTCTCCCCAGAGCGATCCAGCTAACTCCCTCCAGAAAGATCCAGCTCTCTAGAAAGATCCAGCTAACTCTCCCCAGAAAGATCCAGCTAACTCCCTCCAGAAAGATCCAGCTCTCTAGAAAGATCCAGCTAACTCTCCCCAGAAAGATCCAGCTAACTCTCCCCAGAGAGATCCAGCTAACTCTCCCCAGAGAGATCCAGCTAACTCTCCCCAGAAAGATCCAGCTAACTCCCTCCAGAAAGATCCAGCTAACTCTCCCCAGAGAGATCCAGCTAACTCTCTCCAGAAAGATCCAGCTAACTCTCCCCAGAGAGATCCGGCTAACTCTCTAGAAAGATCCAGCTAACTCTCCCCAGAGAGATCCAGCTAACTCTCTCCAGAAAGATCCAGCTAACTCTCCCCAGAGAGATCCAGCTAACTCTCCCCAGAAAGATCCAGCTAACTCTCCCCAGAGAGATCCAGCTAACTCTCCCCAGAAAGATCCAGCTAACTCTCCCCAGAGAGATCCAGCTAACTCTCCCCAGAGAGATCCAGCTAAGTCTCCCCAGATAGATCCAGCTAACTCTCCCCAGAGAGATCCAGCTAACTCTCCCCAGAGAGATCCAGCTAACTCTCCCGAGAGAGGTCCAGCTGACTCTCTCCAGAGAGATCCAGCTGACTCTCCCCAGAGAGATCCAGCTAACTCTCCCCAGAGAGATCCAGCTAACTCTCCCCAGAGAGATCCAGCTAACTCTCCCGAGAGAGATCCAGCTAACTCTCCCTAGAAAGATCAAGCTAACTCTCCCCAGAGAGATCCAGCTAACTCTCCCCAGAGAGATCCAGCTAACTCTCCCCAGAGAGATCCAGCTAACTCTCCCCAGAGAGATCCAGCTAACTCTCCCCAGAGAGATCCAGCTAACTCTCCCCAGAGAGATCCAGCTAACTCTCCCGAGAGAGATCCAGCTAACTCTCCCCAGAAAGATCCAGCTAACTCTCCCCAGAAAGATCCAGCTAACTCTCCCCAGAAAGATCCAGCTAACTCTCCCCAGAGAGATCCAGCTAACTCTCCCCAGAGAGATCCAGCTAACTCTCCCCAGAGAGATCCAGCTAACTCTCCAGAAAGATCCAGCTAACTCGCTAGAAAGATCCAGCTAACTCTCCCCAGAGAGATCCAGCTAACTCTCCCCAGAGAGATCCAGCTAACTCTCCCCAGAGAGATCCAGCTAACTCTCCCCAGAGAGATCCAGCTAACTCTCCCCAGAGAGATCCAGCTAACTCTCCCCAGAGAGATCCAGCTAATTCTCCCCAGAGAGATCCAGCTAACTCTCCCCAGAAAGATCCAGCTCACTCTCCCCGGAGAGATCTAGATAACTCTCCCCAGAGTGATCCAGCTAACTCTCCCCAGAAAGATCCAGCTAACTCTCCCCAGAGAGATCCGGCTAACTCTCTGGAAAGATCCAGCTAACTCTCCCCAGAGAGATCCAGCTAACTCTCCCCAGAAAGATCCAGCTAACTCTCCCCAGAGAGATCCGGCTAACTCTCCCCAGAGAGATCCAGCTAACTCTCCCCAGAGAGATCCAGCTAACTCCCCCCAGAGAGATCCAGCTAACTCCCCCCAGAGAGATCCAGCTAACTCTCCCTAGAGAGATCCAGCTAACTCTCTCCAGAGAGATCCAGCTAACTCTCCCCAGTAAGATCCAGCTAACTCTCCCCAGAGAGATCCAGCTAACTCCCTCCAGATAGATCCAGCTTACTCCCTCCAGAGAGGTCCAGCTAACTCTCCCCAGAGAGATCCAGCTAACTCTCCCCAGAGAGGTCCAGCTAACTCTCCCCAGAGAGACCCAGCTAACTCTCCTCAGAGAGATCCAGCTAACTCCCTCCAGAAAGATCCAGCTAACTCTCCCCAGAAAGATACAGCTAACTCTCCCGAGAGAGATCCAGCTAACTCTCCCCAGAAAGATCCAGCTAACTCTCCCCAGAGAGATCCAGCTAACTCTCTCCAGAGAGATCCAGCTAACTCTCCCCAGAGAGATCCAGCTAACTCTCCCCAGAGAGACCCAGCTAACTCTCCCCAGAGAGACCCAGCTAACTCTCCCCAGAGAGATCCAGCTAACTCTCCCCAGAGAGATCCAGCTAACTCCCTCCAGAAAGATCCAGCTAACTCCCCCCAGAAAGATCCAGCTAACTCTCCCCAGAAAGATACAGCTAACTCTCCCGACAGAGATCCAGCTAACTCTCCCCAGAGAGACCCAGCTAATTCCCTCCAGAAAGATCCAGCTAACACTCCCCAGAAAGATGCAGCTAACTTTCCCCAGAGAGATCCAGCTAACTCTCCCCAGAAAGATCCAGCTAACTCTCCCCAGAGAGATCCAGCTAATTCCCTCCAGAAAGATCCAGCTAACTCTCCCCAGAAAGATACAGCTAACTCTCCCCAGAGAGATCCAGCTAACTCTCCCCAGAAAGATCCAGCTAACTCTCCCCAGTGAGATCCAGCTAACTCCCTCCAGAAAGATCCAGCTAACTCTCCCCAGAGAGATCCAGCTAACTCTCTCCAGAGAGATCCAGCTAACTCTCCCCAGAGAGATCCAGCTAACTCTCCCCAGAGAGATCCAGCTAACTCTCCCCAGAAAGATCCAGCTAACTCTCCCCAGAGAGATCCAGCTAACTCTCCCCAGAGAGATCCAGCTAACTCTCCCCAGAGAGATCCAGCTAACTCTCCCCAGAGAGATCCGGCTAACTCTCCCCAGAAAGATCCAGCTAACTCTCCCCAGAAAGATCCAGCTAACTCTCCCCAGAAAGATCCAGCTAACTCTCCCCAGAGAGATCCAGCTAATTCCCTCCAGAAAGATCCAGCTAACTCTCCCCAGAGAGATCCAGCTAACTCTCTCCAGAGAGATCCAGCTAACTCTCCCCAGAGAGATCCAGCTAACTCCCTCCAGAAAGATCCAGCTAACTCTCCCCAGAGAGATCCAGCTAACTTCCTCCAGAAAGATCCAGCTAACTCTCCCGAGAGAGATCCAGCTAACTCTCCACAGAGAGATCCAGCTAACTCTCCCCAGAGAGACCCAGCTAATTCTCCCCAGAAAGATCCAGCTAACTCTCCCCAGAAAGATCCAGCTAACTCTCCCCAGAGAGATCCAGCTAACTCTCCCCAGAGAGATCCAGCTAACTCTCCCCAGAGAGATCCAGCTAACTCTCCCCAGAAAGATCCAGCTAACTCTCCCCAGAGAGATCCAGCTAACTCTCCCGAGAGAGATCCAGCTGACTCTCCCCAGAGAGATCCAGCTAACTCTCCCCAGAGAGATCCAGCTAACTCTCTCCAGAGAGATCCAGCTAACTCTCCCCAGAGAGATCCAGCTAACTCTCCCCAGAGAGATCCAGCTAACTCTCCCGAGAGAGATCCAGCTAACTCTCCCCAGAAAGATCCAGCTAACTCTCCCCAGAGAGATCCAGCTAACTCTCCCCAGAGAGATCCAGCTAACTCTCCCCAGAGAGATCCAGCTAACTCTCCCCAGAGAGATCCAGCTAACTCTCCCCAGAGAGATCCAGCTAACTCTCCCCAGAGAGATCCAGCTAACTCTCCCGAGAGAGATCCAGCTAACTCTCCCCAGAAAGATCCAGCTAACTCTCCCCAGAAAGATACAGCTAACTCTCCCCAGAGAGATCCAGCTAACTCTCCCCAGAGAGATCCAGCTAACTCTCCCCAGAGAGATCCAGCTAACTCTCCCCAGAGAGATCCAGCTAACTCTCCCCAGAGAGATCCAGCTAACTCTCCCCAGAGAGATCCAGCTAACTCTCCCCAGAGAGATCCAGCTAACTCTCCCCAGAGAGATCCAGCTAACTCATAGAATTTACAGTGCAGAAGGGGCCATTCGGCCCATCGAGTCTGCACCGGCTCTTGGAAAGAGGACCCTACCCAAGGTCAACACCTCCACCCTATCCCCATAACCCAGTAACCCCACCCAACACTAAGGGCAATTTTGGACACTAAGGGCAATTTATCATGGCCAATCCACCTAACCTGCACATCTTTGGACTGTGGGAGGAAACCGGAGCACCCGGAGGAAACCCACGCACACACGGGGAGGATGTGCAGACTCCGCACAGACAGTGACCCAAGCCGGAATCGAACCTGGAACCCAGGAGCTGTGAAGCAATTGTGCTATCCACAATACTACCGTGCTGCCCGCTCTCTCCAGAGATCCAGCTAACTCGCCCCAGACAGATCCAGCTAACTCTCCCCAGAGGGATCCAGCTAACTCTCCCCAGAGAGATCCAGCTAACTCTCCCCAGAGAGATCCAGCTAACTCTCCCCAGAGAGGTCCAGCTAACTCTCCCCAGAGAGATACAGCTAACTCTCTCCAGAGAGATCCAGCTAACTCTCCCCAGAGAGATCCAGCTAACTCTCCCCAGAGAGATCCAGCTAACTCTCCCCAGAGAGGTCCAGCTAACTCTCCCCAGAGAGGTCCAGCTAACTCTCCCCAGAGAGATCCAGTTAACTCTCCCCAGAGAGATGCAGCTAACTCTCCCCAGAGAGATCCAGCGAACTCTCTCCAGAGAGATCCAGCTAACTCTACCCAGAAAGATCCAGCTCTCCCCAGAAAGATCCAGCTAACTCTCCCCAGAGAGATCCAGCTAACTCTCCCCAGAGAGATCCAGCTAACTCTCCAGAAAGATCCAGCTAACTCTCCCGAGAGAGATCCAGCTAACTCTCCCCAGAGAGATCCAGCTAACTCTCCAGAAAGATCCAGCTAACTCTCCAGAAAGATCCAGCTAACTCTCCCGAGAGAGATCCAGCTAACTTGCCCCAGAGAGATCCAGCTCACTCTCCCCAGAGAGATCCAGCTAACTCTCCCCAGAAAGATCCAGCTAACCCTCTCCAGAGAGATCCAGCTAACTCTCCCGAGAGAGATCCAGCTAACTCTCCCCAGAGAGATCCAGCTAACTCCCTCCAGAGAGATCCAGCTAACTCACCCCAGAAAGATCCAGCTAACTCTCCCCAGAGAGACCCAGCTAATTCTCCCCAGAAAGATCCAGCTAACTCTCCCCAGAAAGATCCAGCTAACTCTCCCCAGAGAGATCCAGCTAACTGTCCCCAGAGAGATCCAGCTAACTCTCCCCAGAGAGATCCAGCTAACTCTCCCCAGAGAGATCCAGCTAACTCTCCCCAGAAAGATCCAGCTAACTCTCCCCAGAGAGATCCAGCTGACTCTCCCGAGAGAGATCCAGCTGACTCTCCCCAGAGAGATCCAGCTAACTCTCCCCAGAGAGATCCAGCTAACTCTCCCCAGAGAGATCCAGCTAACTCTCTCCAGAGAGATCCAGCTAACTCTCCCCAGAGAGATCCAGCTAACTCTCCCCAGAGAGATCCAGCTAACTCTCCCGAGAGAGATCCAGCTAACTCTCCCCAGAAAGATCCAGCTAACTCTCCCCAGAGAGATCCAGCTAACTCTCCCCAGAGAGATCCAGCTAACTCTCCCCAGAGAGATCCAGCTAACTCTCCCCAGAGAGATCCAGCTAACTCTCCCCAGAGAGATGCAGCTAACTCTCCCGAGAGAGATCCAGCTAACTCTCCCCAGAAAGATCCAGCTAACTCTCCCCAGAAAGATCCAGCTAACTCTCCCCAGAGAGATCCAGCTAACTCTCCCCAGAGAGATCCAGCTAACTCTCCCCGGAGAGATCCAGCTAACTCTCCCCAGAGAGATCCAGCTAACTCTCCCCAGAGAGATCCATCTAACTCTCCCCAGAGAGATCCAGCTAACTCTCCCCAGAGAGATCCAGCTAACTCTCCCCAGAGAGATCCAGCTAACTCTCCCCAGAGAGATCCAGCTAACTCATAGAATTTACAGTGCAGAAGGGGCCATTCGGCCCATCGAGTCTGCACCGGCTCTTGGAAAGAGCACCCTACCCAAGGTCAACACCTCCACCCTATCCCCATAACCCAGTAACCCCACCCAACACTAAGGGCAATTTTGGACACTAAGGGCAATTTATCATGGCCAATCCACCTAACCTGCACATCTTTGGACTGTGGGAGGAAACCGGAGCACCCGGAGGAAACCCACGCACACACGGGGAGGATGTGCAGACTCCGCACAGACAGTGACCCAAGCCGGAATCGAACCTGGAACCCAGGAGCTGTGAAGCAATTGTGCTATCCACAATACTACCGTGCTGCCCGCTCTCTCCAGAGATCCAGCTAACTCGCCCCAGACAGATCCAGCTAACTCTCCCCAGAGGGATCCAGCTAACTCTCCCCAGAGAGATCCAGCTAACTCTCCCCAGAGAGATCCAGCTAACTCTCCCCAGAGAGGTCCAGCTAACTCTCCCCAGAGAGATCCAGCTACCTCTCCCCTGAGAGATACAGCTAACTCTCTCCAGAGAGATCCAGCTAACTCTCCCCAGAGAGATCCAGCTAACTCTCCCCAGAGAGATCCAGCTAACTCTCCCCAGAGAGGTCCAGCTAACTCTCCCCAGAGAGGTCCAGCTAACTCTCCCCAGAGAGATCCAGTTAACTCTCCCCAGAAAGATGCAGCTAACTCTCCCCAGAGAGATCCAGCGAACTCTCTCCAGAGAGATCCAGCTAACTCTACCCAGAAAGATCCAGCTCTCCCCAGAAAGATCCAGCTAACTCTCCCGAGAGTGATCCAGCTAACTCTCCCCAGAGAGATCCAGCTAACTCTCCAGAAAGATCCAGCTAACTCTCCAGAAAGATCCAGCTAACTCTCCCGAGAGAGATCCAGCTAACTTTCCCCAGAGAGATCCAGCTCACTCTCCCCAGAGAGATCCAGCTAACTCTCCCCAGAAAGATCCAGCTAACCCTCTCCAGAGAGATCCAGCTAACTCTCCCGAGAGAGATCCAGCTAACTCTCCCCAGAGAGATCCAGCTAACTCCCTCCAGAGAGATCCAGCTAACTCTCCCCAGAAAGATCCAGCTAACTCTCCCCAGAGAGATCCAGCTAACTCTCCCCAGAGAGAGATCCAGCTAACTCTCCCCAGAAAGATCCAGCTAAGTCTCCCCAGAGAGATCCAGCTAACTCTCCCCAGAAAGATCCAGCTAACCCTCTCCAGAGAGATCCAGCTAACTCTCCCGAGAGAGATCCAGCTAACTCTCCCCAGAGAGATCCAGCTAACTCCCTCCAGAGAGATCCAGCTAACTCTCCCCAGAAAGATCCAGCTAACTCTCCCGAGAGAGATCCAGCTAACTCTCCCCAGAAAGATCCTGCTAACTCTCCCCAGAGAGATCCAGCTAACTCTCCCCAGAGAGAGATCCAGCTAACTCTCCCCAGAAAGATCCAGCTAAGTCTCCCCAGAGAGATCCAGCTAACTCTCCCCAGAGATCCAGCTAACTCTCTCCCCAGAGAGATCCAGCTAACTCCCCCCAGAGAAATCCAGCTAACTCTCTCCAGAGAGATCCAGCTAACTCTCTCCAGAGAGATCCAGCGAACTCTCCACAGAGAAATCCAGCTAACTCTCCCCATAGAGATCCAGCTAACTCTGCCCAGACAGATACAGCTAACTCATAGAATTTACAGTGCAGAAGGGGCCATTCGGCCCATCGATTCTGCACCGGCTCCTGGAAAGAGCACCCTACCCAAGGTCAACACCTCCCCCCTATCCCCATAACCCAGTAACCCCACCCAACACTAAGGGCAATTTTGGACACTAAGGGCAATTTATCATGGCCAATCCACCTAACCTGTACATCTTTGGACTGTGGGAGGAAACCGGAGCACCCGGAGGAAACCCACGCACACACGGGGAGGATGTGCAGACTCCGCACAGACAGTGACCAAAGCCGGAATCAAACCTGGAATCCTGGAGCTGTGAAGCAATTGTGCTATCCACAATGCTACCATGCTGCCCACTCTCTCCAGAGATCCAGCTAACTCTCCCCAGAGAGATCCAGCTAACTCTCCCCAGAGAGATCCAGCTAACTCTCCCCAGAGAGATCCAGCTAACTGTCCCCAGAGAGATCCAGCTAACTCTCCCCAGAGAGATCCAGCTAACTCTCCCCAGAAAGATCCAGCTAACTCTCCCCAGAGAGATCCAGCTAACTCTCCCCAGAGAGATCCAGCTAACTCTCCCTAGAAAGATCCAGCTAACTCCCTCCAGAAAGATCCAGCTAACTCTCCCCATAGAGATCCAGCTAACTCTCCCCAGAGAGACCCAGCTAATTCTCCCCAGAGAGATCCAGCTAATTCTCCCCAGAAAGATCCAGCTAACTCTCCCCAGAGAGATCCAGCTGACTCTCCCCAGAGAGATCCAGCTAACTCTCCCCAGAGAGATCCAGCTAACTCTCCCCGAAGAGATCCAGCTGACTCTCCCCAGAGAGATCCAGCTAACTCTCCCCAGAGAGATCCCTCTGACCCTCCCCAGAGAGATCCAGCCAACTCTCCCCAGATAGATCCAGCTAACTCTCCCCAGAGAGATCCAGCTAACTCTCCCCAGAGAGATCCAGCTAACTCTCCCCAGAGAGATCCAGCTAACTCTCCCCCGAGAGATACAGCTAACTCTCCCGAGAGAGATCCAGCTAACTCTCCCCAGAGAGATCCAGCTAACTCTCCCCAGAGAGATCCAGCTAACTCTCCCCAGAGAGATCCAGCTAACTCTCCCCAGAGAGATCCAGCTAACTCTCCCCAGAAAGATCCAGCTAACTCTCCCCAGAGAGATCCAGCTAACTCTCCCCAGAGAGATCCAGCTAACTCTCCCCGGAGAGATCCAGCTAACTCTCCCCAGAGAGATCCAGCTAACTCTCCCTAGAGAGATCCAGCTAACTCTCCCCAGAAAGATCCAGCTGACTCTCCCCAGAGAGATCCAGCTAACTCTCCCCAGAAAGATCCAGCTAACTCTCCCCAGAGAGATCCAGCTAACTCTCCCCAGAGAGATCCAGCTAACTCTCTCCAAAAGGCCATTGTGAGGGCTGTCTGTCTGTCCAGAAAGCCTCTACGTGCTGTTTTCCTGAGATTACAGATGCCTGAAGACAAGCCACTAACTGAAAGCATGGTTTGATGTGAAGGTGCCTCTCCAGGCAACTTGTGAGGACTGCATTTAGGTATTATCTTGTCATTAAGCAGTTGTGTTGACTGAATATTTCAGTATAGTTCTTGCTATAAATAAATGGTAATTCTGTTTCCATTTACAAACCTTGTGGAGGCAGTGTCGTAGTGGTACTGTCACTGGACTAGCAATGCAGACACACGGGGTACTGCTCTGGGGGCATGGGTTCGAATCCCACCAGCACAAATGGTGAAATCTGAATTCAATAATAAAATCTGGAATTCGAAGTCTAATGAAGACCATTGCTGCTTGTTGTAAAAACCCATCTGGGTCACTAATGTCCTATCGGGAAGGGGGAAATCTGCCGTCCTTACCTGGTCTGGCCTACACGTGACCCCAGACCCACAGCAAAGTGGTTGACTTGACGGGCAACGAATGCTGGCCCAGCCAGCGAGGCCCACATCCCAGGAACTAATATTCAAGTCGCTCGGTCAAAGGACAATCTGGGTGCCCATCTCAGCGATGGCCGTTGTGCTCGAGGTCAGATAGGCGGGGGGCCCCAAGGAAATCAACAGCATCAAGCCAGAGAGGTGATGGTCAGCGACAATTGGGCTGAACAATCCAGTTGTACAAAGCTGTCAGAAACGTCAAGCTCATTGCATTTCAGCTGGGATGCGGTTGGAAGAGCTGGCAGATAAAGCACAACCGAGTGGACATGCCCACAGGGTGCTGTCGCACTTGCATGCGTGGGCACCCAACAGGTCCAATCTTTAGACTCCCTCTTGATATCAAATTATGCCCAGCAGAGAAACATATATTTCTACAGCACCCTTCATGACAAAGTGTTTCCCAGCCAGTGAGATAATTGTGAATTATACACACTGTCATGTGAGAGTACCTTTAAGAAATGGGTGTTTATAAGTGGGTGTGTATATAAATAGCTGTAGTGAGAGTACCTTTACGAAATGGGTGTTTTTTACTGCAGCGATGTCAGAGTGTGGGTGGAGCTGGGCTGTCAGCTTTGTACTTTTGTTTTAGGCTGTTTGCTGCAGGGTGTGTTTTAGTTTCGTTTTCAGAGCTGGATAGCTGCAGTCACAGCCAGAAGGGGTATTAATCTCTCTCTCTCTAATCTAAAAACTGTAAATCGGTCCTTTGGTGATTTAAAACTAACAACTGTTCTCAGTAGTGACTTTAACCTGATGTGCTTCTGTTAAACGTTCTTTTTTAAGTCTTATGGATGTTAAAAGGACAGCTTAAGGATTACTTAGTGTTGTATTCTTTGGGGGTTGTATTTGAATTGATGGTTGCTAAGATGTTCACTGTATGTTTTAAAAAGGTTAACCTGAGTTCATAGAATAAACATTGTTTTGTTTTAAAAATTACTTGTCCATTTCTGCTGTCCCACACCTGGAGAGTGGGCCGTGTGCTCCCCATACCACAATCTAGTAAAAGTTGTGGGTCAGCTGAACTCCATGATACACTTTGGGGTTCTCTAAACCCTGGCCCACAACAACATTGTGGACATGCAGCAACCAATATGTGCACAGCAAACTTATACAAACAGTAATCCGATAATGACTCAGTAAAAATATTAACACTGATTAAGGGACAAACATTGTTCAAGATAGAGGGAAAACGCCCATGGTTTTCTTTCAAATAGCCCCATGGGATCTTTTAGGAGCACCTGAGGGAGCTCACACAGAGCGTCAGTACTGACCCTCTGACAATGCAGCACTCCCTCAGTACTGACCCTCTGACAATGCAGCACTCCCTCAGTACTGACCCTCTGACAGTGCGACACTCCCTCAGTACTGACCCTCTGACAGTGCAGCTCTCCCTCAGCACTGACCCTCTGACAGTGCAGCATTCCCTCAGTACTGACCCTCTGACAGTGCAGCACTCCCTCTGTACTGACCCTCTGACAGTGCGGCACTCCCTCAGTACTGACCCTCTGACAGTGCAGCACTCCCTCAGTACTGACCCTCTGACAGTGCAGCACTCCCTCAGTACTGACCCTCTAACAGTGCGGCACTCCCTCAGTACTGACCCTCTGACAATGCAGCACTCCCTCAGTACTGACCCTCTGACAATGCAGCACTCCCTCAGTACTGACCCTCTGATAATGCGGCACTCCCTCAGTACTGACCCTCTGATAGTGCGGCACTCCCTCAGTACTGACCCTCTGACAGTGCAGCACTCCCTCAGTACTGACCCTCTGACAGTGCAGCGCTCCCTCAGTACTGACCCTCTGACAGTGCGGCACTCCCTCAGTACTGACCCTCTGACAGTGCGGCGCTGCCTCAGTACTGACCCTCTGACAGTGCAGCACTCCCTCAGTACTGACCCTCTGACAGTGCGGCACTCCCTCAGTACTGACCCTCTGACAGTGCGGCGCTGCCTCAGTACTGACCCTCTGACAGTGCAGCACTCCCTCAGTGCTGACCCTCTGACAGTGCAGCACTCCCTCAGTACTGACTCTCTGACAGTGCAGCACTCCCTCAGTACTGACTCTCTGACAGTGCAGCACTCCCTCAGTACTGACCCTCTGACAGAACATAGAACATTACAGCGCAGTACAGGCCCTTCGGCCCTCGATGTTGCGCCGACCTGTGAAACCACTCTAAAGCCCATCTACACTATTCCCTTATCGTCCATATGTCTATCCAATGACCATTTGAATACCCTTAGTGTTGGCGAGTCCACTACTGTTGCAGGCAGGGCATTCCACACCCTTACTACTCTCTGAGTAAAGAACCTACCTCTGACATCTGTCTTATATCTATCTCCCGTCAATTTAAAGCTATGTCCCCTCGTGCTAGACATCACCATCCGAGGAAAAAGGCTCTCACTGTCCACCCTATCCAATCCTCTGATCATCTTGTATGCCTCAATTAAGTCGCCTCTTAACCTTCTTCTCTCTAACTAAAACAGTCTCAAGTCCCTCAGCCTTTCCTCATAAGATCTTCCCTCCATCCCTCCGACAGTGCGGCACTCCCTCAGTCCTGACCCTCGGACAGTGCAGCACTCCCTCAGTCCTGACCCTCGGACAGTGCAGGACTCGCACAGCAGTCAGGCAGAGGGCTCAGCGGGGTTGAGAGAGATCCCCGAGCGAGAATGCGCTAATGTCCTGCCTGTCTACAGACCTGTAACATATGTTGCTTCAAAATGAAAAAAATCGATTATTGCACTCCATCAATGGAGGAAAGTGTTTTAATTTTAATTTGTTGGCAATAAGAAGTAACAAAATAATTCTTGCTCGCTTATACTTTCTACAGCCGTAACTTTACAATCAGTAAGTGAACACTTGCGACAATTAAAAATTAGCGTGGTCAGAAAATAAAACCTAGCAGCAACCAGTGTGCAGGCGCACACTCCCACATCACATATATGTGTCATGTCTTTTGCTGTGACAGGAGACAGTGTCGAGTCTGGGGCACCGATCAGGGGCCCATGTTCGGCTCTGCAGACAGCCAGGCGTTTGTACTGTGTGTGGGGGTGGGAGGAGAAGAGATCTTTGCCATCTTAGTATCTGCGCCATTGAGAAGTTCCGTCTTGAGCTCCAGCTCACCATCACCCCTTGATGCAGCCTCCGATGGGCAGGGAAGAGGAGCAGAGTCAGTCAGAGGATGGCAGCTTCTCAATCTCTGCCAGGGCCAATCTGAGTGCGTTGCCTGTGGGTAAACATTCTTCTCTTCTTCCTTTTTCCTGTGATTCAAAAAAACAGAAAGGAGAGAAGAATGAATCTGCTCCACCAGACGTTGGAAACCAATACGCTTCACGTCAAAGTGTCGCGAGCTTCAGGGTTGAGGTGAACTCCCTCGGACCGGTTAACATCGTGTGTCTCTGCTCCTCAGCGTGAAGCCAGTTTGATACAGGATAGCTGTGTGGGTACGTTCATATTTCAGATAATTCAATCCTGCAATGGCCAGATGTGGGGCTTCAAATGGGATAGGGACTCAACGAGGAGCTGTGTGCAATGTCCAGACTGTAACTTCACAGCGTACTCACAAAAGCTGCTGAGGTCTCGTACCCTTACTGTCCCCCACATTCCAACCATACCATGGAAACGGAGGGTCGGGAAGACTTTCCCAAGGGGCCAGGATAAGCAGTCGAGACAAGACTCTCCCAGGGGGCTAGGGTAAGCAGTCAAGACCAGACATTCCCAGGGGGCCAGGGTAAGCAGTCAAGGCCAGACTCTCCCAGGGGGCCAGGGCAAACAGTCGAGACCAGACTTTCCCAGGGGGCCAGGGTAAGCAGTCGAGACCAGACTTTCCCAGGGGGCCAGGATAAGCAGTCGAGACAAGACTCTCCCAGAGGGCCAGGGTAAACAGTCGAGACCAGACTTTCCCAGGGGGCCAGGGTAAGCAGTCGAGACCAGACTTTCCCAGACTATCCCAGGGTAAGCAGTCGAGACAAGAATCTCCCAGGGGGCCAGGGTAAGCAGTCGAGGCCAGACTTTCCCAGGAGGCCAGGGTAAGCAGTCAAGGCCAGACTCTCCCAGGGGGCTAGGGTAAGCAGTCGAGACCAGACTTTCCCAGGGGGCCAGGGTAAGCAGTCGAGGCCAGACTTTCCCAGGGGGCCAGGGAAAGCAGTCGAGACCAGACTTTCCCAGGGGGCCAGGGTAAGCAGTCGAGGCCAGACTTTCCCAGGGGGCCAGGGTAAGCAGTCGAGACCAGACTTTCCCAGGGGGCCAGGGTAAGCAGTCGAGGCCAGACTTTCCCAGGGGGCCAGGGTAAGCAGTCAAAGCCAGACTTTCCCAGACTTTGCCAGGAGGCCAGGGTAAGCAGTCGAGGCCAGACTATCCCAGACGGCCAGGGTAAGCAGTCGAGGCCAGACTTTACCAAGGGGCCAGTGTAAGCAGTCGAGACCAGACTTTCCCAGGGGGCCAGGGTAAGCAGTCGAGGCCAGACTTTCCCAGACTATCCCAGGGGGCCAGGGTAAGCAGTCGAGACCAGACTTTCCCAGGGGGCCAGGGTAAGCAGTCGAGACCAGACTATCCCAGGGGGTCAGGGTAAGCAGTCAAAGCCAGACTTTCCCAGACTTTGCCAGGAGGCCAGGGTAAGCAGTCGAGGCCAGACTATCCCAGACGGCCAGGGTAAGCAGTCAAAGCCAGACTTTCCCAGACTTTGCCAGGAGGCCAGGGTAAGCAGTCGAGGCCAGACTATCCCAGACGGCCAGGGTAAGCAGTCGAGGCCAGACTTTACCATGGGGCCAGGGTAAGCAGTCGAGACCAGACTTTCCCAGGGGGCCAGGGTAAGCAGGCGAGACCAGACTTTCCCAGGGGGCCAGGGTAAGCAGTCGAGACCAGACTTTCCCAGACTATCCCAGGGTAAGCAGTCGAGACTAGACTTTCCCAGGGGGCCAGGGTAAGCAGTCGAGGCCAGACTTTCCCAGGGGGCCAGGATAAGCAGTCGAGGCCAGACTTTCCCAGGGGGCCAGGGTAAGCAGTCGAGGCCAGACTTTCCCAGACTTTCCCAGGGGGCCAGGGTAAGCAGTCGAGACCAGACTTTCCCAGGGGGACAGGGTAAGCAGTCGAGACCAGACTTTCCCAGGGGGCCAGGGTAAGCAGTCGAGACCAGACTTTCCCAGACTATCCCAGGGTAAGCAGTCGAGACCAGACTTTCCCAGGGGGCCAGGGTAAGCAGTCGAGGCTAGACTTTCCCAGGAGGCCAGGGTAAGCAGACGAGGCCAGACTTTCCCAGGGGGTCAGGGTAAGCAGTCGAGGCCAGACTTTCCCAGGGGGCCAGGGTAAACAGTCGAGACCAGACTTTCCCAGGGGGCCAGGGTAAGCAGGCAAGACCAGACTTTCCCAGGGGGCCAGGGTAAGCAGTCGAGGCCAGACTTTCCCAGGGGGCCAGGGTAAGCAGCCGAGGCCAGACTTTCCCAGGGGGCCAGGGTAAGCAGTCGAAGCCAGACTTTCCCAGGGGGCCAGGGTAAGCAGTCGAGACCAGACTTTCCCAGACTATCCCAGGATAAGCAGTCGAGACCAGACTTTCCCAGGCAGCCAGGGTAAGCAGTCGAGACCAGACTTTCCCAGGGGGACAGGGTAAGCAGTCGAGACCAGACTTTCCCAGGGGGCCAGGGTAAGCAGTCGAGACCAGACTTTCCCAGGGGGCCAGGGTAAGCAGTCGAGACCAGACTTTCCCAGACTATCCCAGGGTAAGCAGTCGAGACCAGACTTTCCCAGGGGACCAGGGTAAGCAGTCGAGGCCAGACTTTCCCAGGGGGCCAGGGTAAGCAGTCGAGGCCAGACTTTCCCAGGGGGCCAGGGTAAGCAGTCGAGGCCAGACTTTCCCAGGGGGCCAGGGTAAGCAGTCGAGACCAGACTTTCCCAGACTATCCCAGGGTAAGCAGTCGAGACCAGACTTTCCCAGGGGGCCAGGGTAAGCAGTCGAGGCCAGACTATCCCAGGGGGCCAGGGTAAGCAGTCGAGGCCAGACTTTCCCAGGGGGCCAGGGTAAGCAGTCGAGACCAGACTTTCCCAGACTATCCCAGGATAAGCAGTCGAGGCCAGACTATCCCAGGAGGCCAGGGTAAGCAGTCGAGACCAGACTTTCCCAGGGGGCCAGGGTAAGCAGTCGAGACCAGACTATCCCAGGGGGCCAGCGTAAACAGTCGAGACCAGACTTTCCCAGGGGGCCAGGGTAAGCAGTCGAGACCAGACTATCCCAGGGGGCCAGGGTAAGCAGTCGAGACCAGACTTTCCCAGGGGGCCAGGGTAAGCAGTCGAGGCCAGACTATCCCAGGAGGCCAGGGTAAGCAGTCGAGACCAGACTATCCCAGGGGGCCAGGGTAAGCAGTCGAGACCAGACTTTCCCAGGGGGCCAGGGTAAGCAGTGGAGGCCAGAATATCCTAGGGGGCCAGAGTAAGCAGTCGAGACCAGACTATCCCAGGGGGCCAGGGTAAGCAGTCGAGACCAGACTATCCCAGGGGGCCAGGGTAAGCAGTCGAGGCCAGACTTTCCCAGGGGGCCAGGGTAAGCAGTCGAGACCAGACTATCCCAGGAGGCAGGGTAAGCAGTCGAGACCAGACTTTCCCAGGGGGCCAGGGTAAGCAGTGGAGGCCAGACTATCCCAGGGGGCCAGGGTAAGCAGTCGAGACCAGACTTTCCCAGGGGGCCAGGGAAAGCAGTCGAGACCAGACTTTCCCAGGGGGCCAGGGTAAGCAGTCGAGACCAGACTTTCCCAGGGGGCCAGGGTAAGCAGTCGAGGCCAGACTTTCCCAGGGGGCCAGGGGAACCAGTCGAGGCCAGACTATCCCAGGGGGCCAGGGTAAGCAGTCGAGACCAGACTTTCCCAGGGGGCCAGGGGAACCAGTCGAGACCAGACTTTCCCAGACTATCCCAGGGTAAGCAGTCGAGACCAGACTTTCCCAGACTATCCCAGGGTAAGCAGTCGAGACCAGACTTTCCCAGGGGGCCAGGGTAAGCAGTCGAGGCCAGACTATCCCAGGGGGCCAGGGTAAGCAGTCGAGGCCAGACTTTCCCAGGGGGCCAGGGTAAGCAGTCGAGACCAGACTATCCCAGGGGGCCAGGGTAAGCAGTCGAGCCCAGACTATCCCAGGAGGCAGGGTAAGCAGTCGAGACCAGACTTTCCCAGGGGGCCAGGGTAAGCAGTGGAGGCCAGACTATCCCAGGGGGCCAGGGTAAGCAGTCGAGACCAGACTTTCCCAGGGGGCCAGGGAAAGCAGTCGAGACCAGACTTTCCCAGGGGGCCAGGGTAAGCAGTCGAGACCAGACTTTCCCAGGGGGCCAGGGTAAGCAGTCGAGGCCAGACTTTCCCAGGGGGCCAGGGGAACCAGTCGAGGCCAGACTATCCCAGGGGGCCAGGGTAAGCAGTCGAGACCAGACTTTCCCAGGGGGCCAGGGGAACCAGTCGAGACCAGACTTTCCCAGACTATCCCAGGGTAAGCAGTCGAGACCAGACTTTCCCAGACTATCCCAGGGTAAGCAGTCGAGACCAGACTTTCCCAGGGGGCCAGGGTAAGCAGTCGAGGCCAGACTATCCCAGGGGGCCAGGGTAAGCAGTCGAGGCCAGACTTTCCCAGGGGGCCAGGGTAAGCAGTCGAGACCAGACTATCCCAGGGGGCCAGGGTAAGCAGTCGAGCCCAGACTTTCCCAGGGGGCCAGGGTAAGCAGTCGAGGCCAGACTTTCCCAGGGGGCCAGGGTAAGCAGTCGAGACCAGACGTTCCCAGGGGGCCAGGGTACGCAGTCGAGGCCAGACTTTCCCAGGGGGCCAGGGTAAGCAGTCAAGACCAGACTTTCCCAGGGGGCCAGGGTAAGCAGTTGAGACCAGACTTTCCCAGGAGGCCAGGGTAAGCAGTCGAGACCAGACTATCCCAGGGGGCCAGGGTATGCAGTCGAGACCAGACTTTCCCAGGGGGCCAGGGTAAGCAGTGGAGGCCAGAATATCCTAGGGGGCCAGAGTAAGCAGTCGAGACCAGACTATCCCAGGGGGCCAGGGTAAGCAGTCGAGACCAGACTTTCCCAGGGGGCCAGGGTAAGCAGTCGAGGCCAGACTATCCCAGGAGGCCAGGGTAAGCAGTCGAGACCAGACTATCCCAGGGGGCCAGGGTAAGCAGTCGAGACCAGACTTTCCCAGGGGGCCAGGGTAAGCAGTCGAGACCAGACTTTCCCAGGGTAAGCAGTCGAGACCAGACTATCCCAGGGGGCCAGGGTAAGCAGTCGAGACCAGACTATCCCAGGAGGCCAGGGTAAGCAGTCGAGACCAGACTTTCCCAGGGTGCCAGGGTAAGCAGTCGAGACCAGACATTCCCAGGGGGCCAGGGAAAGCAGTCGAGACCAGACTTTCCCAGGGGGCCAGGGTAAGCAGTCGAGGCCAGACTATCCCAGGGGGCCACGGTTAGCAGTCGAGACCAGACTTTCCCAAGGGGCCAGGGTAAGCAGTCGAGACCAGACTTTCCCAGACTATCCCAGGGTAAGCAGTCGAGACCAGACTTTCCCAGGCAGCCAGGGTAAGCAGTCAAGACCAGACTTTCCCAGGGGGCCAGGGTAAGCAGTTGAGACCAGACTTTCCCAGGGGGTCAGGGTAAGCAGTCGAGACCAGACTTTCCCAGGGGGCCAGGGTAAGCAGTCGAGACCAGACTTTCCCAGGGGGCCAGGGTAAGCAGTCGAGACCAGACTTTCCCAGACTATCCCAGGGTAAGCAGTTGAGACCAGACTTTCCCAGGGGGCCAGGGTAAGCAGTCGAGGCCAGACTATCCCAGGGGGCCAGGGTAAGCAGTCGAGGCCAGACTTTCCCAGGGGGCCAGGGTAAGCAGTCGAGACCAGACTATCCCAGGGGGCCAGGGTAAGCAGTCGAGCCCAGACTTTCCCAGGGGGCCAGGGTAAGCAGTCGAGGCCAGACTTTCCCAGGGGGCCAGGGTAAGCAGTCGAGACCAGACGTTCCCAGGGGTCCAGGGTAAGCAGTCGAGGCCAGACTTTCCCAGGGGGCCAGGGTAAGCAGTCAAGACCAGACTTTCCCAGGGGGCCAGGGTAAGCAGTTGAGACCACACTTTCCCAGGAGGCCAGGGTAAGCAGTCGAGACCAGACTTTCCCAGGGGGCCAGGGTAAGCAGTGGAGGCCAGAATATCCTAGGGGGCCAGAGTAAGCAGTCGAGACCAGACTATCCCAGGGGGCCAGGGTAAGCAGTCGAGGCCAGACTTTCCCAGGGGGCCAGGGTAAGCAGTCGAGGCCAGACTATCCCAGGGGGCCAGGGTAAGCAGTCGAGACCAGACTATCCCAGGAGGCCAGGGTAAGCAGTCGAGACCAGACTTTCCCAGGGGGCCAGGGTAAGCAGTCGAGACCAGACATTCCCAGGGGGCCAGGGAAAACAGTCGAGGCCAGACTATCCCAGGGGGCCAGGGTAAGCAGTCGAGGCCAGACTTTCCCAGGGGGCCAGGGTAAGCAGTCGAGGCCAGACTATCTCAGGGGGCCAGGGTAAGCAGTGGATGCCAGACTATCCCAGGGGGCCAGGGTAAGCAGTCGAGGCCAGACTATCCCAGACGGCCAGGGTAAGCAGTCGAGGCCAGACTATCCCAGGGGGCCAGGGTAAGCAGTCGAGGCCAGACTATCCCAGGGGGCCAGGGTAAGCAGTCGAGGCCAGACTATCCCAGACGGCCAGGGTAAGCAGTGGATGCCAGACTATCCCAGGGAGCCAGGGTAAGCAGTCGAGGCCAGACTTTCCCAGACTAACCCAGGGGGCCAGGGTAAGCAGTGGAGGCCAGACTATCCCAGGGGGCCAGGGTAAGCAGTGGAGGCCAGACTTTCCCAGGGGGCCAGGGTAAGCAGTCGAGACCAGACTTTCCCAGGGGGCCAGGGTAAGCAGTCGAGACCAGACTTTCCCAGGGTAAGCAGTCGAGACCAGACTTTCCCAGGGGGCCAGGGTAAGCAGTCGAGGCCAGACTATCCCAGGGGGCCTGGGTAAGCAGTCGAGTCCAGACTTTCCCAGACTATCCCAGGGTAAGCAGTCGAGGCCAGACTTTCCCAGGGGGCCAGGGTAAGCAGTCGAGACCAGACTTTCCCAGGGGGCCAGGGTAAGCAGTCGAGGCCAGACTTTCCCAGGGGGCCAGGGTAAGCAGCCGAGGCCAGACTTTCCCAGGGGGCCAGGGTAAGCAGCCGAGGCCAGACTTTCCCAGGGGGCCAGGGTAAGCAGTCGAGGCCAGACTATCCCAGGGGGCCAGGGTAAGCAGTCGAGACCAGACTTTCCCAGGGGGCCAGGGTAAGCAGTCAAGACCAGACTTTCCCAGGGGGCCAGGGTAAGCAGTCGAGGCCAGACTATCCCAGGGGGACAGGGTAAGCAGTGGAGGCCAGACTATCCCAGGGGGCCAGGGTAAGCAGTGGAGGCCAGACTTTCCCAGGGGGCCAGGGTAAGCAGTCGAGGCCAGACTTTCTCAGGGGGCCAGGGTAAGCAGTGGAGGCCAGACTATCCCAGGGGGCCAGGGTAAGCAGTCGAGGCCAGACTTTCCCAGGGGGCCAGGGTAAGCAGTCGAGACCAGACTTTCCCAGGGGGCCAGGGTAAGCAGTCGAGGCCAGACTTTCCCAGGGGGTCAAGGTAAGCAGTGGAGGCCAGACTTTCCGAGGGGGCCAGGGTAAGCAGTCGAGGCCAGACTTTCTCAGGGGGCCAGGGTAAGCAGTCGAGACCAGACTTTCCCAGGGGGCCAGGGTAAGCAGTCGAGGCCAGACTTTCCCAGGGGGTCAGGGTAAGCAGTCGAGGCCAGACTTTCCCAGGGGGCCAGGGTAAGCAGTGGAGGCCAGACTTTCCCAGGGGGCCAGGGTAAGCAGTCGAGGCCAAACTTTCTCAGGGGGCCAGGGTAAGCAGTGGAGGCCAGACTATCCCAGGATATCCTAGGGGGCCAGAGTAAGCAGTCGAGACCAGACTATTCCAGGGGGCCAGGGTAAGCAGTCGAGACCAGACTAACCCAGGGGGCCAGGGTAAGCAGTCAAAGCTAGACTTTCCCAGACTATCCCAGGGTAAGCAGTCGAGAGCAGACTTTCCCAGGGAGCCAGGGTAAGCAGTCGAGGCCAGACTTTCCCAAACCTTCCCGGGCAGCCAGGCTGAGCTGACATTTGAAACTATTACAAACTGCTTGTCCAACCAGAGGCTGGCTTCTGAATGGACGATCTGTAAACAGCGGTAAACCCAAATTTCCACCTCAGCACGAGCACGGACATCAAAGTAACGAGGAGAGTGGTGAATCGGCAGGGAAAGCGGCCTCAGAGCGGGGTTTGGGGTAGGATCCTCGGACTGGGGGAAGGTAGGCCTCGGAGAGGGAGCGAGGGCAAACGAACCTCAAAGCGGGAGAAGGCGGGTGGGCCGTTAGAAGGAGAGGGCAGGAAAAGAAAGCTTCGGAGCAGAAGGAAGGCAGGCCGCGGAGCAGGGCAAAGCAGTCGAGTGTGTGAGCGTGAGAGAGACAAGTGTGTGTGTGTGCGTGAGAGAGACGAGTGTGTGTGAGAGAGGCGAGTGTGTGTGCGTGAGAGAGGCGAGTGTGTGTGCGTGAGAGAGGCGAGTGTGTGAGAGAGGCGAGTGTGTGAGCGTGAGAGAGACAAGTGTGTGTGTGTGCGTGAGAGAGACGAGTGTGTGTGAGAGAGACGAGTGTGTGTGAGAGAGACGAGTGTGTGTGAGAGAGGCGAGTGTGTGTGCGTGAGAGAGGCGAGTGTGTGTGAGAGAGGCGAGTGTGTGTGCGCGAGAGAGGCAAGTGTGTGTGCGTGAGACAGGCGAGTGTGTGCGAGAAGGCGAGTGTGTGCGTGAGAGAGGCGAGTGTGTGTGAGAGAGGCAAGTGTGTGTGCGTGAGAGAGGCGAGTGTGTGTGTGTGTGCGTGAGAAGGCGAGTGTGTGCGTGAGAAGGCGAGTGTGTGAGCGTGAGAGAGGCAAGTTTGTGTGTGTGAGAGAGGCGAGTGTGTGTGAGAGGCGAGTGTGTGTGTGTGAGAGGCGAGTGTGTGCGTGTGCGTGAGAGAGGCGAGTGTGTGTGTGTGAGAGAGGCGAGTGTGTGTGAGAGAGGAGTGTGTTCGTGAGAGAGGCGAGTGTGTGCGTGTGTGAGAGAGGCGAGTGTGTGTGAGAGAGGAGAGTGTGTTCGTGAGAGAGGCGAGTGTGTGTGCGTGAGAGAGGCAAGTGTGTGTGCGTGAGAGAGGCGAGTGTGTGTGCGTGAGAGAGGCGAGTGTGTGTGCGTGAGAGAGGAGAGTGTGTGTGCGTGAGAGGCGAGTGTGTGCGCGCGTGAGAGAGGCGGGGGCGTGTGAGAGAGGTGAGTGTGCGCGCGTGCGAGGCGAGTGTGTGTGCGTGAGAGAGGCGCGTGTGTGTGTGTGCGAGGCGAGTGTGTGTGCGTGAGAGAGGCGAGTGTGTGTGCGTGAGAGAGGCGCGTGTGTGTGCGTGAGAGAGGCGCGTGTGTGTGCGTGAGAGGCGAGTGTGTGTGCGTGAGAGAGGAGAGTGTGTGTGCGTGAGAGGCAAGTGTGTGTGCGCGTGAGAGAGGCGGGGGCGTGTGAGAGAGGCGAGTGTGTGTGCGTGAGAGAGAGGCGAGTGTGTGTGCATGAGAGAGGCGAGTGTGTGTGCGTGAGAGAGGCGAGTGTGTGTGTGAGAGAGGCGAGTGTGCGTGAGAGAGGTGGGTGTGTGCGTGAGAGAGGTGGGTGTGTGCGTGAGAGAGGCGGGTGTGTGCGTGAGAGAGGCGAGTGTGTGTGCGTGAGAGGCGAGTGTGTGTGCGTGAGAGGCAAGTGTGTGTGCGTGAGAGGCGAGTGTGTGTGAGAGAGGCGAGTGTGTGTGCGTGCGAGGCTAGTGTGTGTGCGTGCGAGGCTAGTGTGTGTGCGTGCGAGGCTAGTGTGTGTGCGTGCGAGGCTAGTGTGTGTGCGTGGGAGGAGAGTGTGCGTGCGTGAGAGAGGCGAGTGTGCGTGCGTGAGAGAGGCGAGTGTGTGTGCGTGAGAGAGGCGAGTGTGTGTGCGTGAGAGAGGCGAGTGTGCGTGCGTGAGAGAGGCGAGTGTGTGTGCGTGAGAGAGGCGAGTGTGTGTGCGTGAGAGAGGCGAGTGTGTGTGTGTGAGAGAGGCGAGTGTGTGTGCGCGAGAGAGGCGAGTGTGTGTGCGCGAGAGGCGAGTGTGTGTGCGCGTGAGAGGCGAGTGCGTGTGCGTGAGAGAGGCGAGTGTGTGTGCATGAGAGAGGCGAGTGTGTGTGCGTGAGTGAGGCGGGTGCGTGAGTGAGGAGGGTGCGTGAGAGAGGCGGGTGTGTGTGTGAGAGAGGCGAGTGTGTGTGCGTGAGAGAGACGAGTGTGTGTGCGTGAGAGAGACGAGTGTGTGTGCGTGAGAGGCGAGTGTGTGTGCGTGAGAGAGGCGAGTGTGTGTGCGTGAATGAGGCGGGTGTGTGTGTGAGAGAGGCGAGTGTGTGCGTGAGAGAGGCGAGTGTGTGTGAGCGTGAGAGGCGGGGGCGTGTGTGAGAGGCGAGTGTGTGTGCGTGCAAGGCGAGTGTGTGTGCGTGCAAGGCGAGTGTGTGCGTGTGGGAAGCGAGTGTGTGTGAGAGAGGCGGGTGTGCGTGAGAGAGGCGGGTGTGTGTGCGTGAGAGAGGCGAGTGTGCGTGAGAGAGGCGAGTGTGTGTGTGTGAGAGAGGCGAGTGTGTGTGCGTGAGAGAGGCGAGTGTGTGTGCGTGAGAGAGGCGAGTGCGTGTGCGTGAGAGAGGCGAGTGTGTGTGCGTGAGAGAGGCGAGTGTGTGTGCGTGAGAGAGGCGAGTGTGTGTGCGTGAGAGAGGCGAGTGCGTGTGCGTGAGAGAGGCGAGTGCATGTGCGTGAGAGAGGCGAGTGTGTGTGCGTGAGAGAGGCGAGTGCGTGTGCGTGAGAGAGGCGAGTGTGTGTGTGAGAGAGGTGGGTGTGTGCGTGAGAGAGGCAAGTGCGTGTGCGTGAGAGAGGCGAATGTGTGTGTGTGAGAGGCGAGTGTGTGTGCGCGTGTGAGGTGAGTGTGTGTGCGTGAGAGAGGCAAGTGCGGGTGCGTGAGATAGGCGAATGTGTGTGTGTGAGAGGCGAGTGTGTGTGCGTGTGAGGCGAGTGTGTGTGCGTGAGAGAGGCGAGTGTGTGTGCGTGAGAGAGGCGAGTGCATGTGCGTGAGAGAGGCGAGTGTGTGTGCGTGAGAGAGGCGAGTGTGTGTGCGTGAGAGAGGCGAGTGTGTGTGCGTGAGAGAGGCGAGTGCGTGTGCGTGAGAGGCGAGTGCGTGTGTGTGAGAGAGGTAGGTGTGTGCGTGAGAGAGGCGAGTGTGTGTGTGTGAGAGAGGCGAGTGTGTGTGCGTGAGAGGCGAGTGCGTGTGTGTGAGAGAGGTGGGTGTGTGCGTGAGAGAGGCGAGTGTGTGTGCGTGAGAGAGGCGAGTGTGTGTGCGTGAGAGAGGTGGGTGTGTACGTGAGAGAGGCAAGTGCGTGTGCTTGAGAGAGGCGAATGTGTGTGTGTGAGAGGCGAGTGTGTGTGCGTGTGAGGCGAGTGTGTGTGCATGAGAGAGGCGAGTGTGTGTGCGTGAGAGAGGCGAGTGCGTGTGCGTGAGAGAGGCGAGTGCGTGTGCGTGAGAGAGGCGAGTGTATGTGCGTGAGAGAGGCGAGTGTGTGTGAGAGAGGCGAGTGCATGTGCGTGAGAGGCGAGTGCGTGTGTGTGAGAGAGGTGGGTGTGTGCGTGAGAGAGGCGAGTGTGTGTGTGTGAGAGAGAGGCGGGTGTGTGTGTGTGTGAGAGAGGCTATTGTGTGTGCGTGAGAGAGGCGGGTGTGTGTGTGTGAGAGAGGCGAGTGCGTGTGCGTGAGAGAGGCGAGTGTGTGTGTGTGAGAGAGGCGAGTGCGTGTGCGTGAGAGAGGCGAGTGTGTGTGTGTGTGAGAGAGGCGGGTGTGTGTGTGTGTGAGAGAGGCGGGTGTGTGTGTGTGTGAGAGAGGCGAGTGTGTGTGCGTGAGAGAGGCGGGTGTGTGTGTGCGTGAGAGAGGCGTGTGCGTGAGAGAGGCGAGTGCATGTGCGTGAGAGAGGCGGGTGTGTGTGTGTGTGTGTGAGAGAGGCGAGTGCGTGTGCGTGAGAGAGGCGAGTGCGTGTGTGTGAGAGAGGCGAGTGCGTGTGCGTGAGAGAGGCGAGTGCGTGTGCGTGAGAGAGGCGGGTGTACATGAGAGAGGCGAGTGCGTGTGCGTGAGAGAGGCGAGTGTGTGTGCGTGAGAGAGGCAAGTGCGTGTGCGTGAGAGAGGCGAGTGCGTGTGCGTGAGAGGCGCGAGTGCGTGCGTGAGAGAGGCGAGTGCGTGCGTGAGAGAGGCGAGTGCGTGTGCGTGAGAGAGGCAAGTGTGTGAGCGAGAGAGAGGCGAGTGCGTGTGCGTGAGAGAGGCGAGTGTGTGAGCGTGTGAGAGGCGAGTGTGTGTGTGTGAGAGAGGCGAGTGCGTGTGCGTGACAGAGGAGAGTGCGTGTGCGTGAGAGAGGCGAGTGTGTGTGCGTGAGAGAGGCGAGTGCGTGTGCGTGAGAGAGGCGGGTGTGCGTGAGAGAGGCGTGTGTGTGTGCGTGAGAGAGGCAAGTGCGTGTGCGTGAGAGAGGCGGGTGTGCGTGAGAGAGGCGAGTGCATGTGCGTGAGAGAGGCGAGTGTGTGTGCGTGAGAGAGGCGAGTGCGTGTGTGTGTGAGAGAGGCGAGTGTGTGTGCGTGAGAGAGGCGAGTGCGTGTGCGTGAGAGAGGCGAGTGTGTGTGCGTGAGAGAGGCGGGTGTGCGTGAGAGAGGCGAGTGCATGTGCGTGAGAGAGGCGAGTGCGTGTGCGTGAGAGAGGCGAGTGTGTGTGCGTGAGAGAGGCGGGTGTGCGTGAGAGAGGCGAGTGCATGTGCGTGAGAGAGGCGAGTGCGTGTGTGTGTGAGAGAGGCGAGTGTGTGTGCGTGAGAGAGGCAAGTGCGTGTGTGTGTGAGAGAGGCGAGTGTGTGTGCGTGAGAGAGGCGAGTGCGTGTGTGTGTGAGAGAGGCGAGTGTGTGTGTGTGCGTGAGAGAGGCGAGTGCGTGTGCGTGAGAGAGGCGAGTGTGTGTGCGTGAGAGAGGCGAGTGCGTGTGTGTGTGAGAGAGGCGAGTGCGTGTGTGTGAGAGGCGAGTGTGTGTGCGTGAGAGAGGCGAGTGTGTGTGTGTGCGTGAGAGAGGCGAGTGTGTGTGCGTGAGAGAGGCGAGTGCGTGTGCGTGAGGCGAGTGCGTGTGCGTGAGAGAGGCGAGTGTGTGTGTGTGTGTGTGTGAGAGAGGCGAGTGCGTGTGCGTGAGAGAGGCGAGTGCGTGTGCGTGAGAGAGGCGAGTGTGTGTGCGTGAGAGAGGCGAGTGCGTGTGCGTGAGAGAGACGGGTGTGCGTGAGAGAGGCGAGTGCGTGTGCGTGAGAGAGGCGAGTGTGTGTGCGTGAGAGAGGCGAGTGCGTGTGCGTGAGAGAGGCGAGTGCGTGCGTGAGATAGGCGAGTGTGTGTGTGAGAGGTGAGTGTGTGTGCGTGAGAGAGGCGAGTGTGTGTGCGTGAGAGAGGCGAGTGTGTGTGCGTGAGAGAGGCGAGTGCGTGTGCGTGAGAGAGGCGAGTGTGTGTGCGTGAGAGAGGCAAGTGTGTGAGCGAGAGAGAGGCATGTGTGCGTGCGTGAGAGAGGCGAGTGTGTGTGTGAGAGGTGAGTGTGTGTGTGAGAGGTGAGTGTACCTGCTGGGTTAAGCCGCTTATGGACAAACTGCATAAAAAGATTGGAGGAAGAGTGGGTTTTAGTGAAATAAGGCAGAATTCGGCCAAGGTAGACTGGGAAGAATTATATGTGGGGTGTGGGGGAGGGGGAGCATTCAAAAAGGAAATAGGGGAGTACAAGCCCAATATGTTCCCTTTATGGCGATAGGAACGAGTAACAAGTCCCGAGAACCTTGGATGACCAGAAATATTCAGGATATATTGAGAAGTAAAAGAGAGACTTTTTGCAAGTACAAGGGCAGCAAATCAGCCGAGGCATTAGTGGAGGAAAGGAAGCGCAGGACAGAGCTTCTGAAAAGTGGGGTCTTAGAAGGCTCTGGCTGGTAAAAGTAGGGAAAATCCCAAGACATTCGATAAGTATCTCAATGGGAAGAGGAAACAGGGACAGAGGAGGGCTCATTAGGGGCCAAGGGGGAAATCTGAGAGTGGAGCCAGAGGACACTGGGAGGGTGTTGAATGAATATTTCACATCTGTCTTCGCCCAAGAGAATGAGGATGTGGGCATGGAACTCGGGGAGAGAGACTGTGAGGTTCTTGAGCAAGTTGTCATATGGAGTGTCAAGGTTTTGGCAGGCAAGTCTCCAGGTCCAGATGAATTGTGGCCCAGGCTGCTGTGGGAGGCGAGGAGGAGATTGCCGGGGCTCTGACCCAAATGTTTAATTCCTCTCTGGCCTCGGGGGAGGTGCCAGAGGACTGCAGAACAGGTAATGCGGTCCTGATATTTAAGAAGTGCTGTAGCGACAAGCCAGGAAACTACAGACCAGTGAGTCTCACGTCAGTGGTGGGGAAACTACTGGAAAAGATTCTGAAGGACAGAATCTATCTCCATTTGGAGAGGCAAGGTTTGATCAGGAATCGTCAGCATGGCTTTGACAGAGGGAGGTCATACCTAACAAATTTCATTGAATTTTTTGAGCATGTGACCAGGTGTGTAGATGAGGGTGGTGCAGTTGATGTAGTTTACATGGATTTCAGCAAAGCCTTTGACAAGGTCCCACATGGGAGACTTATAAAGAAGGCAAATGGGATACCGGGTGATTTGATAAGGTGGATTCATAATTGGCTTAGTTGTAGGAGACAGAGGGTGATGATAGACGGCTGCTTTAGTGACTAAAAGGCACAGTGGTGTACCACAGGGATCCGTGCTGGGTCCCCTATTGTTTGTCATTTGTATGAACGACATAGATGGCCATGTGGGGGTGGGATCAGTAAGTCTGCGGATGATACAAAGATTGGCCGGGTGGTTAACAGTGAGGTTTGACAAGGAAATATTCAATCAATGGCCTGACACTGGGAAGTTCCGGGGAACAAAGGGACCTTGGTGTGTTTGTCTATAGATCTCTGAAGGCAGAAGGGCAGGTTAATAGGGAGGTGAAAAAGGCACATGGGACTCTCGCTTGTATCAATCGGGGCCTAGACTACAAAAGCAGGGAGGTCATGATGGAGCTGTGTACAACTTTGGTGAGGCCACAGCTGGAGCACTGTGTGCAATTCTGGTCGCCACATTACAGGAAGGATGTGATTGTTCTGGATGGGGGTGCAGAGGAAATTCACCAGAATGTTGCCTGGGATGGAACATTTCAGTTATAAAGAGACGTTAGATAGGCTTGGGTTGTTTTCTCTAGAGCAGAGAAGACTGAGGGGCGACCTGATTGAGGTGGACAAGATTATGAGGGGCATGGACAGGGTGGATAGGGAGCAACTGTTCCCCTTAGTTGAAGCGTCAGTTACGAGGGGACATAAATTCAACATGTGGGGTGGGAGATTTAGGGTGGATTTGGGGCAATATCTTTTTACCCAGCGAGTGGTGACTGTCTGGAACGCACTGCCTGGGAGGGTGGTAGAGGTGGGATGCCTCACATCCTTTAAAAAGTACCTGGGTGCGTACTTGGCACATCATAACATTCAAGGCTATGGGCCAAGTGCTGGTGGGATCAGGTGGGCAGGTCAGGTGCCTTTCATGTGTCGGTACAGAATCGATGGGCCGAAGGGCCTCTTCTGCACTGTAGTACTCTGTGAGGGAGTTGAGGGTGTGTGTGAGAAAGAGAGAGGGGAGTGTGTGTGTGCACGAATGAGGGAGGTGTGTGTGTGAGAGAGAGAGAGAAAGGGAGCGAGGTGACTGTGTATATAAGAGGTGAGAGAGGTGAGTAAATATATTTACGTGTGTGTGCGCGTGTGTGCGTGCGTGCGTGCGTGCGTGCGCGTGTCTGCGTGCGCGTGTCTGCGTGCGCGTGTCTGCGTGCGCGTGTCTGCGTGCGCGTGTCTGCGTGCGCGTGTCTGTGTGCGCGTGTCTGTGTGCGCGTGTCTGTGTGCGCGTGTCTGTGTGCGCGTGTCTGTGTGCGCGTGTCTGTGTGCGCGTGTCTGTGTGCGCGCGTGTCTGTGTGCGCGCGTGTCTGTGTGCGCGCGTGTCTGTGTGCGCGCGTGTCTGTGTGCGCGCGTGTCTGTGTGCGCGCGTGTCTGTGTGCGCGCGTGTGTGCGTGTGCGTGTGCGTGCGTGTGTGTGTGTGTGTGCGCGTGTGTGTGTGTGTGTCCAATATGAGAATCTGCCATTCCAACAGCACTCTCTGATTTCAACCAAAGGAACAGCTACACTCCTCCCATTAAAAATGACAAAAAAGTAAGCAAGACCCAAGTACCTTTTCAAATAAGAGGTTTTAATTCTCGTAAATATATACATATAAGAAATAGAAAAGACTTGTATAAAATAGGGGCACCATCTACCCGAATGGGGACAGAGTGCCATAGCGCTCAGAGCACCAGGAAACACTCCGCTATCCAACCTCCATCCAGGTATATCGGGGGCTTCAGTGGGGAACGTGCAGCCAAGGACCCACTTAGTCCCATTTTCTGCATTGAGGAGCTCCGCTTGCCCCCTCCCCACCACACCACATCTCCCCGCACCCAGGCAGGGCACCGCCCCGGCCCAATCATCACCACCCAAAAACTGTCAGCTTGGCAGCACCAGTCTGGTAGTGCCCCAGTCAGGTGGCACTGTCAGGGTGCCAGGCAGGCAGTGCCTGGGTATTCATATGGCACCAGCTGTGCCAGGGTGCCACCCTGCCCATAGGGCATGCACCCAATAGGCCAGGAGACCCATACGAGTGTCGGTCCGTCTGGTCCCCGTTTGTGGCGAGCAGCACTGAACGGCACTAGCCCGAAGTCTCCAAAGTGAGGGGGTTAGATCCCACACCTTGGTTAGATCTCAGGAACGCATGTTAGAGTGAGACTTGCCAGAAAGTGATCCCGCCCACAACGGGCAGATTTCACATTGCAATGTATTGCGAGATCGCATTAGACAGTTAACTGCCAAGCACTCTGATTGGAATGAATCACCGAATGACCTTCACTTATTTTGTTTAGCTGAAACGGTGCAACGTGTTCACCTGTTCTTTCTGCCTGTAAAGAACAGGGCCTTGTTTGTGCGTTAATATCTGTAGCCTGGGGTGCATTTCGTCCAGACCTTGCGATCTATCCACTTTCAAATATGCTAAATTCCTGAATGTTTCCTCCCTCACTATTTTATGCCATTCAATATTTCACACTCGTCCTCCTTAATCTCGACAACAAGGACTCCTACGTCACACTTCTATTCACTGACAACAGCTCCACCTTCAACACCATAATCCCAGGCAAACACACACCACACACACCACACACACCACACACACACACTTTCAAACTCATAGCTGTGCACATCTCCAAAAATCTGTCCTGGTCCACCCACGTCGACGCTACCACCAAGAAAGCACAACAGCGCCTATACTTCCTCAGGAAACTAAGGAAATTCGGCATGTCCACATTGACTCTTAGCAACTTTTACAGACGAACCATAGAAAGCATCCTATCGGGCTGCATCACAGCCTGGTATGGCAACTGCTCGGCCCAGGACCGCAAGAAACTACAGAGAGTAGTGAACACCGCCCAGTCCATCACACGAACCTGCCTCCCATCCATTGACTCTGTCTACACCTCCCGCTGCCTGGGGAAAGCGGGCAGCATAATCAAAGGCCCCTCCCACCCGGCTTACTCACTCTTCCAACTTCTTCCATCGGGCAGGAGATACAGAAGTCTGAGAACACGCACTAACAGACTCAAAAACAGCTTCTTCCCCACTGTCACCAGACTCCTAAATGACCCTCTTATGGACTGACCTCATCTCTTCACACATCTTCTCGACTGAGCAGTACTACGCTCCGTGTGCTTCACCCGATATCTGTGTCTATGTATTTACAATGTGCATTTGTGTGTATCCTATGTTTTTTTGGAAGATCTGTCTGCAGAATACCTTTCACTGTACCTCGTACACGTGACAATAAACAAATCCAAATCTAAACATACAAATTAGGAGCAGGCCACTCGGCCCCTCGAGCCTGCTTCGCCAGTCAATACGATCATGGTTGATCTGATTGTGCCCTCAACTCGAACTACCCACTACACCAAACCTCTCCACCTCCAGGACGGATTGCTGGCATGGTTCGATCCCAGGGATAGAGGATGCTGGGTAAAGCACACCTCCCATTCTGCTGGGACGTGCAGCCAACATTTTGAACATAAGTAACTCCAAGAGCAGCTGATGCCAGTTACCCCGGGATAACTGCAACAGAGTTGTTTGACCGTACCTGTTGATACCTCCGCATTGCCTCCTGCTCCTGCAAGATGCGACACAGTTCCTCATCGTCGGGTTTATAATCCTGGGGCACAGAGTATTCTGGTGGTCGGGGGCTGCTGCACATCTCACACCCCGGCCGGGTGGGTTTGTTTATGTAGGTGCACGTCTTACATGCCCAGCCTGCCTGTTACACAAAAAAGGGGGAGAAAGAGAGAAAATCCTCAATGGTTTTCAGCCCGTCACCAAAAGGAACTGAAAGAATAGTGAACGAGCTTATGCCGACAGGCGGTCGAGTCACACCAATTACACAACAGCAGGCCAAGCGAAAAGAACAACTTTTCCGTCAATCAGTTTTAGACATCAAGATCAGGAAGGGGCAGGTTCGGGATTTTGCCAGGAAGGAGATACAGAGCTTCCCGGAGGAACCGGCCTCCACATTGCTGGAGGAGGTGCTGATGACAAGGGGACTGGAGAAGGGGGCAGTGTCAGCGGTGTACGGAGCTATTCTGGAAGAGGATAAGGCACCATTGGAAGGGATCAAAGCAAAGTGGGAGGAAGAGCTGAGCGAGGTTATAGAGGAGGGGGTCTGGTGTGAGGTGCTCTGGAAAGTGAACGCCTCCACCTCGTGCGCGAGGTTGGGGCTGATACAGCTGAAGGTGGTATACAGAGCACACCTCACGAGGGCGAGGATGAGCCGATTCTTTGAAGGAGTAGAAGATGTGTGCGAACGTTGCGAGGGGGGGCCCCGCTAATCACGTTCATATGTTTTGGTCCTGTCCAAAGCTAGAGGATTACTGGAAGGAGGTTTTTAGGGTAATTTCCAAGGTGGTGCGTGTGAAACTGGACCCGGGCCCCTGGGAGGCCATATTCGGGGTGTCGGACCAGTCAGGGTTGGAAACGGGAGCGGAGGCAGATGTTGTAGCCTTCGCCTCGTTGATCGCCCGAAGGCGGATCCTGATAGGTTGGAGAGCAGCCTCTCCACCCTGTGCCCTGGCGTGGGGGGGGACCTGTTGGAGTTCTTGACTCTTGTGAAGGTTAAGTTTGAACTGAGGGGAAGCTCGGAGGGGTTCTACAAGTCATGGACACTATTTATTATGCACTTTCAAGAACTGGATAACATCGAACATTTGTTTGGTGGGGGGGAAGGGGGGCTGTGTATATTAAGGGTGACTATGGGTAATCCCTGATTCCTTTTTGTCATTTGTTTGTGTGAACATGCGGGCTAATGTTTGGGGTTTGGTGGGAGGATGGGATCGTTGTTATTGATATGGGGATTGACATATCTGTTGCTGATTATTGTTTATTGTTGGTGGGTGTAAATTCGGGAGAAAAGATCAGGAAAGGAACCTTGCGTCACACAGCACATTTAACCAAGCAAGTCATCCCAAGCATTACCGGATGTTGAGGTAAACAAGGGAATAACAGGACAGCTAGTAGAATCGAGGTGGCACGGTAACACAGTGGTTAGCACTGTTGCTTCACAGCGCAAGAGTTCCAGGTTTGAGTCCCGGCTTGGGTCACAGTCTGTGCGGAGTCTGCACGTTCTCCCCGTGTCCGCGTGGGTTTCCTCCGGGTGCTCCGGTTTCCTCCCACAAGTCCCGAAAGACGTGCCGTTAGGTGAATTGGACATTCTGAATTCTCCCTCGGTGTACCCGAACAGGCGCCGGAATGGGGCGGCTAGGGGCTTTTTACAGTAACTTCATTGCAGTGTTAATGTAAGCCTACTTGTGACACTAATAAAGATTATTATTTTTTTAATTTTAAAAAACATGGTCTAAGACGTAGGCTTCAAGGAGGGTCTGAGAAGGATAAATGAAGTATTAATAATCTTTATTAGTGTCAGAAGGCGGCTTACATTAACACTGCAATGACGTTACTGTGAAAAGCCGCTAGTCGCCACACTCTGATGCCTGTGCTACCGTGCAGGTTTAGGGTGGAAATTCCAGAGCTTGAGGGCCAGGCTCCAGGGTTCGGAGTAGAATCAATGGGCCGAGTGGCCCACTTCTGCTCCTTTGTCTTATGGTCTATCCTTTGGGACCAACAGGGATCAGTTCAACCCTGGCAAGGTTTCCCCGGGTACCTGTGTTGACGAGGGAGCGGGGGAAGCTTGCTGAGATGTTCTGTTCCATGTATCCTGGCACGGGAGATGCTGAAGTGACTTCAGTTCCAGATTGATGCGCTGACCAATATTGCTGATGTCCATCCTTCCATCCCTGTCCTTTTGTGGGAGTCGGTCTGTGGAGAGAGAGAGGTTTTACACACTGTGCAAGTTCAATTAGGGAAAGAGAATTAAGACTGGGCCGGCCAGCAATGCTCACATCCCGTAAATTAATTTAGAAACATTTCCAAAAGTATGGGAGGCCATTCAGTGCAGAAGGATTTGGGTGTCTTGTTGCAATTGTACAGGGTCTTGGTGAGGCCACACCCGGAGTAGTGTGGGCAGTTTTGGTCTCCTTATTTGAGGACAGATGTTCTTGCTCTCGAGGGAGTGCAGCGAAGGTTTACCAGACTGATTCCTGGGATGGCGAGACGGACGTACGAGGACAGATTGAATCGGTTAGGATTGTAGACCATCCAATTAAATACTATTAAATATGTCAATTATCCAATATAAGTCACTCAGCTAGGGGCTGGTTTAGCACAGGGCTAAATCGCTGGCTTTGAAAGCAGCACAGTTCAATTCCCATTCCAGCCTCCCCGAACAGGCGCCGGAATGTGGCGACTAGGGGCTTTTCACAGTAACTTCATTTGAAGCCTACTTGTGACAATAAGCGATTTTCATTTCATTGATATATCTAGGGTTTACAGGTGGCACTGTTGGTTGGTGGAGATGTGTGTGTGAGGTTGGACCAAAGAAATAAAGGTGGTTTGTGGAGAAGCAGAACTTTTGTCTCCTTTACTCTCCAGCAATGCAGAAATGTAAACATTCGCTGGAGTTCAGAAGAATGAGGGGGGTTCTCATTGACCCTAACAGGACTGTTAGATGAAGGAAGGATGTTCCCGATGGTGGGGGTGTCCAGAACCAGGGGTCACAGTCTGAGGGTACGGGGTAGACCATTTCGGACAGAGAGGAGAAGTTTCTTCACCCAGAGAGTGGTCAGCCTGTGGAATTCCCTACCACAGGAAGTAGTTGAGTCCAAAACATTGCATGTTTTCAAGAAGCAGTTAGATTATAGCACTTAAGGCGAAGGGGATCAAAGGATATGGGGGAAAGCGGCATTAGGCTATTGAGTTGGATGATCAGCCGTGATCATAATGAATGGCGGAGCAGGCTCGATGGGCCGAATGGCCTCCTCCTGCTCCTATTTTTTCTATGTTTCTATGGTATGGACCCGATACCCTCTCACCCCACTGCAGGCAAGAGCGCTGCACCATAGCCAGAGTGACAATCATTTCTAAGGATGAAACTGCGAAGGTCAGTCTGTACGGTTCAAATTGATGTTACCAATCTCCGGCAGATATTTGTAATTTACAACTGCACATGAACTCTTGCAAATGTACGTGGATGACTTGTTATATATTTTGGAGCCGGGCTCCTCGGTGGGGAATATAATGGGTTTGCTTCAGAGATTTGGGACATTCTCTGGGTATACGCTGAACTTGGGGAAAAGTGAGTGCTTTGTGGTTTCCTCTCCAGGGGCGGCGGCCGGGGGGGGAGCGGGGCCAGGAGGATTGGTGGGGGGGGGGGGGGGTGAGAGACGACGACTGCCCTTCCGTCGGGCAGCGTCTCACTTTCAGTATCTGGGGGTGCAGGTGGCCCGGGATTGGGCAGGTCTTCGGTAGTTCAATTTCTCTAGCTTGGTGGGGAGGGTGAAGGCGGATTTGCAGAGGTGGGATAATCTCCCTCTGTCGTTGGCAGGCCTGGTACAGGCAGTGAAGATTAATATTGTTTTTATTTCAGTGCCTGCTAGTCTTTTTTCCCAAGGCGTTTTTCAAGCAGCTGGTCAGGCTGATCTCCTCGTTTGTCTGGGCAGGGAAGGTGGCCAGGATGTTTAGCACAGGGCTAAGTCGCTGGCTTTGAAAGCAGACCAAGGCAGGCCAGCAGCACGGTTCAATTCCCGTACCAGCCTCCCCGAACAGGCGCCGGAATGTGGTGACTAGGGGCTTTTCACAGTAACTTCATTGAGGCCTACTTGTGACAATAAGCGATTTTCATTTCATTTCATAAGGAAGGTTGATGCTGCAGAGTGGGAGGTTGTTTTGGGGGGCATTGGGCCTCCAGAATCTGATGTACAATTATTGGGCGGTGAAGGCAGAGAAGGTTCAGGGATCAAATAGGGAGGTGGGGACTTTGTGGGTGAGGATGGAGGCGGGTCCATGTAGGGGGTCAGGGCTGTGGGCTCTGGCAGCCGCACCGCTCCCAATGGCCCAGGGAGGCACTCAGTGAGACAGTGGTGGTGGCCACGCTGAAGATCTGGAGGCAGTTTCGGCAGCATTATAGGTTGGGAGCGAGGTCGGGGGAGATGCTGATCAAGGGAAATTGCAGGTTTGAGCCGCGGAGGTTGGATGCGAGATTCCGGGGATGGGAGGAGAAGGGGATTAGGGAGATGAAGGATCCGTTTCTGGGAGAGCGGTTTGCGAGCTTGGAGGAGCTGAACGAGAAGTTTCGGTACATGCCAGTGCGGGACTTTGCGAGGACTTCCTGAACTTGCTGATAGTGCCCGCCTGCTGGTTGCTGGAAGGGGTGGTGGTTAGAAAGGGGGGGGGCTGTGTCAGCTATTTGTGGGAGGATTTTGGAGGGGGATAAGGTGTCCATGGAGGGGGTTACCCCTACATGGGAGGATGGGCTGGGGCGGCGCTGGAGGAGGGATTGTGGTGTGAGGTGCTGCGGAGGGTGAATGCCTCGTGTGCGAGGCTGGGGCTGATACAGCTGAAGGTGGTGCACAGGGCGCACCTGACCAAGCCAAGGATCAGCCGGCTGTTTGAGGGGGTGGGGGATGTCTGTGAGCGATGCGGGAGGGGCCCTGCGAACCATGTACACATGTTTTGGTCCTACCCGAAGCAGGAGAGGTTTTGGAGAACGGTGTTCAGCACCATCTCGGTTGTTTTGCATGTTGATACGGAGCCCAGTCTCCTGGGGCCATATTCGGGGCGTAGGACCGGCCGGAGCTGAAGGCGGGAGGGGGGCAGATATCTTAGCCTCCGCCTCACTGATTGCTCGCAGGTGGGTCTTGTTGGGGTGGAGGACAGCTTCTCCACCCTGTGTATCAGCCTGGCCGGGGGGATGGGACCTGCTGGAGCTCGTAGCCCTGGGCAAGCTGAAATTTGCTCTGGGGGTGGGGTGGGAAGAGAGAGAGAGAGAGAGAGAGAGAGATAGAGAGAGATAGAGAGAGGGAGAGAGATAGAGAGTGATGAGTTCGACAAAAGTTGGGGATTGTTCATTGTACATTTTGGGGAGTTGGTTACCGTTGACTGTTGAGGGAGGGGAGGGAGGGGGAGGTATGGGTGGGTGGGTTTTGTTACTGTTGTAAATTGTAAAAAATGTTGAAAATTTGGAATAAAAATACTTTTTTTTAATAATGAATAATTGCGAACATTAACCTCAGGCGATATAACGCATAATTTGTTCCTGGAACACAATAAACTCCAATACTGTTAATCTGAAGGATTCTTAAAGTGAGTTATGAGGGGGGGGGGGGGGGGTGAGAAGGGGACAATATCAGTGTGAAAGAAAGAGTGATGCGACACCGAGTGAGGGGAGTGGACGTGAGGTTAAAGGTGCATGTGACTCGGGTTCGGTCAAGGGCACTTCGGGACCAGTGACTAGAGTGACAGAAGGAGAACATGTGACCATGCCAGGGAGAGAGTGTGGGTGAGAGGGGTCGCAAAAGAGCCTCAAGGGACTGGGTCAACGGGAGTTAAATATTGAGGCGAGAAGTAATTGAATGATGGAGCAGGGGCTGAACGACCGACTGGTCCTACATGAAGGGTGGTTGTGGAGGGTTGTTTTTCAAACTGGAGGCCTGTGACCAGCGGTGTGCCTCAGGGATCGCTGCTGGGTCCACTGTTATTTGTTATATATATTAATGATTTGGATGCGAATGTAGGAGGCACTGTAGTAAGTTTGCAGATGACACCAAGATTGGTGGCATAGTGGACAGTGAAGGAGGTTATATCAGATTGCAACATGGTCTTGACCAATTGGGCCAGTGGGCCGATGAACGGCAGATGGAGTTTAATTTGGATAAATGTGAGGTGCTGCATTTTGGTCGATCAAATCAGGGCAGGACCTACTCAGTTAATGGTAGGGAGTTGGGGAGAGTTATAGAACAAAGAGATCTAGGAGTACAGGTTCATAGCTCCTTGAAGGTGGAGTCGCAGGTGGACAGGGTGGTGAAGAAGGCATTCGGCATGCTCGGTTTTATTGGTCAGAGTATCGAATACAGGAGTTGGGACGTCTTGTTGAAGTTGTACAAGACATTGGTACGGCCACACATGGAATACTGTGTTCAGTTCTGGTCACCCTATTATAGAAAGGATATTGTTAAACTAGAAAGAGTGCAGAAGAGATTTACGAGACTGCTACCAGGACTTGATGGTTTGAGTTATAAGGAGAGTCTGGATAGGCTGGGACTTTTTTCCCTGGAGCGCAGGAAGCTTAGGGGTGATCTTATAGAGGTCTGTAAAATAATGAGGTGAGAGGAGAGAGATATAAAAGAGACCAGAGGGGAAATGTTTTCACACAGAGGGTGGTGAGCATCTGGAACGGGCTGCCAGAGGCAGTGGTAGAGGCGGGTACTATTTGGTCTTTTAAAAAGACCAAATAGTACCCGCCTCAGGACCCGCGACAACGCAGAATCGCCGAGCAGAAACTTATAGCCAAGTTCCGCACACATGAGTGCGGCCTCAACCGGGACCTGGGATTCATGTCGCATTACATTCATCCCCCACCATCTGGCCTGCGAAATCCTACCAACTGTCCTGGCTTGAGACAATTCACACCTCTTTAACCTGGGGTTACCCCATCTCTGGATCTGTAAAGATTTAATCACCTGCTAATGCTTGCATTCCTAGCATTGTTTGGCACCTTTGAATTTGTCTATATATATATGTTTCTGGAACAGACCTCTTCATTCACCTGAGGAAGGAGCAGCGCTCCGAAAGCTAGTGACATCGAAACAAACCTGTTGGGACTTTAACCTGGTGTTGTAAGACTTCGTACTGTTTTAAAAAGTAGTTCGAAAAAAGGACCTGCAAAGATGGAACACACTCCCACTCTCCCTCACAGGGGGAGTCCAGACGATCAAAATGAACGTACTGCCCAGGTACCTCTTCCTGCTTAGATCCATCCCGATCTACATCCCTAAGGCCTTTTTCAAAGCTCGAGACAAACTAATCATGGCGTTTGTATGGTTTTCTACCACTGGGCGGCGAGGGCCGAGCGAATCAGGGGATGGATCAAGGAGCAAGAAGCCGAGTGGGTGTGCGCGGAAGAGGCCTCCTGCATGGGGACCTCCCTCCGGGCCCTCGCCACGGCGGCACTCCCATCCCCACCCAAAAAACACTCCAGCAGCCCGGTGGTGATAGCCACCCTCCAGTCCTGGAACCAACTACGGCAGCAATTTGGCCTGACCAAAATGTCGGGACAAACCTCCCATCTGCAACAACCATAGGTTCGCACCAGCGCTGACTGACGCCACCTTTAAAAAGTGGGGACAGGACAGAGGGACACTCACAGTCAGGGACCTATACACGGACGGCAGGATCACAACACTGGACGAACTGACAGAGAAATTCCAGCTAGCCAGGGGGAACGAGCTAAGGTACCTGCAACTCAAAAACTTCCTATGAAAAGAGACAAGGATGTATCCACAGCCGCCACGACAGACACTACTGGAAGAGTTACTGGACGCAAGCATCCTAGATAAAGGGAACTGTAGCGACATGTATGAGCGACTGGTAGAAAGGACTGACACTGTACTGGACGCAACAAGAAAGAAATGGGCGGAAGACCTGGGGATTGAGATAGGGTGGGGACTCTGGAGCGAAGCACTGCATAGGGTCAACTCCACCTCCACGTGCGCAAAGCTCAGCCTGACGCAACTAAAAGTGATACATAGAGACCACTTAACAAGAACCCGTATGAGTAGGTTCTCCCCGGAGGTGGAGGACAGATGTGAGCGGTGCCAAGGACGCCCGGCCAACCACGGCCACATGTTCTGGTCCTGCCCCAGACTTGTGGAGTACTGGACAGCCTTCTTCGAGGCAATGTCCAAGGTGGTGGGGGTGAGGGTGGAGCCATGCCCGAAAGTGGCGGTCTTCGGGGTTTCAGACCAACCAGATCTATTCCTGGGGAGGAGGGCAGACGCCCTTGCCTTTGCCTCCCTGATCGCCCGCCGTAGAATCCTGTTTGGCTGGCGATCAGCAGCACCACCCAAAGCTGCAGATTGGCTGTCCGACCTCTCGGAATCTCTCCAAATGGAGAAAATCAAATTCGCCATCCGATGGTCAGACGACAGCTTCCACAGAACGTGGGAGCCATTCACCCAATTGTTCCGAGACCTGATTGTGGCCAATGAGCAAGCAGAAGAATAGCTAGGTAGCCAAGAAACAAGGGAGAGTAGCCAAAGCATGAGAGGGAGGGATAGGCCGGGGGTGACTACGGGGAGGGGGGGGGGGGGGGGGGAGAGCTAAACCTAAGAGGAAAGAAAGGCAAACCACAGGAGGGAGGGGGGGTGGGGGGTGGGGGGAAAAGAGTGAAGAGACAGGGAACAATAGAGGGGCACCAGAGAGGCGAGGAGGAGGCAGGGGAATGGCAGCCAGAAGGAGGGCACGGGAAACGATAACAAACTTGCCATCTACAAGGACAGAGAACAAGGAGAATCCGGGCGAAAGATGGGACGAACGGCTGAAGGGGAGGTGAGCGCGAGACGACAACAGCAGCGAAATCTGTCCGGGAGAAGCAAGTGACAACACCAGCATCAGACCCATTCGCGTTGTTGCTGCTGGTGAGCTGATGCATAATACCTTACCAGTTATTTTATTCAATTTTTTGTTTGTTCTTATTTTGATATGTTTGTGTGTGCTCTTCTCTTCTATATATGTCTTTGCAGGGGCAGGCCAATCGATTTCGGCGGGAGAACAGCTGGTGAGTCAGTTTCAGCGGGAGCAGTGCGGAAGTGGTTGCTGGGAGGTAAGTCTGTCCTTTAAAAGCACTTGTCTTTGCAGGGGCAGGCCAGTCGATTTCGGCGGGAGAATCAGCTGGTGAGTCAGTTTCAGCGGGAGCAGTGCGGAAGTGGTTGCTGGGAGGTAAGTCTGTCCTTTAAAAGCACTTGTCTTTGCAGGGGCAGGCCAGTCGATTTTGGCGGGAGTGGAGCTGGCTGGTTAGTCAATTTCAGCAGGAGCTGAGAATTTTTTTTTTTAAATTAGTGTTTTAGGCGGGAACAGGAAGTCGACCCGCGGACGTCTGGGAAGACCCTCACCAATAAATTCTGGTGGAGAGGAAACCCGAGACACTACACGTGTAGTGTCTCCCACCCACCCTCCTCCTCTAACCTAATAATAAAACCCATTGGTCTGAGGTAAGTACCATATTTTTTTATATTATTATTATTTTTTATAAAAAATTTAATTTAGTTGTTAGCCAGATCTTGGTAGAAAGTTAGAGGAATGGCAGGGAAGGGAGTGCAATGTTCCTCCTGCAGGATGTTTGAGGTGAGGGATGCAGTTAGTGTCCCTGCTGATTTTACCTGCAGGAAGTGCTGCCATCTCCAGCTCCTCCAAGACCGAGTTAGGGAACTGGAGCTGGAGTTGGAAGAACTTCGGATCATTCGGGAGGCAGAAGGGGTCATAGATAGCAGCTTCAGGGAATTAGTTACACCAAAGATTGGAGATAGGTGGGTAACTGTAAGAGGGACTGGGAAAAAGCAGTCAGTGCAGGGATCCCCTGCGGTCGTTCCCCTGAGAAACAAGTATACCGCTTTGGATACTTGTGGGGGGGGGGACTTACCAGGGGTAAGCCATGGGGTACGGGCCTCTGGCACGGAGTCTGTCCCTGTTGCTCAGAAGGGAAGGGGGGAGAGGAGCAGAGCATTAGTAATTGGGGACTCTATAGTCAGGGGCACAGATAGGAGATTTTGTGGGAGCGTGAGAGACTCACGTTTGGTATGTTGCCTCCCAGGTGCAAGGGTACGTGATGTCTCGGATCGTGTTTTCCGGGTCCTTAGGGGGAGGGGGAGCAGCCCCAAGTCGTGGTCCACATTGGCACTAACGACATAGGTAGGAAAGGGGACAAGGATGTCAGGCAGGCTTTCAGGGAGCTAGGATGGAAGCTCAGAACTAGAAGAAACAGAGTTGTTATCTCTGGGTTGTTGCCCGTGCCACGTGATAGTGAGATGAGGAATAGGGAGAGAGAGCATTTAAATACGTGGCTACAGGGATGGTGCAGGCGGGGGGGATTCAGATTTTTGGATAACTGGGGCTCTTTCTGGGGAAGGTGGGACCTCTACAGACAGGATGGTCTACATCTGAACCTGAGGGGCACAAATATCCTGGGGGGGGGGGAGATTTGTTAGTGCTCTTTGGGGGGGTTTAAACTAATGCAGCAGGGGCATGGGAACCTGGATTGTAGTTTTAGGGTAAGGGAGAATGAGAGTATAGAGGTCAGGAGCACAGATTTGACGTCGCAGGAGGGGGCCAGTGTTCAGGTAGGTGGTTTGAAGTGTGTCTACTTCAATGCCAGGAGTATACAAAACAAGGTAGGGGAACTGGCAGCATGGGTTGGTACCTGGGACTTCGATGTTGTGGCCATTTCGGAGACATGGATAGAGCAGGGACAGGAATGGATGTTGCAGGTTCTGGGGTTTAGGTGTTTTAGTAAGCTCAGAGAAGGAAGCAAAAGAGGGGGAGGTGTGGCGCTGCTAGTCAAGAGCAGTATTACGGTGGTGGAGAGGATGCTAGATGGGGACTCTTCTTCCGAGGTAGTATGGGCTGAAGTTAGAAACAGGAAAGGAGAGGTCACCCTGTTGGGAGTTTTTTATAGGCCTCCTAATAGTTCTAGGGATGTAGAGGAAAGGATGGCGAAGATGATTCTGGATAAGAGCGAAAGTAACAGGGTAGTTATTATGGGAGACTTTAACTTTCCAAATATTGACTGGAAAAGATATAGTTCGAGTACAATAGATGGGTCGTTTTTTGTACAGTGTGTGCAGGAGGGTTTCCTGAAACAATATGTTGACAGGCCAACAAGAGGCGAGGCCACGTTGGATTTGGTTTTGGGTAATGAACCAGGCCAGGTGTTGGATTTGGAGGTAGGAGAGCACTTTGGGGACAGTGACCACAATTCGGTGACGTTTACGTTAATGATGGAAAGGGATAAGTATACACCGCAGGGCAAGAGTTATAGCTGGGGGAAGGGCAATTATGATGCCATTAGACGTGACTTGGGGGGGATAAGGTGGAGAAGTAGGCTGCAAGTGTTGGGCACACTGGATAAGTGGGGCTTGTTCAAGGATCAGCTACTGCGTGTTCTTGATAAGTATGTACCGGTCAGACAGGGAGGAAGGCGTTGAGCGAGGGAACCGTGGTTTACCAAGGAAGTGGAATCTCTTGTTAAGAGGAAGAAGGAGGCCTATGTGAAGATGAGGTGTGAAGTTTTGGTTGGGGCGATGGATAGTTACAAGGTAGCGAGGAAGGATCTAAAGAGAGAGCTAAGACGAGCAAGGAGGGGACATGAGAAGTATTTGGCAGGAAGGATCAAGGAAAACCCAAAAGCTTTCTATAGGTATGTCAGGAATAAGCGAATGACTAGGGAAAGAGTAGGACCAGTCAAGGACAGGGATGGGAAATTGTGTGTGGAGTCTGAAGAGATAGGCGAGATACTAAATGAATATTTTTCGTCAGTATTCACTCAGGAAAAAGATAATGTTGTGGAGGAGAATGCTGAGCCCCAGGCTAATAGAATAGATGGCATTGAGGTACGTAGGGAAGAGGTGTTGGCAATTCTGGACAGGCTGAAAATAGATAAGTCCCCGGGACCTGATGGGATTTATCCTAGGATTCTCTGGGAGGCCAGGGAAGAGATTGCTGGACCTTTGGCTTTGATTTTTATGTCATCATTGGCTACAGGAATAGTGCCAGAGGACTGGAGGACAGCAAATGTGGTCCCTTTGTTCAAAAAGGGGAGCAGAGACAACCCCGGCAACTATAGACCGGTGAGCCTCACGTCTGTAGTGGGTAAAGTCTTGGAGGGGATTAAAAGAGACAAGATTTATAATCATCTAGACAGGAATAATATGATCAGGGATAGTCAGCATGGCTTTGTGAAGGGTAGGTCATGCCTCACAAACCTTATTGAGTTCTTTGAGAAGGTGACTGAACAGGTAGACGAGGGTAGAGCAGTTGATGTGGTGTATATGGATTTCAGCAAAGCGTTTGATAAGGTTCCCCACGGTAGGCTATTGCAAAAAATACGGAGGCTGGGGATTGAGGGTGATTTAGAGATGTGGATCAGAAATTGGCTAGCTGAAAGAAGACAGAGGGTGGTGGTTGATGGGAAATGTTCAGAATGGAGTACAGTCACAAGTGGAGTACCACAAGGATCTGTTCTGGGGCCGTTGCTGTTTGTCATTTTTATCAATGACCTAGAGGAAGGCGCAGAAGGGTGGGTGAGTAAATTTGCAGACGATACTAAAGTCGGTGGTGTTGTCGATAGTGTGGAAGGATGTAGCAGGTTACAGAGGGATAAAGATAAGCTGCAGAGCTGGGCTGAGAGGTGGCAAATGGAGTTTAATGTAGAGAAGTGTGAGGTGATTCACTTTGGAAGGAATAACAGGAATGCGGAATATTTGGCTAATGGTAAAGTTCTTGAAAGTGTGGATGAGCAGAGGGATCTAGGTGTCCATGTACATAGATCCCTGAAAGTTGCCACCCAGGTTGATAGGGTTGTGAAGAAGGCCTATGGAGTGTTGGCCTTTATTGGTAGAGGGATTGAGTTCCGGAGTCGGGAGGTCATGTTGCAGCTGTACGGAACTCTGGTACGGCCGCATTTGGAGTATTGCGTACAGTTCTGGTCACCGCATTATAGGAAGGACGTGGAGGCTTTGGAGCGGGTGCAGAGGAGATTTACCAGGATGTTGCCTGGTATGGAGGGAAAATCTTATGAGGAAAGGCTGATGGACTTGAGGTTGTTTTCGTTGGAGAGAAGAAGGTTAAGAGGAGACTTAATAGAGGCATACAAAATGATCAGGGGGTTGGATAGGGTGGACAGTGAGAGCCTTCTCCCGCGGATGGATATGGCTGGCACGAGGGGACATAACTTTAAACTGAGGGGTAATAGATATAGGACAGAGGTCAGAGGTAGGTTCTTTACGCAAAGAGTAGTGAGGCCGTGGAATGCCCTACCTGCTACAGTAGTGAACTCGCCAACATTGAGGGCATTAAAAGTTTATTGGATAAACATATGGATGATAATGGCATAGTGTAGGTTAGATGGCTTTTGTTTTGGTGCAACATCGTGGGCCGAAGGGCCTGTACTGCGCTGTATTGTTCTATGTTCTATATATATATATCTTATTCTGTGTACATAACGGTAAATATGCTTTGTTCAAAAACCCAATAAAAAACATTTATTAAAAAAAAAAGCAGTTAGACAGTGACATGGGCAGGGTGGGTACAGAGGGATATGGGCCAAATGTGGGCAAGTGGGACTAGCTCAGTGATAGAAACTGGGCGGCGTGGACAAGCTGGGCCGAAGGGCCTGTTTCCATGCTGTAAACATCTATGGCTCTTGCCTGCGCTGCTGCTGAATTACATCTTGCGGGAGTTTGTCTCGCCTCACCTTTATTCACAGGCAGCCTGATGGGCAGCGTGCTGTACTTCCTCTTCTCGTCCTCCAGGAGGCTCTCTCTCCTTTGCATATCGATGCTCTGCTCTGCGTGGGCCATGACAGCGAGGGCCTGGTCCTCCTCATACTGCCGCCGTGGCAAGGTGGCCAGCTTTGCTGACAGCAGGTACAGGAAGGCTGAATCCCCATCCTTCTTTACACCGTACGAGCTCAGAGTTCTGTGATCGACCGCCAGGCACTGACCGATAATCCAGCGCTGGACCACGGGATGGAATCCAAAATCTCGGAATACCTAATACACACAACAATACCAGCATTTAAATTGCACCTTCAGCAGTAATATGTTTCAAATCTGCTTCTCAGCAACATTACCGAACAGGATTTGATATTGAAACGTCCAAGGAAATATGAGCAGAGGTGAGCAAAGGTCAGAATAGGTATTAGTTTGGGGATTGATACAGGGCTGTGGGGAGAGAGCGGGGCAGTGGGATTAGTTTGGGATTGATACAGGGCTATGGGGAGAGAGCGGGGCAGTGGGATTAGTTTGGGATTGATACAGGGCGATGGGGACAGAGTAGGGCAGTGGGATTAGTTTGGGGATTGACACAGGGCTATTGGGAGAGAGCGGGGCAGTGGGATTAGTTTGGGATTGATACAGGGCTATGGGGAGAGAGCGGGGCAGTGGGATTAGTTTGGGGATTGATACAGGACTATGGGGAGAGAGCGAGGCAGTGGGATGAGTTTGGGATTGTTCCAGGGCTATGGGGAGAGAGCGGGGCAGTGGGATTAATTTGGGATTGATACAGGGCTATGGGGAGATAGTGGGGCAGTGGGATGAGTTTGGGATTGAGACAGGGCTATGGGTAGAGAGTGGGGCAGTGGGATTAATTTGGGATTGATACAGGCCTATGGGGAGAGAGTGGGGCAGTGGGATTAGTTTGGGATTGACACAGGACTATGGGATGAGAACGGGGCAGTGGGATTAGTTTGGGAATTGGTGCAACAACAACTTTGATAAATAAAACACCTTCAACATAGTTGAACATTCCAAGGTTTCACACCAAGCCGCAGGAGGAATTAGGAAAGATTATGTCATCAGATCAAAGTCGTGGACAAAGATGTAGATTTTCAGCAGTGAGCACTGGGGGTGATGGGGAATGGGAGCCAGTGTAGGTCAGTGAGCACTGGGGGTGTTAGGGGACTGGGAGCCAGTGTAGGTCAGTGAGCACTGGGGGTGATGGGGAATGGGACTGGGAGCCAGTGTAGGTCAGTGAGCACTGGGGGTGATGGGGAATGGGACTGGGAGCCAGTGTAGGTCAGTGAGCACTGGGGGTGATGGGGGAATGGGACTGAGAGCCAGTGTGGGTCAGTGAGCACTGGGGGTGATAGGGGAATGGGAGCCAGTGTAGGTCAGTGAGCACTGGGGGTGATAGGGGACTGGGAGCCAGTGTAGGTCAGTGAGCACTGGTGGTAATAGGGGAATGGGACTGGGAGCCAGTGTAGGTCAGTGAGCACTGGGGGTGATAGGAGAATGGGACTGGGAGCCAGTGTAGGTCAGTGAGCACTGGGGGTGATAGGGGACTGGGACTGGGAGCCAGTGTAGGTCAGTAGGCACTGGGGGTGATAGGGGAATGGGACTGGGAGCCAGAGTAGGTCAGTGAGCACTGGGGGTGATAGGAGAATGGGACTGGGAGCCAGTGTATGTCAGTGAGCACTGGGGGTGATAGGGGAATGGGAGCCAGTGTAGGTCAGTGAGAACTGGGGGTGATAGGGGACTGGGAGCCAGTGTAGGTCAGTGAGCACTGGGAGTGATGGGGAATGGGACTGGGAGCCAGTGTTGGTCAGTGAGCACTGGGGGTTATGGGGGAATGGGGCTGGGAGCCAGTGTAGGTCAGTGAGCACTGGGGGTGATAGGGGAATGGGAGCCAGTGTAGGTCAGTGAGCACTGGGGATGATAGGGGAATGGGACTGGGAGCCAGTGTAGGTCAGTGAGCACTGGGGGTGATGTGGGAATGGGACTGGGAGCCAGTGTAGGTCAGTGAGCACTGGGGGTGATAGGGGACTGGGAGCCAGTGTAGGCCACTGAGCACTGGGGGTGAATGGAGAATGGGACTGGGGGCCAGTGTAGGTCAGTGAGCACTGGGGGTGATAGGGGAATGGGTGCCAGTGTAGGTTAGTGAGCACTGGAGGTGATAGGGGAATGGGTGCCAATGTCGGTTAGTGAGCACTGGAGGTGATAGGGGAATGGGAGCCAGTGTAGGTCAGTGAGCACTGGGGGTGATAGGGGAATGGGACTTGATGCGGGTTAGGACATGGGCAACAAGTGGAAACATATTCTGGACATCAGTCCAAAGATGTGCAGGTTAGGTGGATTGGACTTGCTAAATTACCCTTCGTGTCCAAAAAGGTTGGGTGGGGTTATTGGGTTCTGGGGATAGGGCAGAGGTATGGGCTTGGGTAGGGTGCCCTGTCCAAGGGCCGGTGCAGAATCGATGGGCCGAATGGCCTCCGACTGCCCTGTAAATTCTATGATTCTATGAACACGACTGAGATCTTCCATAATCTTTACAGACCTAGATCAGTTTTCTGTTTCCAAACAGCCCCAATAGTTTCAACGTTTCCTGACAATTAAAGCCCCTCAGTTCAGGCATCATTCTAATCAAAACCTCTTATACTTACCCTGCAGTCCCATCTCCACCCTGTCCTGCCCTCCACACTTCTTCCCCAGCCCATCCCAGGGCACCGAGGCAACACCACAGCACCCGGCCCCTAGGCTTGGCCACGGAGAGCTACCTCACACAAACTGGGTGGGGGAGAAGGAGGAGGTGTCAAATCCTCCTCACCTCCTGGACCACAAGGCAAGCTGCATTTGCTCTCAGGGTATTCCACGCCCCAGCACTTGGTTAGCAACCTGGTCCTCAGCACCGTACCTCAATTACATTATGAAAAGTTACCTGTTGCTTTAACGTGGAGACGGTTGTGTAGGGGAAGACCTTCACAATAATGATGGCAGAGGAGGCGGCATCTTCTACTCCAACTCTCACACTAAAGGGAAAGAGGAACAACAACAAGACTTTAAAACAGGACAGGCAGCCAACCACAGCCAAGCTGGAAGGGTTTGCTCACTCAAACATTTTCCGAATGATACAGCCCACACGGCGGCAGACCTTCAATGAAACGCACAGGGCTGCACTGCCGGCCAATGGGGAGGGAAGGCCCATACGGAGAGGTGACTGTTGCCCTGGGAACACCATGGGAGCACCAATCAGAGCCCGGTAGCTCGAAATGTGCTGATAGGCTCAATCAGCAGGCAATACAGAGAATCTCTGGGCTCTCATTGGTGGACTTCCCTTTAAGAGCGAGCAAGTTGTTTGCCAGATGTTGAGGGGTGATGGAAGCTTGGAGCAGTTCAGACGTGGATCTCTGGAATTGGGGTGAAGTTTCTGAACTTTCATTGAGCAAACGTACAAAGGAGCAGCCAGGTTTCTGACATTCGACCCCGCGAGCAGCCCGAGGCAGCAGTGAGGTCGGCAACTTAACATCGGGGGTGCGAGCCTGGGAAGCCTTCAGCGGGGCGAGGCGGCGGCGCTGGCCATTGAGGGGAGCAGCTCTCGGCCTCCAGGCCAGGGCTGAGGAGGGCCGGCGGGCAATCAAAAGGAACAGATGCCACCAGGCCAGGGAGTCAGCAGCAGCAGCTAGTCAGCCAGCCAGGAGTGTCGAGGTTCGAGGCCCGGCCACTCAAGCGAGAGGACAGCAGAGCAGCAATCAGGAGTGGGGGGGGGGGGGGGGGGGGGGCAGCAAAGAAGGCCAGACAAGCACTGGTGTGGTGTCTCGGGGAGTCGGAGAGCGGGGCAACTCAACCAGAGCCACAGGCCAGCCCCACCGGGCTGATGAGACGGGGCCGGGCAGCGACCAACATCTTTCTTCCAGATGTTTTTGCAAGTTGGATTTATTGCCTTTTTATTATGTCAGTCATTTGTCTCTCTGATCGATTGTGGTGTCTTTTATGATACCCGGCCTGCCTTCACCATCCATTGGCATCACAGCTTTCCCAATAATGTTTACCAGCAGCCAGTTACTCTGCTAGGACTTTGGCCATGAATTCCGGCTCATCCTCACATCAACTCTTTTCACAGGTTCTGAAGGACTTGGGCGGCACGGTAGGAAGTTTAAAAAGTACAAAATTGCTGTTTTTACTACTTTGCGAGACCAATTACTTCAAAGAATGAATGCTGTCAGCAAATCGCTGCAAAATATTGATACAACTTTATTGAATGCTTCACAATTGTTAGCCTCAGTTAGAAGTTCAAAATGACTATACCTCAGTGGAAGCAGAGGCACTAACATTAACAAAGAATACAGGTCCGTCTAACAATGAGAAGTATCCAAGGAAGTTGCGTTTTGATGAAATTAGACAATGAAATCACTTTAAATGGGAAAGAGCAGATCATCGTTGAGACTGTCAATCTTATTTGTGACACAATAATGGTGCAATTGCAGAGCAGAAGTGAATCTCAGAAGAAGACTGTTGAATTATTTTGTGTGCTTTTGGACAACTGTTTAGATGAGAATGCCAAGAGCCGCTGCAGTGAGAGATTAATTGAATTCTACCGAGAGGACATAGACACAAATCCTTTTGAAGATGGAGCGAAACAATTCAATCATTTCATCACTAATGATGAGCTCTGTGCTTCGAGATCACCAACTGATTTGTACAGGCCTCCACGTGACCGTTTGCAGGCAACCTTTCCAAATGTGGAAACCATTCTGAAGATTTTCTCAACGATACCCGTCACAACTGCTTTCAACGTTCTTTCTCTGCATTGACGAGTGAAAAATCATTGCGAAGTATGATGTGTGAGAAGCATTTGGCAAGTTCAGCAACACTGATGACTGAAAATGTATCCTTCCAAGATTTTATCTTCGATGATGCGATTGATGATTTTGTGAAGAGAAAGTGCAGGTGAAAATCTATCGAAATTGCCGTGGATTGCATAATAAATGAAGCCGGAAAATCAAAAGAATCTGTCCCTCCACCATGTTCTCCAGTCTAAATTCTATCCCTCAAGAGAGAACCCATGCTGGTCTGATATAATGGCTGGTGGTCACATTTATAACCAGTGATTAACCACCATCCCCCATCGCTCTTTAGTGGCCTTCAAGAAGTCTCTTGATCTTCTGGACAATTGAAGAACGGAATCCTGCCAGTCGCCAGCAAAGCCACAGAGATTAGACTTGGACGGGAGATTCCACGGGGCAGCACAGTAGCACAGTGGTTAGCGCAGTTGCTTCACAGCTCCAGGATCCCAGGTTCGATTCCCCGCTGGGCCACTGTCTGTGTGGAGTCTGCACGCTCTCCCCGTGTCTGCGTGGGTTTCCTCCGGGTGCTCCGGTTTCCTCCCTCAGTCCAAAGATGTGTGGGTTAGGTGGATGGCCATGCTAAATTGTCCTCAAGTGTCCAAAAGGGTTAAGTGGGGTTACTGGGGATGAGGTGGGCTTAAGTGAGGTGCTCTTTCCAAGGGCTGGTGCAGACTCAATGGCCTCCTTCTGTAAATTCCATGATTCTGTGACTGGCCTTTTTTCTGGCCTTTTTCTCTGACTCAGTCTGTCCTGCACTGGCCTGCGCTGTGCTGCAGTCACATCACCAGCTGATTTCCCCATCCCCCTGCTCATCAGCCAGTTTGCCTCAAGACACCGTGATCTCAATGTTGACCATCTCTACCGTCATGCTGACAACAGGTAGGCTTGGATTTCAATTTATCGATCAGTACAATCTTATTATTTTCTTAAGTTCAAGGGCACTGCAGCAGACTGTCGGGCAGTGATTTTGGGTTTCGGTGCCTTGCACTGTGTGAGCTGATTGTGGATGGGGTCAGGAGGGCATGATGTCTTTATGGGTGGGGCTCGGCAACATTGTGGGCTGGGCTCCGTGTCATTGGGTAAGGTGCACCTCCCTGAGCCCGGCGGCAAACTCTTTCACAGAGTTATCCAATTAGATTTCCCCTTCAAGTATTCATTCAATTGTATTTTTAAATGATTATTAAATCTGCTTCTTTCGCCCTTTCAGATAGCACCTTCCAGTCACAGTAACCCAAAGCACAAAAAATATCTTCATCTGCCCCCCCCCACCTCCATTCCTCTGTCAATTATATTAATCTGTGTCCCCCAATTACTGGCCCTCCTGTTACTCCATCATCACCTCCTCATAGAACATAGCAAAATACAGCACAGAACAGGCCCTTCGGCCCACGATGTTGTGCTGAACTTTTGTCCCAGATTAAGAACAAATTAATCCACACCCCATCATTCTACCGTAATCCATGTACCTATCCAATAGCCGCTTGAAGGTTCCTAATGTTTCCGACTCAATAACTTCCACAGGCAGTGCATTCCATGCCCCCACTCTCTGGGTAAGGAACCTACCTCGGACATCCCCCCCAAGATGATTTTGAACATCTCTGCTTGACTTCAACTCGATTGTGTCATGTGAGAGCCCCTTTAAGAAATGGGTGTTTAAGAAATGTACCGTTAAGAAATGGGTGTTTATCAGTGATGTCAGAGTGTGGGTGGAGCTGGGCTGTCTGTCAGCATTTTACTTTTGTTTTAGGTTGTTTGCTGCAGGGTGTGTTTTATTTTTGTTTTCAGTGTTGGAGCTGAAGCAAGACAGAGCAGGTGTACTGTTGATCTCTCTGCCATGAAAAGACTATCTCTTGATCATTTGGTGAATTCAGAATTATAAATGTTCTCCATAGTGAATGTACCTGATGTGCTTCTATTAAAAGGTGTTTCTTCTGTCTTCTGGATGTTGTTTGGGAAGTTATTAAGGATTACTTAGTGTTGTATTCTTTGGGGGTTGTATTTGAATTGATGGTTGCTAAGATGTTCACTGTATGTTTTAAAAAGGTTAACTTGAGTTCATAGAATAAACATTGTTTTGCTTTAAAAAATACTTTTCCATTTCTGCTGTACCACACCTGTAGAGTGGGCCGTGTGCTCCACATACCACAATCTATTAAAAGTTGTGGGTCCGGTGAACTCCATGATACACTTTGGGGTTCTCTAAACCCTGCCCCACAACAATTGGAAGATTGACTATATCTCTTTCAGATTTGTGATGCGCTGTGGATCATAGGGAGTGATGTGAATGAGCAGTTACCTAATCTGCTGGTTGGGATAGGCAACGTCCTTCGCCCAGATACCGAGACACACTTTCCGCTGGGCTAGAGTCACTGCACACTCGGACGACAAGGTGCAATCGCCGCTTTCTATCGCCTTGGTCAGTTCCTCAATCAGGTCCTCTAGCATTCAAAATAAATTTTCAACAATTACACAAAGTGAATAAATCCACGTTCAAGATTACCGCCAGCACGGGATTAGATACAGAGTAAACCTCCCTCTACACTGTCCCCATCAAACACTCCCAGGACAGGTACAGCACGGGGTTAGATACAGAGTAAAGCTTCCTCTACACTGTCCCCATCAAACACTCCCAGGACAGGTACAGCACGGGGTTAGATACAGAGTAAAGCTCCCTCTACACTGTCCCCATCAAACACTCCCAGGACAGGTACAGCACGGGGTTAGATACAGAGTAAAGCTCCCTCTACACTGTCCCCATCAAACACTCCCAGGACAGGTACAGCACGGGGTTAGATACAGAGTAAAGCTTCCTCTGCACTGTCCCCATCAAACACTCCCAGGACAGGTACAGCACGGGGTTAGATACAGAGTAATGCTTCCTCTGCACTGTCCCCATCAAACACTCCCAGGACATGTACAGCACGGGGTTAGATACAGAGTAAAGCTCCCTCGACACTGTCCCCATCAAACACTCCCAGGACAGGTACAGCACGGGGTTAGATACAGAGAAAAGCTCCCTCTGCACTGTCCCCATCAAACACTCCCAGGACAGGTACAGCACGGGGTTAGATACAGAGTAAAGCTCCCTCTACACTGTCCCCATCAAACACTCCCAGGACAGGTACAGCACGGGGTTAGATACAGAGTAAAGCTTCCTCTGCACTGTCCCCATCAAACACTCCCATGACAGGTACAGCACGGGGTTAGATACAGAGTAAAGCTCCCTCTACACTGTCCCCATCAAACACTCCCAGGACAGGTACAGCACGGGGTTAGATACAGAGTAAAGCTCCCTCTGCACTGTCCCCATCAAACACTCCCAGGACAGGTACAGCACGGGTTTAGATACAGAGTAAAGCTCCCTCTACACTGTCCCCATCAAACACTCCCAGGACAGGTACAGCACGGGGTTAGATACAGAGTAAAGCTCCCTCTACACTGTCCCCATCAAACACTCCCAGGACAGGTACAGCACGGGGTTAGATACAGAGTAAAGCTCCCTCTACACTGTCCCCATCAAACACTCCCAGGACAGGTACAGCACGGGGTTAGATACAGAGTAAAGCTCCCTCTACACTGTCCCCATCAAACACTCCCAGGACAGGTATAGCACGGGGTTAGATATAGAGTAAAGCTCCCTCTACACTGTCCCCATCAAACACTCCCAGAACAGGTACAGCTCAGGGTTAGATACAGAGTAAAGCTCCCTCTACACTGTCCCCATCAAACACTCCCAGGACAGGTATAGCACGGGGTTATGTACAGAGTGAAGCTCCCTCTACACTGTCCCCATCAAACACTCCCAGGACAGGTATAGCACGGGATTAGGTACAGAGTAAAGCTCCCTCTACACTGTCCCCATCAAACACTCCAGGACAGGTATAGCACGGGGTTAGATACAGAGTAAAGCTCCCTCTACACTGTCCCCATCAAACACTCCAGGACAGGTATAGCACTGGGTTAGATACAGAGTAAAGCTCCCTCTACACTGTCCCCATCAAACGCTCCCAGGACAGGTATAGCATGGGGTTGATAGAGTAAAGCTCCCTCTACACTGTCCCCATCAAACACTCCCAGGACAGGTACAGCACGGGGTTAGATCCAGAGTAAAACTCCCTCTACACTGTCCCCATCAAACACTCCCAGGACAGGTACAGCACGGGGATAGATACAGAGTAAAGCTCCCCCTACACTGTCCCCATCAAACACTCCCAGGACAGGTACAGCACGGGGTTAGATACAGAGTAAAGCTCCCTCTACACTGTCCCCATAAAACGCTCCCAGGACAGGTACAGCATGGGGCTAGATACAGAGTAAAGCTCCCTCTGAACTGCGGTTTAAAGTTAAATTCAGAAGAGCCTCGATTGCCACAGTATTTGCATTCCCAGTTGTAATTCGTACCCAGTTACGAACACCCTCTGTGGGCCAGAACAAGAGTCTGTCAAAGTCATGTTACTTGGAACCCATAAGGCAGATAAGAGCAGCAGGAGATTCTTCATGTAACGGGCAGCACATTAGCACAGTGGGTAGCACAGTTCCTTCACATCGGCAGGGTCCCAGGTTCGATTCCCGGCTTGGGTCACTGTCTGTGTGGAGTCTGCACGTTCTCCCCGTGTCTGCGTGGATCTCACCCCCACAGCCCAAGGATGTGCAGGGTCGGTCTGACTGACCCGGAGCACTCAAGCCTGTCCAAGTCTGCACAATGCAGGGATCAGGTGAAGAAGCCACCGGAAACAGTCACAGATCTGTTCTAAATCTGAAGTGCTCAAAGCCCTTGTCCGTTCACCTCCCTGTGGCCCCAATCCTCCAGCGTAAAAGCAGGGGAATGGCCTCTGCACCCATTCCAAAACCCCAAGACAGTTCAAATTGGTTCACCACACTTTTCGCTGAAACATATCGCTCTCCCATTTTCCCATTCCCAAATGTTCACCCAGCTTCGGGACACCAAAAACAGACAGGAATTCGATGGGTTTATTCTTCCAAACAATGAACAGAAAGTCTATTTGGGAAGAATTCCAATCAGCTTTCCAGCCTGACTGTTTTTATGGTTCTGTCCCCTTGTTCTGGACTCTCAACAAAGAACAAAGAACAAAGAAATGTACAGCACAGGAACAGGCCCTTCGGCCCTCCAAGCCCGTGCCGACCATACTGCCCGACTAAACTACAATCTTCTACACTTCCTGGGTCCGTATCCTTCTATTCCCATCCTATTCATATATTTGTCAAGATGCCCCTTAAATGTCCCTATCGTCCCTGCCTCCACTACCTCCTCCGGTAGTGAGTTCCAGGCACCCACTACCCTCTGCGTAAAAAACTTGCCTCGTACATCTACTCTAAACTTTGCCCCTCTCACCTTAAACCTATGCCCCCTAGTAATTGACCCCTCTACCCTGGGGAAAAGCCTCTGACTATCCACTCTGTCTATGCCCCTCATAATTTTGTATACCTCTATCAGGTCGCCCCTCAACCTCCTTCGTTCCAGTGAGAACAAACCGAGTTTATTCAATCGCTCCTCATAGCTTATGCCCTCCATACCAGGCAACATTCCTCCCAACAAAGCGAATACTTCCTCTCCGTCCCCCTCATCAACTCTTTTAATCGTCTTAAACACTTCAATTAGATTACCCCTTAATATTCTATACTCTTTGCAACCTGTCCTCATATTTTAGCCCCGGTATTATTCTGATGAACCTGTGTGATACGAGTTGACAAGAACGAGGAGCAGGAGTCGGCAATTCAGCCCCTTGAGTCTGCTCCGACATTCAATCCTGGCTGATCCCATTCTGGCCTTAGCTTCACCATCCTGCCCGTTCTCCACAATCCTCCAACCCGTTACCAATTAGAAAACCCGTCTAACTTCTCCTTAAATTTACTCACTGTCCCGGCATCCTCCGCACTCTGGGGTAGCGAATTCCACCGATTCACAACCCTTTGGGAGAATCAGTTGCTCCTCATCGCTGTTTTAAATTTCTCATCTCTCATCCTGAGACGATGACCTCTCGTTCTGGAATGCCCCACAAGAGGAAGCATCTGCTCCACGTCCACTGTATCCATACCTTTTAGCATCTTGTATACCTCAATTTGATCTCCCCTCATTCTTCTAAATAGTGTACAGACCAAATTGCTCAATCTCGCTTCATAACAAGCACCCTATTATGTATCTTCTTTTCTTTTCATGTACTCAATGAGCTGTTCGCAGAAAAATACTTTTCACCGTACTTTGGTACACGTGACAATAAGCAAAATCCAATCCAATAGCCCAAACCCCTCGGGCGGGATTCTCGACTGCGCGAAATGGCCCCGATCCCGACCGATTCAGGCCCTGACAATGAGCTAGGATCATCTACACGCGCCAGGTCTTGTCGCCGCGTAAAGGCGGCGCCGCATAGATGACGCGGCCCGCGCCGCATAACTGGCGTCACCCGCGCATGCGTGGTTGCCGTCCTCTGAGTCCGCCCCGCAAGAAGATGGCGGACGGATCTTGCGGGGCCGCGGAAGGAAGGAGATCCTCCTTCAGAGAGGACGGCCCAACGATCGGTAGGCACCGATCGCGGGCCACCCCACATTTGAGGTACCCCCCAGTGCAGGACCCCCCCTCGCAGGCCGCCCCCCCAGCGTTCACGCACCGTTCACGACGGCACCGACCAGGTGTGGACGGCGCCGGGGGGAACCCGCCGTTTCGGCCTGGCCGCTCGGCCCATCCGGGCCTGAGAATAGCGGGGGTGCCGGAGAATCGCCATTTTGGGTGTCTCCGGCGATTCTCCGGCCTGCGGCCCGCGGAACTTGACTGGGCCGTTCCCGCCGCTTGGGAGAATCGCGGGAGGGCGTCGGATCGGCGTCCCCGGAAATTTTGGCGGCCCAGGCGATTCTCCCAACCGGCGCGGGAGTGGAGAATCTCTGGAATCAACCTAATGAACCTCCTCTGAACTGCCTCCAATGTCACTACATCTTTCCTCAAATAAGGGGACCCAAACTGTGCGCAATACTCCAGATGCTTATCAGTGCCTTGTACAGCTGCAACAACACTTCCTTACCTTTACGCTCTATTCCTTTAGCTACAAATGCCAATATTCCATTCACTTTCTTTATTATCCGCAGTACTTGCAGCGCTTGTTTTCAGTGACTCATGAACGAGGACACGCAGATCGGAGAGGCGCTGCAAAAAACTGAACAGACTCCAGATGGGGCCTGTGCAGAACCATACCTGTTCGGGAGATGTCTATTTCTGTTCGGGAGATGTCCGTTCCCGTTCGGGAGATGTCCATTCCTGTTCGGGAGATGTATGGGCCAGCTCTCGTAGGCTCTGCCCCTAGTCCGGGACCTCCCTCTGTCACAGGCTGAGCCAGTAATGGGGTTCCTGATGAGCCTTTTTGGTTCTGTTGACCAGCAGTGGAACTTGCTACAAGAAGACAAATTCATCAAAAGTAAAAAAGGCAAACATATAACAGCAGCTAGAATAAGTCCATCTGGTAAATCAAGGAGTTCTCGCCTCAGTCCATGGATATGGGTTCACTCCCAGAGAGTCAGTTCCGGGACAGGGCCACACTGCCCGAGAGTCAGTGCCGGGACAGGGCCACACTACCCGAGAGTCAGTGCCGGGACAGGGCCACACTGCCCGAGAGTCAGTGCCGGGACAGGGCCACACTGCCCGAGAGTCAGTGCCGGGACAGTCACACTGCCCGAGAGTCAGTGCCGGGACAGGGCCATACTGCCCGAGAGTCAGTGCCGGGACAGGGCCACACTGCCCGAGAGTCAGTGCCGGGACAGTCACACTGCCCGAGAGTCAGTGCTGGGGCAGGGCCATACTGCCCGAGAGTCAGTGCCGGGCCAGTCACACTGCCCGAGAGTCAGTGCCGGGGCAGGGCCATACTGCCCGAGAGTCAGTGCCGGGACAGGGCCACACTGCCCGAGAGTCAGTGCCGGGACAGGGCCACACTGCCCGAGAGTCAGTGCCGGGACAGTCACACTGCCCGAGAGTCAGTGCCGGGACAGGGCCATACTGCCCGAGAGTCAGTGCCGGGACAGGGCCACACTGCCCGAGAGTCAGTGCCGGGACAGTCACACTGCCCGAGAGTCAGTGCTGGGGCAGGGCCATACTGCCCGAGAGTCAGTGCCGGGCCAGTCACACTGCCCGAGAGTCAGTGCCGGGGCAGGGCCATACTGCCCGAGAGTCAGTGCCGGGACAGTCACACTGCCCGAGAGTCAGTGCTGGGGCAGGGCCATACTGCCCGAGAGTCAGTGCCGGGCCAGTCACACTGCCCGAGAGTCAGTGCCGGGGCAGGGCCATACTGCCCGAGAGTCAGTGCCGGGACAGGGCCACACTGCCCGAGAGTCAGTGCCGGGCCAGTCACACTGCCCGAGAGTCAGTGCCGGGGCAGGGCCATACTGCCCGAGAGTCAGTGCCGGGACAGGGCCACACTGCCCGAGAGTCAGTGCCGGGACAGGGCCACACTGCCCGAGAGTCAGTGCCGGGGCAGTCACACTGCCCGAGAGTCAGTGCCGGAACAGTCACACTGCCCGAGAGTCAGTGCCGGGACAGGGCCACACTGCCCGAGAGTCAGTGCCGGGGCAGGGCCATACTGCCCGAGAGTCAGTGCCGGGCCAGTCACACTGCCCGAGAGTCAGTGCCGGGACAGGACCACACTGCCCGAGAGTCAGTGCCGGGACAGGGCCACACTGCCCGAGAGTCAGTGCCGGGACAGGACCACACTGCCCGAGAGTCAGTGCCGGGACAGGACCACACTGCCCGAGAGTCAGTGCCGGGACAGTCACACTGCCCGAGAGTCAGTGCCGGGGCAGGGCCACACTGCCTGAGAGTCAGTGCCGGGACAGGGACACACTGCCCGAGAGTCAGTGCCGGGACAGTCACACTGCCCGAGAGTCAGTGCCGGGGCAGTCACACTGCCGAGAGACAGTGCCGGGACAGTCACACTGCTCGAGAGTCAGTGCCGGGACAGTCACACTGCCCGAGAGTCAGTGCCGGGGCAGGTCCGCACTGCCCGAGAGTCAGTGCCGGGGCAGGGCCACACTGCCCGAGAGTCAGTGCCGGGGCAGGGCCTCACTGCCCGAGAGTCAGTGCCGGGGCAGGGCCTCACTGCGCGAGAGTCAGTGCCGGGGCAGGGCCACACTGCCCGAGAGTCAGTGCCGGGACAGTCACACTGCCCGAGAGTCAGTGCCGGGGCAGGGCCACACTGCCCGAGAGTCAGTGCCGGGACAGGGCCACACTGCCCGAGAGTCAGTGCCGGGACAGTCACACTGCGCGAGAGTCAGTGCCGGGGCAGGGCCACACTGCCCGAGAGTCAGTGCCGGGGCAGGGCCACACTGCCCGAGAGTCAGTGCCGGGCCAGTCACACTGCCCGAGTGTCAGTGCCGGGGCAGGGCCACACTGCCCGAGAGTCAGTGCCGGGACAGTCACACTGCGCGAGAGTCAGTGCCGGGGCAGGGCCACACTGCCCGAGAGTCAGTGCCGGGGCAGTCACACTGAATCATAGAATCATAGAAGTTTACAGCATGGAAACAGGCCCTTCGGCCCAACCAGTCCATGCCGCCCAGTTTTTACCATTAAGCTAGTCCCAGTTGCCCGCACTTGGCCCATAACCCTCTATACCCATCTTACCCATGTAACTATCCAAATGCTTTTTAAAAGACACAATTGTACCCGCCTCTACTACTACCTCTGGCAGCCCATTCCAGACACTCACTACCCTCTGAGTGAAGAAATTGCCCCTCTGGGCCCTTCTGAATCTCTCCCCTCTCACCTTAAACCTATGCCCTCTAGTTTTAGACTCCCCTACCTTTGGGAAAAGATGTTGACTATCTACCTTATCTATGCCCCTCATTATTTTATAGACCTCTATACGATCACCCCTAAGCCTCCTACGCTCCAGGGAAAAAAGTCCCAGTCTATCCAGCCTCTCCTTATAACTCAAACCATCAAGTCCCGGCAACATCCTAGTAAATCTTTTCTGCACTCTTTCTAGTTTAATAATATCCTTTCTATAATAGGGTGACCAGAACTGCACACAGTATTCCAAGTGTGGCCGTACCAATGTTTTGTACAACTTCAACAAGACGTCCCAACTCCTGTATTCAATGTTCTGACCAATGAAACCAAGCATGCCGAATGCCTTCTTCACCACCCTGTCCACCTGCGACTCCACCTTCAAGGAGCTATGAACCTGTACTCCTAGATCTCTTTGTTCTATAACTCTCCCCAACGCCATACCATTAACTGAGTAGGTCCTGGCCTGATTCGATCTGCCAAAATGCATCACCTCACATTTATCTAAATTAAACTCCATCTGCCATTCGTCGGCCCACTGGCCTAATTGATCAAGATCCCGTTGCAATCCTAGATAACCTTCTTCACTATCCACTGTGCCACCAATCTTGGTGTCATCTGCAAACTTACTAACCATGCCTCCTAAATTCTCATCCAAATCATTAATATAAATCACAAATAACAGTGGACCCAGCACCGATCCCTGAGGCACACCACTGGTCACAGGCCTCCAGTTTGAAAAACAACACTCTACAACCACCCTCTGCCTTCTGTCGTCCAGCCAATTTTGAATCCAATTGGCAACCTCACCCTGGATCCCGTGAGCTTTAACCTTCTGCAACAACCTACCATGCGGTACCTTGTCAAAGGCTTTGCTAAAGTCCATGTAGACAACGTCTACTGAACTACCCTCATCTACCTTCTTGGTCACTCCCTCAAAAAACTCAATCAAATTTGTGAGACATGATTTTCCACGCACAAAGCCATGCTGACTGCCCCGAATCAGTCCTTGCCTCTCTAAATGCTTGTAGATCCTGCCCGAGAGTCAGTGCCGGGGCAGTCACACTGCCCGAGAGTCAGTGCCGGGGCAGTCACACTGCCCGAGAGTCAGTGCCGGGACAGTCACACTGCCCGAGAGTCAGTGCCGGGACAGTCACACTGCCCGAGAGTCAGTGCCAGGGCAGTCACACTGCCCGAGAGTCAGTGCCGGGGCAGGGCCACACTGCCCGAGAGTCAGTGCCGGGACAGTCACACTGCCCGAGAGTCAGTGCCAGGGCAGGCACACTGCCCGAGAGTCAGTGCCGGGGCAGGGCCACACTGCCCGAGAGTCAGTGCCGGGACAGTCACACTGCCCGAGAGTCAGTGCCGGGACAGTCACACTGCCCGAGAGTCAGTGCCGCGGGACAGTCACACTGCCCGAGAGTCAGTGCCGGGGCAGTCACACTGCCCGAGAGTCAGTGCCGGGACAGTCACACTGCCCGAGAGTCAGTGCCGGGACAGGGCCACACTGCCCGAGAGTCAGTGCCGGGACAGTCACACTGCCCGAGAGTCAGTGCCGGGACAGGGCCACACTGCCCGAGAGTCAGTGCCGGGGCAGGGCCACACTGCCCGAGAGTCAGTGCCGGGGCAGGGCCACACTGCCCGAGAGTCAGTGCCGGGGCAGGGCCACACTGCCCGAGAGTCAGTGCCGGGACAGTCACACTGCCCGAGAGTCAGTGCCGGGGCAGTCACACTGCCCGAGAGACAGTGCCGGGACAGTCACACTGCCCGAGAGTCAGTGCCGGGGCAGGGCCACACTGCCCGAGAGTCAGTGCCGGGGCAGGGCCACACTGCCCGAGAGTCAGTGCCGGGACAGTCACACTGCCCGAGAGTCAGTGCCGGGACAGTCACACTGCCCGAGAGTCAGTGCCGGGACAGTCACACTGCCCGAGAGTCAGTGCCGGGGCAGGGCCACACTGCCCGAGAGTCAGTGCCGGGGCATGGCCACACTGCCCGAGAGTCAGTGCCGGGGCAGGGCCACACTGCCCGAGAGTCAGTGCCGGGGCAGGGTCACACTGCCCGAGAGTCAGTGCCGGGACAGTCACACTGCCCGAGAGTCAGTGCCGGGGCAGGGCCACACTGCCCGAGAGTCAGTGCCGGGACAGTCACACTGTCCGAGAGTCAGTGCCGGGACAGTCACACTGCTCGAGGGTCAGTGCCGGGGCAGGGCCACACTGCCCGAGAGTCAGTGCCGGGACAGTCACACTGCTCGAGAGTCAGTGCCGGGACAGGGCCACACTGCCCGAGAGACAGTGCCGGGACAGTCACACTGCCCGAGAGTCAGTGCCCGGGCAGGGCCACACTCCCGAGAGTCAGTGCCGGGACAGTCACACTGCCCGAGAGTCAGTGCCGGGGCAGGGCCACACTGCCCGAGAGTCAGTGCTGGGGCAGGGCCACACTGCCCGAGAGTCAGTGCCGGGACAGTCACACTGCCCGAGAGTCAGTGCCGGGACAGTCACACTGCCCGAGAGTCAGTGCCGGGGCAGGGCCACACTGCCCGAGAGTCAGTGCCGGGGCAGGGCCACACTGCTCGAGAGTCAGTGCCGTGGGACAGTCACACTGCCCGAGAGTCAGTGCCGGGGCAGGGCCACACTGCCCGAGAGTCTTTGCCGGGACAGTCACACTGCCCGAGAGTCAGTGCCGGGACAGTCACACTGCCCGAGAGTCAGTGCCGGGGCAGGGCCACATTGCCCGAGAGTCAGTGCCGGGACAGTCACACTGCCCGAGAGTCAGTGCCGGGGCAGGGCCACACTGCTCGAGAGTCAGTGCCGGGACAGTCACACTGCCCGAGAGTCAGTGCCGGGACAGTCACACTGCCCGAGAGTCAGTGCCGGGGCAGGGCCACATTGCCCGAGAGTCAGTGCCGGGACAGTCACACTGCACGAGAGTCAGTGCCGGGACAGTCACACTGCCCGAGAGTCAGTGCCGGGGCAGGGCCACATTGCCCGAGAGTCAGTGCCGGGACAGTCACACTGCCCGAGAGTCAGTGCCGGGGCAGGGCCACACTGCTCGAGAGTCAGTGCCGGGACAGTCACACTGCCCGAGAGTCAGTGCCGGGACAGTCACACTGCCCGAGAGTCAGTGCCGGGGCAGGGCCACACTGCCCGAGAGTCAGTGCCGGGACAGGGCCACACTGCCCGAGAGTCAGTGCCGGGGCAGGGCCACATTGCCCGAGAGTCAGTGCCGGGGCAGGGCCACACTGCTCGAGAGTCAGTGCCGGGACAGTCACACTGCCCGAGAGTCAGTGCCGGGACAGTCACACTGCCCGAGAGTCAGTGCCGGGACAGGGCCACATTGCCCGAGAGTCAGTGCCGGGACAGTCACATTGCCCGAGAGTCAGTGCCGGGGCAGGGCCACACTGCCCGAGAGTCAGTGCCGGGACAGGACCACACTGCCCGAGAGTCAGTGCCGGGACAGTCACACTGCCCGAGAGTCAGTGCCGGGACAGTCACACTGCCCGAGAGTCAGTGCCGGGGCAGGGCCACACTGCCCGAGAGTCAGTGCCGGGGCAGGGCCACACTGCTCGAGAGTCAGTGCCGGGACAGTCACACTGCCCGAGAGTCAGTGCCGGGGCAGGGCCACACTGCTCGAGAGTCAGTGCCGGGACAGTCACACTGCCCGAGAGTCAGTGCCGGGACAGTCACACTGCCCGAGAGTCAGTGCCGGGACAGGGCCACATTGCCCGAGAGTCAGTGCCGGGACAGGGCCACATTGCCCGAGAGTCAGTGCCGGGACAGGGCCATACTGCCCGAGAGTCAGTGCCGGGGCAGTCACACTGCCCGAGAGTCAGTGCCGGGGCAGGGCCACACTGCCCGAGAGTCAGTGCCGGGACAGGGCCACATTGCCCGAGAGTCAGTGCCGGGACAGGGCCACATTGCCCGAGAGTCAGTGCCGGGGCAGGGCCACACTGCCCGAGAGTCAGTGCCGGGACAGGACCACTCTGCCCGAGAGTCAGTGCCGGGGCAGTCACACTGCCCGAGAGTCAGTGCCGGGGCAGGGCCACACTGCCCGAGAGTCAGTGCCGGGACAGTCACACTGCCCGAGAGACAGTGCCGGGGCAGGGTCACACTGCTCGAGAGTCAGTGCCGGGACAGGGCCACACTGCCCGAGAGACAGTGCCGGGACAGTCACACTGCCCGAGAGTCAGTGCCGGGGCAGGGTCACACTGCTCGAGAGTCAGTGCCGGGACAGGGCCACACTGCCCGAGAGACAGTGCCGGGACAGTCACACTGCCCGAGAGTCAGTGCCGGGACAGGGCCACACTGCCCGAGAGTCAGTGCCGGGGCAGGGCCACACTGCCCGAGAGTCAGTGCCGGGACAGTCACACTGCCCGAGAGTCAGTGCCGGGACAGTCACACTGCCCGAGAGTCAGTGCCGGGACAGGGCCACACTGCCCGAGAGTCAGTGCCGGGGCAGGGCCACACTGCCCGAGAGTCAGTGCCGGGGCAGGGCCACACTGCCCGAGAGTCAGTGCCGGGACAGTCACACTGCCGAGAGTCAGTGCCGGGGCAGGGCCACACTGCGCGAGAGTCAGTGCCGGGGCAGTTACACTGCCCGAGAGTCAGTGCCGGGACAGTAACACTGCCCGAGAGTCAGTGCCGGGGCAGGGCCACACTGCTCGAGAGTCAGTGCCGGGACAGTCACACTGCCCGAGAGTCAGTGCCGGGACAGTCACACTGCCCGAGAGTCAGTGCCGGGGCAGGGCTACACTGCCCGAGAGTCAGTGCCGGGACAGGACCACACTGCCCGAGAGTCAGTGCCGGGACAGTCACACTGCCCGAGAGTCAGTGCCGGGGCAGGGCCACACTGCCCGAGAGTCAGTGCCGGGGCAGGGCCACACTGCCCGAGAGTCAGTGCCGGGACAGGGCCACACTGCCCGAGAGTCAGTGCCGGGACAGGGCCACACTGCCCGAGAGTCAGTGCCGGGACAGTCACACTGCCCGAGAGTCAGTGCCGGGACAGTCACACTGCCCGAGAGTCAGTGCCGGGGCAGGGCCACACTGCCCGAGAGTCAGTGCCGGGGCAGGGCCACACTGCTCGAGAGTCAGTGCCGGGACAGTCACACTGCCCGAGAGTCAGTGCCGGGGCAGGGCCACACTGCTCGAGAGTCAGTGCCGGGACAGTCACACTGCCCGAGAGTCAGTGCCGGGACAGTCACACTGCCCGAGAGTCAGTGCCGGGACAGGGCCACATTGCCCGAGAGTCAGTGCCGGGACAGGGCCACATTGCCCGAGAGTCAGTGCCGGGACAGGGCCATACTGCCCGAGAGTCAGTGCCGGGGCAGTCACACTGCCCGAGAGTCAGTGCCGGGGCAGGGCCACACTGCTCGAGAGTCAGTGCCGGGACAGTCACACTGCCCGAGAGTCAGTGCCGGGACAGTCACACTGCCCGAGAGTCAGTGCCGGGGCAGGGCCACACTGCCCGAGAGTCAGTGCCGGGACAGGGCCACATTGCCCGAGAGTCAGTGCCGGGACAGGGCCACATTGCCCGAGAGTCAGTGCCGGGGCAGGGCCACACTGCCCGAGAGTCAGTGCCGGGACAGGACCACTCTGCCCGAGAGTCAGTGCCGGGGCAGTCACACTGCCCGAGAGTCAGTGCCGGGGCAGGGCCACACTGCCCGAGAGTCAGTGCCGGGACAGTCACACTGCCCGAGAGTCAGTGCCGGGGCAGGGTCACACTGCTCGAGAGTCAGTGCCGGGACAGGGCCACACTGCCCGAGAGACAGTGCCGGGACAGTCACACTGCCCGAGAGTCAGTGCCGGGGCAGGGTCACACTGCTCGAGAGTCAGTGCCGGGACAGGGCCACACTGCCCGAGAGACAGTGCCGGGACAGTCACACTGCCCGAGAGTCAGTGCCGGGACAGGGCCACACTGCCCGAGAGTCAGTGCCGGGGCAGGGCCACACTGCCCGAGAGTCAGTGCCGGGACAGTCACACTGCCCGAGAGTCAGTGCCGGGACAGTCACACTGCCCGAGAGTCAGTGCCGGGACAGGGCCACACTGCCCGAGAGTCAGTGCCGGGGCAGGGCCACACTGCCCGAGAGTCAGTGCCGGGGCAGGGCCACACTGCCCGAGAGTCAGTGCCGGGACAGTCACACTGCCGAGAGTCAGTGCCGGGGCAGGGCCACACTGCGCGAGAGTCAGTGCCGGGGCAGTTACACTGCCCGAGAGTCAGTGCCGGGACAGTAACACTGCCCGAGAGTCAGTGCCGGGGCAGGGCCACACTGCTCGAGAGTCAGTGCCGGGACAGTCACACTGCCCGAGAGTCAGTGCCGGGACAGTCACACTGCCCGAGAGTCAGTGCCGGGGCAGGGCCACACTGCCCGAGAGTCAGTGCCGGGACAGGGCCACACTGCCCGAGAGTCAGTGCCGGGGCAGGGCCACACTGCCCGAGAGTCAGTGCCGGGACAGTCACACTGCCCGAGAGTCAGTGCCGGGACAGGGCCACACTGCCCGAGAGTCAGTGCCGGGGCAGGGCCACACTGCCCGAGAGTCAGTGCCGGGACAGGGCCACACTGCCCGAGAGTCAGTGCCGGGGCAGGGCCACACTGCCCGAGAGTCAGTGCCGGGACAGTCACACTGCCCGAGAGTCAGTGCCGGGGCAGGGCCACACTGCCCGAGAGTCAGTGCCGGGACAGGGCCACACTGCCCGAGAGACAGTGCCGGGGCAGTCACACTGCCCGAGAGTCAGTGCCGGGACAGTCACACTGTCCGAGAGTCAGTGCCGGGGCAGGGCCACACTGCCCGAGAGTCAGTGCCGGGACAGTCACACTGCCCGAGAGTCAGTGCCGGGGCAGGGCCACACTGCCCGAGAGACAGTTCCGGGACAGTCATACTGCCCGAGAGTCAGTGCCGGGACAGTCACACTGCGCGAGAGTCAGTGCCGGGGCAGGGCCACACTGCTCGAGTCAGTGCCGGGGCAGGGCCACACTGCCCGAGCGTCAGTGCCGGGGCAGGGCCACACTGCCCGAGCGTCAGTGCCGGGACAGGGCCACACTGCCCGAGAGTTAGTGCCGTGGGACAGTCACACTGCCCGAGAGTCAGTGCCGGGACAGGGCCATACTGCCCGAGAGTCAGTGCCGGGGCAGTCACACTGCCCGAGAGTCAGTGCCGGGACAGTCACACTGCCCGAGAGTCAGTGCCGTGGGACAGTCACACTGCCCGAGAGTCAGTGCCGGGACAGTCACACTGCCCGAGAGTTAGTGCCGGGACAGGGCCACGCTGCCCGAGAGTCAGTGCCGGGACAGCCACACTGCCCGAGAGTCAGTGCCGGGACAGTCACACTGCCCGAGAGTCAGTGCCAGGGCAGTCACACTGCCCGAGAGTCAGTGCCGGGGCAGGGCCACACTGCCCGAGAGTCAGTGCCGGGGCAGGGCTACACTGCCCGAGAGTCAGTGCCGGGACAGTCACATTGCCCGAGGGTCAGTACCAGGGGAGCGCCACATTGCCCGAGGGCCAGTACCAGGGGAGCGCCTCACTGCCCGAGGGTCAGTACCAGGGGAGCGCCACACTGCCCGAGGGTCAGTACCAGGGGAGCGCCTCACTGCCCGAGGGTCAGTACCAGGGTCGAGCCACACTGCCCGAGGGTCAGTACCAGGGTCGAGCCACACTGCCTGAGGGTCAGTACCAGGGGAGCGCTGCATTGCCTGAGGGTCAGTACCAGGGGAGTGCCACACTGCCTGGGGGTCAGTACCAGGGGAGCGCTGCATTGCCTGGGGGTCAGTACCAGGGGAGCGCTGCATTGCCTGAGGGTCAGTACCAGGGGAGCGCCACACTGCCCGAGGGTCAGTACCAGGGGAGCGCCACACTGCCTGAGGGTCAGTACCAGGGGAGCGCCACACTGCCCGAGGGTCAGTACCAGGGGAGCGCCACACTGCCTGAGGGTCAGTACCAGGGGAGCGCCTCACTGCCCGAGGGTCAGTACCAGGGGAGTGCCACAGTGCCCGAGGGTCAGTACCAGGGGAGCGCCACACTGCCTGAGGGTCAGTACCGGGGAGCTCTGCATTGCCTGAGGGTCAGTACCAGGGGAGTGCCACACTGCCTGGGGGTCAGTACCAGGGGAGCGCTGCATTGCCTGGGGGTCAGTACCAGGGGAGCGATGCATTGCCTGAGGGTCAGTACCAGGGGAGCGCCACACTGCCCGAGGGTCAGTACCAGGGGAGCGCTGCATTGCCTGAGGGTCAGTACCAGGTGAGCGCCACACTGCCCGAGGGTCAGTACCAGGGGAGTGCCACACAGCCCGAGGGTCAGTACCAGGGGAGAGCCACACTGCCTGAGGGTCAGTACCAGGGGAGTGCCACACTGCCCGAGAGTCAGTACCAGGGGAGTGCCACACTGCCCGAGGGTCAGTACCAGGGGAGTGCCACAGTGCCCGAGGGTCAGTACCAGGGGAGTGCCACAGTGCCCGTGGGTCAGCACCAGGGGAGTGCCACACTGCCCGAGGGTCAGTACCAGGGGAGCACCACACTGCCTGAGGTTCAGTATCAGGGAAGAGCCACACTGCCCGAGGGCCAGTACCAGGGGAGAGCCACACTGCCCGAGGGTCAGTACCAGGGGAGCGCCACACAGCCCGAGGGTCAGTACCAGGGGAGAGCCACACTGCCCGAGGGTCAGTACCAGGGGAGGGCCACACTGCCCGAGGGTCAGTACCAGGGGAGTGCCACACTGCCCGAGGGTCAGTACCAGGGGAGTGCCACACAGCCCGAGGGTCAGTACCAGAGGAGCGCCACACTGCCCGAGGGTCAGTACCAGGGGAGTGCCACACTCCCCGAGGGTCAGTACCAGGGGAGCGCCACACTGCCCGAGGGTCAGTACCAGGGGAGTGCCACACTGCCCGAGGGTCAGTACCAGGGGAGTGCCACACTGCCCGAGGGTCAGTACCAGGGGAGCGCCACACTGCCCGAGGGTCAGTACCAGGGGAGTGCCACACTGCCCGAGGGTCTGTACCAGGGGAGTGCCACACTGCCTGGGGGTCAGTACCAGGGGAGAGCCACACTGCCTAGGGGTCAGTACCAGGGGAGTGCCACACTGCCTGGGGGTCAGTACTAGGGGAGTGCCACACTGCCTGAGGGTCAGTACCAGGGGAGTGCCACATTGCCTGAGGGTCAGTACCAGGGGAGGGCCACACTGCCCGAGGGTCAGTACCAGGGAAGCGCGACATTGCCCGAGGGTCAGTACCAGGGAGCGCCACACTGCCCGAGCGGTGGTACCAGGAGAGGGTAGAGATGAAAAGCTCATGACATTATCTCTGAAACGGCCTTGCTCTAAGTTTAAGTTTGGGCTCCCCCACCACTTCTGTCTCTCTGACCTTGCAAATGCTTTAATCTTACAAACTCTAGGGCAAACAAGCCGAGCTGATGTAATCAGTCTTTATAATTTAACTCCTTGAGCCCCAGTATCGTTTTGGTTAATCTGCGCTGCCCCTCCCAAGACAGTGCCGGGACAGTCACACTGCCCGAGAGTCAGTGCCGGGACAGGGCCACACTGCCCGAGAGTCAGTGCCGGGGCAGGGCCACACTGCCCGAGAGTCAGTGCCGGGACAGTCACACTGCCCGAGAGTCAGTGCCGGGACAGTCACACTGCCCGAGAGTCAGTGCCGGGACAGGGCCACACTGCCCGAGAGTCAGTGCCGGGGCAGGGCCACACTGCCCGAGAGTCAGTGCCGGGGCAGGGCCACACTGCCCGAGAGTCAGTGCCGGGACAGTCACACTGCCGAGAGTCAGTGCCGGGGCAGGGCCACACTGCGCGAGAGTCAGTGCCGGGGCAGTTACACTGCCCGAGAGTCAGTGCCGGGACAGTAACACTGCCCGAGAGTCAGTGCCGGGGCAGGGCCACACTGCTCGAGAGTCAGTGCCGGGACAGTCACACTGCCCGAGAGTCAGTGCCGGGACAGTCACACTGCCCGAGAGTCAGTGCCGGGGCAGGGCCACACTGCCCGAGAGTCAGTGCCGGGACAGGACCACACTGCCCGAGAGTCAGTGCCGGGACAGTCACACTGCCCGAGAGTCAGTGCCGGGGCAGGGCCACACTGCCCGAGAGTCAGTGCCGGGGCAGGGCCACACTGCCCGAGAGTCAGTGCCGGGACAGGGCCACACTGCCCGAGAGTCAGTGCCGGGACAGGGCCACACTGCCCGAGAGTCAGTGCCGGGACAGTCACACTGCCCGAGAGTCAGTGCCGGGACAGTCACACTGCCCGAGAGTCAGTGCCGGGGCAGGGCCACACTGCCCGAGAGTCAGTGCCGGGGCAGGGCCACACTGCTCGAGAGTCAGTGCCGGGACAGTCACACTGCCCGAGAGTCAGTGCCGGGGCAGGGCCACACTGCTCGAGAGTCAGTGCCGGGACAGTCACACTGCCCGAGAGTCAGTGCCGGGACAGTCACACTGCCCGAGAGTCAGTGCCGGGACAGGGCCACATTGCCCGAGAGTCAGTGCCGGGACAGGGCCACATTGCCCGAGAGTCAGTGCCGGGACAGGGCCATACTGCCCGAGAGTCAGTGCCGGGGCAGTCACACTGCCCGAGAGTCAGTGCCGGGGCAGGGCCACACTGCTCGAGAGTCAGTGCCGGGACAGTCACACTGCCCGAGAGTCAGTGCCGGGACAGTCACACTGCCCGAGAGTCAGTGCCGGGGCAGGGCCACACTGCCCGAGAGTCAGTGCCGGGACAGGGCCACATTGCCCGAGAGTCAGTGCCGGGACAGGGCCACATTGCCCGAGAGTCAGTGCCGGGGCAGGGCCACACTGCCCGAGAGTCAGTGCCGGGACAGGACCACTCTGCCCGAGAGTCAGTGCCGGGGCAGTCACACTGCCCGAGAGTCAGTGCCGGGGCAGGGCCACACTGCCCGAGAGTCAGTGCCGGGACAGTCACACTGCCCGAGAGTCAGTGCCGGGGCAGGGTCACACTGCTCGAGAGTCAGTGCCGGGACAGGGCCACACTGCCCGAGAGACAGTGCCGGGACAGTCACACTGCCCGAGAGTCAGTGCCGGGGCAGGGTCACACTGCTCGAGAGTCAGTGCCGGGACAGGGCCACACTGCCCGAGAGACAGTGCCGGGACAGTCACACTGCCCGAGAGTCAGTGCCGGGACAGGGCCACACTGCCCGAGAGTCAGTGCCGGGGCAGGGCCACACTGCCCGAGAGTCAGTGCCGGGACAGTCACACTGCCCGAGAGTCAGTGCCGGGACAGTCACACTGCCCGAGAGTCAGTGCCGGGACAGGGCCACACTGCCCGAGAGTCAGTGCCGGGGCAGGGCCACACTGCCCGAGAGTCAGTGCCGGGGCAGGGCCACACTGCCCGAGAGTCAGTGCCGGGACAGTCACACTGCCGAGAGTCAGTGCCGGGGCAGGGCCACACTGCGCGAGAGTCAGTGCCGGGGCAGTTACACTGCCCGAGAGTCAGTGCCGGGACAGTAACACTGCCCGAGAGTCAGTGCCGGGGCAGGGCCACACTGCTCGAGAGTCAGTGCCGGGACAGTCACACTGCCCGAGAGTCAGTGCCGGGACAGTCACACTGCCCGAGAGTCAGTGCCGGGGCAGGGCCACACTGCCCGAGAGTCAGTGCCGGGACAGGGCCACACTGCCCGAGAGTCAGTGCCGGGGCAGGGCCACACTGCCCGAGAGTCAGTGCCGGGACAGTCACACTGCCCGAGAGTCAGTGCCGGGACAGGGCCACACTGCCCGAGAGTCAGTGCCGGGGCAGGGCCACACTGCCCGAGAGTCAGTGCCGGGACAGGGCCACACTGCCCGAGAGTCAGTGCCGGGGCAGGGCCACACTGCCCGAGAGTCAGTGCCGGGACAGTCACACTGCCCGAGAGTCAGTGCCGGGGCAGGGCCACACTGCCCGAGAGTCAGTGCCGGGACAGGGCCACACTGCCCGAGAGACAGTGCCGGGGCAGTCACACTGCCCGAGAGTCAGTGCCGGGACAGTCACACTGTCCGAGAGTCAGTGCCGGGGCAGGGCCACACTGCCCGAGAGTCAGTGCCGGGACAGTCACACTGCCCGAGAGTCAGTGCCGGGGCAGGGCCACACTGCCCGAGAGACAGTTCCGGGACAGTCATACTGCCCGAGAGTCAGTGCCGGGACAGTCACACTGCGCGAGAGTCAGTGCCGGGGCAGGGCCACACTGCTCGAGTCAGTGCCGGGGCAGGGCCACACTGCCCGAGCGTCAGTGCCGGGGCAGGGCCACACTGCCCGAGCGTCAGTGCCGGGACAGGGCAACACTGCCCGAGAGTTAGTGCCGTGGGACAGTCACACTGCCCGAGAGTCAGTGCCGGGACAGGGCCATACTGCCCGAGAGTCAGTGCCGGGGCAGTCACACTGCCCGAGAGTCAGTGCCGGGACAGTCACACTGCCCGAGAGTCAGTGCCGTGGGACAGTCACACTGCCCGAGAGTCAGTGCCGGGACAGTCACACTGCCCGAGAGTTAGTGCCGGGACAGGGCCACGCTGCCCGAGAGTCAGTGCCGGGACAGCCACACTGCCCGAGAGTCAGTGCCGGGACAGTCACACTGCCCGAGAGTCAGTGCCAGGGCAGTCACACTGCCCGAGAGTCAGTGCCGGGGCAGGGCCACACTGCCCGAGAGTCAGTGCCGGGGCAGGGCTACACTGCCCGAGAGTCAGTGCCGGGACAGTCACATTGCCCGAGGGTCAGTACCAGGGGAGCGCCACATTGCCCGAGGGCCAGTACCAGGGGAGCGCCTCACTGCCCGAGGGTCAGTACCAGGGGAGCGCCACACTGCCCGAGGGTCAGTACCAGGGGAGCGCCTCACTGCCCGAGGGTCAGTACCAGGGTCGAGCCACACTGCCCGAGGGTCAGTACCAGGGTCGAGCCACACTGCCTGAGGGTCAGTACCAGGGGAGCGCTGCATTGCCTGAGGGTCAGTACCAGGGGAGTGCCACACTGCCTGGGGGTCAGTACCAGGGGAGCGCTGCATTGCCTGGGGGTCAGTACCAGGGGAGCGCTGCATTGCCTGAGGGTCAGTACCAGGGGAGCGCCACACTGCCCGAGGGTCAGTACCAGGGGAGCGCCACACTGCCTGAGGGTCAGTACCAGGGGAGCGCCACACTGCCCGAGGGTCAGTACCAGGGGAGCGCCACACTGCCTGAGGGTCAGTACCAGGGGAGCGCCTCACTGCCCGAGGGTCAGTACCAGGGGAGTGCCACAGTGCCCGAGGGTCAGTACCAGGGGAGCGCCACACTGCCTGAGGGTCAGTACCGGGGAGCTCTGCATTGCCTGAGGGTCAGTACCAGGGGAGTGCCACACTGCCTGGGGGTCAGTACCAGGGGAGCGCTGCATTGCCTGGGGGTCAGTACCAGGGGAGCGATGCATTGCCTGAGGGTCAGTACCAGGGGAGCGCCACACTGCCCGAGGGTCAGTACCAGGGGAGCGCTGCATTGCCTGAGGGTCAGTACCAGGTGAGCGCCACACTGCCCGAGGGTCAGTACCAGGGGAGTGCCACACAGCCCGAGGGTCAGTACCAGGGGAGAGCCACACTGCCTGAGGGTCAGTACCAGGGGAGTGCCACACTGCCCGAGGGTCAGTACCAGGGGAGTGCCACACTGCCCGAGGGTCAGTACCAGGGGAGTGCCACAGTGCCCGAGGGTCAGTACCAGGGGAGTGCCACAGTGCCCGTGGGTCAGCACCAGGGGAGTGCCACACTGCCCGAGGGTCAGTACCAGGGGAGCACCACACTGCCTGAGGTTCAGTATCAGGGAAGAGCCACACTGCCCGAGGGCCAGTACCAGGGGAGAGCCACACTGCCCGAGGGTCAGTACCAGGGGAGCGCCACACAGCCCGAGGGTCAGTACCAGGGGAGAGCCACACTGCCCGAGGGTCAGTACCAGGGGAGGGCCACACTGCCCGAGGGTCAGTACCAGGGGAGTGCCACACTGCCCGAGGGTCAGTACCAGGGGAGTGCCACACAGCCCGAGGGTCAGTACCAGAGGAGCGCCACACTGCCCGAGGGTCAGTACCAGGGGAGTGCCACACTCCCCGAGGGTCAGTACCAGGGGAGCGCCACACTGCCCGAGGGTCAGTACCAGGGGAGTGCCACACTGCCCGAGGGTCAGTACCAGGGGAGTGCCACACTGCCCGAGGGTCAGTACCAGGGGAGCGCCACACTGCCCGAGGGTCAGTACCAGGGGAGTGCCACACTGCCCGAGGGTCTGTACCAGGGGAGTGCCACACTGCCTGGGGGTCAGTACCAGGGGAGAGCCACACTGCCTAGGGGTCAGTACCAGGGGAGTGCCACACTGCCTGGGGGTCAGTACTAGGGGAGTGCCACACTGCCTGAGGGTCAGTACCAGGGGAGTGCCACATTGCCTGAGGGTCAGTACCAGGGGAGGGCCACACTGCCCGAGGGTCAGTACCAGGGAAGCGCGACATTGCCCGAGGGTCAGTACCAGGGAGCGCCACACTGCCCGAGCGGTGGTACCAGGAGAGGGTAGAGATGAAAAGCTCATGACATTATCTCTGAAACGGCCTTGCTCTAAGTTTAAGTTTGGGCTCCCCCACCACTTCTGTCTCTCTGACCTTGCAAATGCTTTAATCTTACAAACTCTAGGGCAAACAAGCCGAGCTGATGTAATCAGTCTTTATAATTTAACTCCTTGAGCCCCAGTATCGTTTTGGTTAATCTGCGCTGCCCCTCCCAAGCTCAATGTATGCTTCCTGAGATACAGTACTCAGAATATTGCGAACCGTTTCTGCATTATTTTCCCAATCTAAGCATATTGAGCAGCATTGGGGCTGTTTAGCACAGGGCTAAATCGCTGGCTTTGAATGCAGACCAAGGCAGGCCAGCAGCACGGTTCAATTCCCGTAACAGCCTCCCCGAACAGGCGCTGGAATGTGGCGACTAGGGGCTTTTCACAGTAACTTCATTTGAAGCCTACTTGTGACAATAAGCGATTTTCCTTTTTTTTTCATTGCTAAGTAAGAGCTAGAGTGAGCGCCCAGGAGGACTGGAGGATGAGTCAAGACACAGACCTTAGTCGGTCACGGTTTACTGGGCAGCAGTGATCTCCAGGCTGCCATTTGCTGCGGCGACTTGGCCAACCTAGAGCAGGCTCCTCAGTCACTGGAGAGATATTATTGGTGGAGCCTTCGCAAGATCCCCCAAATGCAGGGACAGGAAAGTCGCTCCAACAGCAGCGTCCTCTCCCAGGTCCACATGCCCAGCATCGCGGCACGAATCACCCCAGAACCAGCTCCATTGGATGGGACATGCCTGACACCAGACCTCCGAAGCAGTTGTTCTATTTAGAACTCGATGGTGGGAGGAGACACCCGGGAACACACACAAACCTTCAAACACCACCTGCCCCATGTGTGGCAGAGTCTGCAGATCACAGATCAGACATTACAGCTGTCTTAGCGCCCATCTAAGCACTACAGAAACAAGTTATCTTTCATCCTGATGGCCTACCGAAGAGGCAGAGGAAGCCATCAAGTCTATGCCTGAGACTAAGAGCTTTGCGTCCACAACCTCAATTTCCCATGCTGTTCTCAAAAGAGCGATTCCGCCACACTGTCACTGTTACCCACCTTTCTCGATCTCTCTCAAAGAGCTGGTGATGATCGTTGACCACTTCTGAGCTTCCCTCTCCTCCTCAAAGTGATAGGTCAGCTGCTCAGTGGGTTGGCTCCTCGTACTAATTCTGTGACAGGTTGTACTCTTGAATTCATAGATGATATCTTTTAAATTAAATTCGTGAAGGATCTGAAAATAGATGACAAAGAGGGGCGCATGAATTTTTGGCAAGCAGAGGGGCGAGAAACTTTCAGCTCAAAGCTGGCCGATGCGTCGAAGTGTCTGCTTCAAAAGCCTGACTGCGCCACACAAATTGCTGGGCACCTTCAGCAAAGCTGGCACGCTTGTCAAGATCAAAGAACTATCCTGGGAAGGCTCAGCAGCTGGGGCAGGAGTCGTGGAGACAGGTAGAGGATAAACATTCCAGGCAGATGTGCGCTCATCCGAACTGGGAGTTGTTTCTGATGAACAGCTTATGAGGAGGTACCAAGCTAGGGAAAGAATGACGAGGAGGTGGCACGGTGGTCAGCACTGCTGCCTCACTGCACCAGGGTCCCAGGTTCGATTCCCGGCTTGGGCCACTGTCTGTGTGGAGTCTGCACGTTCTCCCCCGTGCCTGCGTGGGTTTCCTCCGGGTGCTCCGGTTTCCTCCCAGAGTCCAAAGATGTGCAGATTAGGTGGATTGGCCACGCTAAATTGCCCTTAGTGTCCAAAAAGGTTAGGAGGGGTTCCGAGGAATGGGTGTGTGGGGCTAGGGAGGGTGCTCTTTCGGAGGGTGGGTGCAGACCCGGAGGGCCAGATGGCCTTTTTCTGCTCTGTAAGGATTGTATGGAGGGAATGGGTACCATCCCCCACTTGCTCAGACACAGGGGGAGCTGTTAATAGACAATGCCTGCACTAGATTCTCTGACAGTGGCGGAGGGACACATGATGGATATACAGCAGGTATGAGAGTCACACCCCTGGAGTTTGCCCAGTCTCCTCCCATCATGCGCCATGGGAACATTCCCAAATTTCCTGCGCTTTCCTCTGCTATCTTACTGCGAGCATTTGCACCGCCACAATCCTTCAAATTGCCTCTTGAAAACATGCCATGTTTTGGCCTCAACTACTTCCTGTGGTAGGGAATTCCACAGGCTGACCACTCTCTGGGTGAAGAAACTTCTCCTCTCTATCCGAAATGGTCTACCCTGTACCCTCAGACTGTGACTCCTGGTTCTGGACACGCCCACCATCGGGAACATCCTTCCCTGCATCTACCCTGTCCAGACCCGTTAGAATTTTATAGGTTTCTATGAGATCCCCCCTCATTCTTCTGAACTCGAGCGGATACAATCCTAACCGACTCAATCTCTCCTCGTACGTCAGTCCCGCCATCCCAGAATTCAGTCTGGTAAACCTTCGCTACAAATCCTCGAGAGCAAGAACATCCTTCCACAGATAAAGAGACCAAAACTGCCCACAATACTCCAGCTGTGGCCTCACCAAGGCCCTGTACAATTGCAGCAACACATCCCTGATCCTGTAATCAAAATATACTTGGATTTCCAAAAATAATTCAATAAGATACCAAACAAAAGGCTACTTAATAAGATAAGAACCCATGATGTTGGGGGTAACATATTAGCATGGATAGAGGATTGGATAACTGATAGAAGACAGAGAGTTGGAATATAGAGGCATTTTCAGGGTGGCAACCTGTAACTAGAGGGCTGCAGGGATCCATGCTGGGGCCACAGTTATTTACGACTGGGACCAGGGAAGTGAATGTATTGTTGCCAAGTTTGTGGATGACACAAAAACAGGTGGGGAAGGCAAATGGTGAGGGTGACAGAGTCTACAGAGGGATAGAGACAGGTTGGCCGAGTGGGGAAAAACCTGGCAGATGGAATATACTGCAGGAAAATGTGAAGTGGCACTTTGGTAGGAAGAATAAAGGAGCGGAATATTATTTAAATGGATAAAGACTGCAGAAAGCTGCAGTACAGAGGGATTCGGGAGTCCTCGGGTCACAAAAAGCGAGCCTGCAAGTTCAGCAGGTAATTGGGAAGACAAATGGAATGTTGGCCTTCATTTCAAAGGGAATGGAGTATAAAAATAGGGAAGTCGTGCTAAAACCATACCAGGCACTAAGTTAGATCACACTTGGTATGTTGTGGGCAGTTTAGGTCAAGGATAGGTATACTGGCATTGGAGACAGTCCAGAGAAGGTCACTGGGTTGATCCCGGGTGTGGAGGGATGTTCTTACGAGGAGAGGTTGAGTAGGCTGGGCCTTTACTCATTGGAGTTTAGAAGAATGAGAGATGACCTGACTGAGACATACAGGATTCTAAGGGTGATTGAGAGAGTCGATGCGGAGAGGATGTTTCCACTTGTGGGAAAGTCTAGGACCAGGGCGGCACGATAGTACAGTGGTTAGCACTGTTGCTTGACAGCTCCAGGGTCCCGGGTTCGATTCCCGGCTTGGGTCACTGTCTGTGCGGAGTCTGCACGTTCTCTCCGTGTCTGTGTGGGTTTCCTCCGGGTGCTCCGGTTTCCTCCCAAAAGACGTGCTGTTAGGTAATTTGGACATTCTGAATTCTCCCTCGGTGTACCCGAACAGATGCCGGAATGTGGCGACGAGGGGCTTTTCACAGTAACTTCATTGCAGTGTTAATGTAAGCCTACTTGTGACAATAAAGATTATTAAAAAGGGGGCAGAATTTCAGAGTAAGGGGTCGCCTATTTAAGAAGAGATAAGGAGGAATTTCTTCCCTCAGAGGGCGGTGAATTGGCTGGGTCGTTAAGTATGTTCAAGCTGGACGGAAACAGGTCTTTAATCAGTGAGGAAATAAAGGGTTATGTGTTTAAGGAGGGAAAGTGGAGTTGAGGATTACATCAAATCAGCCATGATCTCTTTGGATGGCAGACGGAGCAGGCTCAACGGGCTGAATGGCTTAGTTCTACTCTGACGTCTTATGATCTTATAGGCAAGAGGGTCAGTACTGAGGCAGTGCTGCACTGTCGGAGGGTCAGTACTGAGGGAGTGCTGCACTGTCAAAGGTTCAGTGATGAGGGAGTGCCGCACTGTCAGAGGGTCAGTACTGAGGCAGTGCTGCACTGTCGGAGGGTCAGTACTGAGGCAGTGCTGCACTGTCAGAGGGTCAGTACTGAGGGAGTGCTGTACTGTCAGAGGGTCAGTACTGAGGGAGTGCTGCACTGTCAGAGGGTCAGTACTGAGAGAGTGCCGCACTGTCAGAGGGTCAGTACTGAGGCAGTGCTGCACTGTCGGAGGGTCAGTACTGAGGCAGTGCTGCACTGTCAGAGGGTCAGTACTGAGGCAGTGCTGCACTGTCAGAGGGTCAGTACTGAGGGAGTGCTGTACTGTCAGAGGGTCAGTACTGAGGGAGTGCTGCACTGTCAGAGGGTCAGTACTGAGAGAGTGCCGCACTGTCAGAGGGTCAGTACTGAGGGAGTGCCGCACTGTCAGAGGGTCAGTACTGAGGGAGTGCTGCACTGTCAGAGGGTCAGTACTGAGGGAGTGCTGCACTGTCAGAGGGTCAGTACTGAGGGAGTGCTGCACTGTCAGAGGGTCAGTACTGAGGGAGTGCCGCACTGTCAGAGGGTCAGTACTGAGGGAGTGCTGCACTGTCTGAGGGTCAGTACTGAGGCAGTGCTGCACTGTCAGAGGGTCAGTACTGAGGGAGTGCTGCACTGTCGGAGGGTCAGTACTGAGGGAATGCTGTACTGTCAGAGGGTCAGTACTGAGGGAGCGCTGCACTGTCAGAGGGTCAGTACTGAGGGAGTGCTGCACTGTCAGAGGGTCAGTACTGAGGGAGTGCCGCACTGTCAGAGGGTCAGTACTGAGGGAGTGCCGCACTGTCAGAGGGTCAGTACTGAGGGAGTGCTGCACGGTCTGAGGGTCAGTACTGAGGCAGTGCTGCACTGTCAGAGGGTCAGTACTGAGGGAGTGCTGCACTGTCGGAGGGTCAGTACTGAGGGAATGCTGTACTGTCAGAGGGTCAGTACTGAGGGAGCGCTGCACTGTCAGAGGGGCAGTACTGAGGGAGTGCTGCACTGTCAGAGGGTCCGTACTGAGGGAGTGCTGCACTGTCAGAGGATCAGCGCTGAGGGAGTGCTGCACTGTCAGAGGGTCAGTCCTGAGGGATGTTAAGTAATGGACTAAGAGACATTGCAATTAGTTGTCTCATTTATGTTAAGTATCCATTAATTGACACTGATATGTAAAGGGGCTTCAGGTGGCCTCTGTAAGGTGGTGTATAGTGAGAGATTTGTGCAAAGGCTGTTGGAAGGAAATAAATGTGTGTTTATGAAAAAAGAACAGAACTTTAGACTCTTCATATCACAGCAACTAAAACGTCTAACAATTGGTAGCAGAGGATGGTTGCTGTGTAAATGTGAAGGGTTGAAAGATACAACTTTTCCTGATCAAACCAGGAGTGAGTGAGAAAAAAAAAGGGATATATGGCTGAACCCAGGATAAAGGTGGCTGGATGTGACTATCCTCCCTGATTTTCTGAAAGGGAATCGTACGACCAATGGAGAAGTGCAGTAGTTATGTGGACTAAAGTAACTGCTTTGGGAAAGAGAAAACAAGGTATGGCATTGGCTCTTTCTCTACCATATGGCAGTAAAATCCGAAACAAAGTGCTTTCTGAGCTGGAATTGGAAGAGTTAGACTCAGAAGAAGGTCTGGAGACTTTATTACATTATATGGATAAGATTTATAAGAAAGATGACTCGTTAAGTGCGTATGAAGCACAGTCGGATTTTGATAAGTTCCGGAAAATGGAGGATATCTCCATGGAAGACTATATAATTGAGTTTGGCAGACTATATAAAAGGCTGCAGAAACACAACCTGGAATTTCCAGTCTTGTGTTGGCCTTTAAATTACTTGACTGTGCTAGAGTGAGCAACATGGATAGGCTCCTGGTTTTGAAAGGAGTTCAGTTTACTGATAAGGAAACCTTATTCGAACACATGACAAAAGCTTTACAAAGGTTTCTGGGGAAACATTCGATTCCGATGGCTCTGATGACCCAAATAGGTCAGCCTGCAATAAGGCAGAATATGGAACATACACTACTAACACGAGGACGAAATCGTATGGTTAGGAACAGGGCTCAAGACTATAGAAGGAGACCGAGAATTATGAAGACAGAAACCCAGTTAGAACCTACAATAGGAAGATGAACCCCTAAAATGCACGGGGCATGATAAATCGATGTTTTCGATGTGACTCTCAATATCATTATGAAATTAAATGAAAATTGCTTATTGTCACAAGTAGGCTTCAAATGAAGTTACTGTGAAAAGCCCCTAGTCGCCACATTCCGGCGCCTGTATGGGAATTGAACCGTGCTGCTGGCCTGTCTTGGTCTGCTTTCAAAGCTAGCAATTTAGCCCTGTGCTAAACAGCCTCTATGCTTTCAACTGTCCAACTCGTTATAATAGAGTGTTTGAAGCGACACATGACACGGAAGAGTCAGAAGAGGAAAAAGATAGTGACCAGAAAGAAGGCATTGTCCTATTGACAAGCAGTTTTACGCCGGTAATGAGGGTGTTGGTTGCAGAATCCTTCAACTGTGCTGTATTGGACAGTGGCTGCACATCTACTGTGTGTGGAATTGACTGGTTAAAATGTTACCTGGACTCTTTGAATGCTGAAAATCGTAACAAGGTTAAGGAATTTGAAAGATCCACAAGTTTCAGGTTTGGGGATGATAATACTCTGAAGTCGCTGAAAAGAGTGGTGATCCCTTGCAATATTGCCGGAGTGAATCATTTCATTAGCACGGATGTTGTATCAAGTGAGATACCTTTGCTTCTGAGCAGACCGTCGATGATGAAAGCACACATGAAACTGGATATGGAACAGGATAAGGCAACAGTTTTTGGAAAGACGGTGGACTTACAATTTACACAGTCGGGACACTATTGTATTCCACTACTGAAAGTAATATTTCAAGTAGAGTGGTTAAGGATGTGTTAATGGCAGTTGAAAATGGGACTTGAGCTGATAGAAAGCCTGTGGTATTAAAACTGCAGAGGCAATTTGCACATCCGTCTCCTTGGAGGCTGAAAAATTTATTAAAGGATGCAGGGGTAAGGGATGACGACTATACTAAACTGATAGAACAGGTTAGTGACCGCTGTGAAGTTTGTAGGAAGTACAGAAGGACACCAGCACGGCCGATAGTAACCCTACCTTTGGCCAGGGATTTTAACGACATTGTGGCCATGGACCTTAATATCTGGGATAAAGCAAATAATATATTTATTTTGTAGATTTAGCAACCAGATTTAGTCAATCAACGATTGTACAAAAGAAAAGAGAGTAATTCTGGATCAAATCGTGGAAAAATGGATAGGGACAGGAATGGGTCCACCGGCAAAATTCCTCATAGACAATGGGGGAGAATTTGCTAATGATGAGTTTAGGGATATGTGTGAAAACATGAATATCAGAGTTATGAATACGGCTGCAGAAATCCCATTTAGTAATGGTGTCTGTGAAAGAAATCATGCTGTCATCGATGACATGCTTCGGAAAATTTTGGCAGATCGACCAAATTGCAGGCTAAATTCAGCTTTAGCATGGGCAGTACATGCAAAGAATTAATTGCAGATGGTTGGGGGCTATAGTCCTTATCAATTAGTGTTTGGTAGAAATCCTAAAATTCCATCCATTTTGGATGACCAATCTCCAGCTTGGGAGGGGACTACAATTAGCTCTGGTTTTGCTGAACATTTAAATGCATTACATAGCAGTAGAAAAGCTTTTTTGGAAGCAGAAGTCTCTGAAAGAATTCGCAGAGCTTTAAGACATAACATACGGCCATCAGATGCCGTTTTTCAGCATGGAGGCATGGTATACGATAAGAGAGACAATTCTAATGAATGGAAAGGCCCAGGGAAGATCAGAGGCATAGCTGGCAAAACAATCATTTTGCAACATGGTAATCAAACTGTTAGGGTCCATTCATCAAGGATAATGGATACAGATTACAAATTTTCAAATTTAGACAGAGTAGACAGACATGACGAGGAACCAGAGTCATCTGGTACGCATGTGTTACAGAACTATGAGGACCAATTAACTGATATAGACAGGGTTTCTGTGGAGGAACACAACACTTCTGATGAATTAGAACAGGCCATTTTTCCGAAAGAGCAACTGTCAAAAGTTGGTACAAAAGTGACATATTTGCCTGAAGGGTCTGGTCAATGGAAGGATGCAACTGTTATTAGTAGAGCAGGGAAGGCCACTGGAAAGTATAAACATTGGTTGAATGTACAGCATTCAGGGGAAGGAGTCAAGACAATGGATTGGGAAAACGAAGTTCAAAAATGGAGGGCACAGAAACGCAGTGCCAGTTCAGATAGTACATCGGATTGTGAACAGGTCCGCAGGAAAAGGTCGAGAACTATTGAAAGGACATCCCACAGCACAGCAGAAGGGAAAGATCAAGCCGTAGCAGTACAGAACGAGATACCAGGTGGGAGAGGGGACGGAGTTTGTCAAGATCTCGGAACATGAGTAAGACTACGAATACTAATAGGAGTAGAAGCCACATGCACGTGAGATTTTGGTGGCTTCAAATTAATTAGGTGAAAAAGTTATCAAAGAAGCTAAACAGCAAGAATTGCATTGTTGGAGTGAATTTGGGGTATACACGGAAGTACCGGATAGGGGACAAAGAGCTCTATCCCACAGATGGATTTGCACGGAAAAGGTTCTTCCGGGTGGAACTTATAAGGCAAAGGCCAGGCTCGTGGCAAGGGGATTTGAAGAAAACTTAGAAGATCAGGATTTAAGGGTAGATTCACCTACAGCAGGAAAGGTTATTTTAAAGATCTTCTTGGCTCTATTAGCCACAAAGGCATGGAAAGGCAAATCTATAGATATAAAAGCTGCCTTTTTGCAGGGACATCAGCTCCAGAGAGGCATTTTTCTCCGCCCTCCTAAAGAAGCAGCTAACACAGAAGGGGTACTCTGGAAGTTGAACAAATGTGTATATGGATTAAATGATGCATCTAGAGTCTGGTATTTTTCGGTAAGGTCAGTTTTGTTAAAGTTAGGCTGTTGCCAGTTGAAAGCAGATCCTGCAATGTTTTACTGGCACTATAAAGGAAATCTTTCTGGCATTTTTATGATGCATGTCGATGATTTTTTGTGGGGTGGGACTAGTGATTTTGAAGCTATTGTATTCTCTGGTTTGAGGAAAGAATTCAGGGTTGGAAGTCAGGCTTCCGGTGCATTTAAATATATTGGACTGGAAATTGGACAGACTAAGTTAGGGGCAACTTTACGTCAGCAATCTTATTTGGAAAGCTTCAGCCCAATAGCAATTAGTCGTGGCCGAGTTTCACAAAAAGACGCAATGGTTTCAAAGATAGAAAAAGAGCAACTGCGAAGTTTAATTGGGCAATTGAACTGTGTTAGGTAGACAGACTAGACCGGACGTGAACATAGAAAATACAGCACAGAACAGGCCCTTCGGCCCACGATGTTGTGCCGAACTATTGTCCTAGATTATCATTGAATTTACAGTGCAGAAGGAGGCCATTCGGCCCTTTGAGTCTGGAAAGAGCCCCTACCCAAACTCAACACCTCCACCCAACACCAAAGGCAATTTTGGACACTAAGGGCAATTTATCATGGCCAATCCACCTAACCTGCACATCTTTGGACTGTGGGAGGAAACCGGAGCACCCGGAGGAAACCCACGCAGACACGGGGAGGATGTGAGTTTTGATGTCTTAGAGTTGAGTACAAAAATGAATGATCCCAAAGTGGAAGACATAATAAGAGCAAATAAAGCGTTGGCCAAACTAAAAATGCAGGAGTGTGTTTTAGGTGACCTTAGGCACTTGAAACTCTTAGTTTATAATGATGCGTCCTACGCAAATTTATGTGATGGGGTTTCATGCGCAAGAGGTTTTATAATTTTCCTTTTGGGGAACAATGGTAAATGTTGCCCGCTTGTGTGAGAAACAAAGAAAATAAGGAGAGTGGTAAAAAGCACTTTGGCTGCTGAGACATTAAGCCTTGTAGAGGCGGTGGATATGGCCTTTTATATAAGTATGATATTGACAGAAATTTTGGGATTAGGGGATTTGGGTAATATACCTATTGACTGTCACATTGACAATAAATCCCTGTGGGAAAATGTGCACCCTACAAAAAGTGTCAATGAAAAGAGGTTACGGATAGACATCGCAAGTTTGAAGCAGATGTTGGACAGGGGGAAAAAACAAAAATTAAATGGGTCGACAGGAGCTATCAACTGTCAGACTGTTTTACGAAAAGAGGGGCGAGTTCACAGAAACTTTTGGATATTGTTAATGAAGGGCGCTTGTTTCTGTGAAAAAAGGGGGGGGGAAATCATGTGTGTCTTTTTGAGTTTCTTGAAATTTTGTTTTCACCTAATTTTTTTTCTCCAAGGAAGGGGAGACTGTTAAGTAATGGGTGAAGAGACATTGCAATTAGTTGTCTCATTTATGTTAAGTATCCATTAATTGACACTGATATGTAAAGGAGCTTCAGGTGGCCTCTGTCAGGTGATGTGTTGGTAGAGATTTGTGCAAAGGCTGTTGAAAGGAAATAATGTGTTTGTGAAAAAGGAACAGAACTTTAGACTCTTCATATCACAGCAACTAAAACGTCAAACAAGGGAGTGCCGCACTGTCAGAGGGTCAGTACTGAGGGAGTGCCGCACTGTCAGAGGGTCAGTACTGAGGGAGTGCTGCCCTGTCAGAGGGTCAGTACTGAGGGAGTGCCGCACTGTCAGTGGGTCAGTACTGAGGGAGTGCTGCACTGTCAGAGGGTCAGTACTGAGGGAGTGCTGCCCTGTCAGAGGGTCAGTACTGAGGGAGTGCCGCACTGTCAGTGGGTCAGTACTGAGGGAGTGCTGCACTGTCAGAGGGTCAGTACTGAGGGAGTGCTGCACTGTCAGAGGGTCAGTACTGAGGGAGTGCTGCACTGTCAGAGGGTCAGTACTGAGGGAGTGCTGCATTGTCAGAGGGTCAGTACTGAGGGAGTGCTGCACTGTCAGAGGGTCAGTACTGAGGGAGTGCTGCATTGTCAGAGGGTCAGTACTGAGGGAGTGCTGCACTGTCAGAGGGTCAGTACTGAGGGAGTGCCGCACTGTCAGAGGGTCAGTACTGAGGGAGTGCCGCACTGTCAGAGGGTCAGTACTGAGTGAGTGCCGCACTGTCAGAGGGTCAGTACTGAGGGAGTGCTGCACTGTCAGAGGGTCAGTACAGAGGGAGTGCTGCACTGTCAGAGGGTCAGTACTGCGGGAGTGCTGCACTGTCAGAGGGTCAGTACTGAGGGAGTGCTGCACTGTCAGAGAGTCAGTACTGAGGGAGTGCCGCACTGTCAGAGGGTCAGTACTGCGGGAGTGCTGCACTGTCAGAGGGTCAGTACTGCGGGAGTGCTGCACTGTCAGAGGGTCAGTACTGAGGGAGTGCTGCACTGTCAGAGGGTCAGTACTGCGGGAGTGCTGCACTGTCAGAGGGTCAGTACTGAGGGAATGCTGCACTGTCAGAGGGTCAGTACTGAGGGAGTGCCGCACTGTCAGAGGGTCAGTACTGAGGGAGTGCTGCACTGTCAGAGAGTCAGTACTGAGGGAGTGCCGCACTGTCAGAGGGTCAGTACTGCGGGAGTGCCGCACTGTCAGAGGGTCAGTACTGCGGGAGTGCTGCACTGTCAGAGAGTCAGTACTGAGGGAGTGCCGCACTGTCAGAGGGTCAGTACTGAGGGAGTGCTGCACTGTCAGAGAGTCAGTACTGAGGGAGTGCCGCACTGTCAGAGGGTCAGTACCGCGGGAGTGCTGCACTGTCAGAGGGTCAGTACTGAGGGAGTGCCGCACTGTCAGAGGGTCAGTACTGAGGGAGTGCTGCACTGTCAGAGGGTCAGTACTGAGGTAGTGCTGCACTGTCAGAGGGTCAGTACTGAGGGAATGTTGCACTGTCAGAGGGTCAGTACTGAGGGAGTGCCGCACTGTCAGAGGGTCAGTACTGAGGGAGTGCTGCACTGTCAGAGGGTCAGTACTGAGGGAGTGCTGCACTGTCAGAGGGTCAGTACTGAGGGAGTGCTGCACTGTCAGAGGGTCAGTACTGAGGGAGTGCTGCACTGTCAGAGGGTCAGTACTGAGGGAGTGCTGCACTGTCAGAGGGTCAGTACTGAGGGGGTGCCGCACTGTCAGAGGGTCAGTACTGAGGGAGTGCCGCACTGTCAGAGGGTCAGTACTGAGGGAGTGCTGCACTGTCAGAGGGTCAGTACTGAGGGAGTGCTGCACTGTCAGAGGGTCAGTACTGAGGGAGTGCTGCACTGTTAGAGGGTCAGTACTGAGGGAGTGCTGCACTGTCAGAGGGTCAGTACTGAGGGAGTGCCGCACTGTCAGAGGGTCAGTACTGAGGGGGGGGCCGCACTGTCAGAGGGTCAGTACTGAGGGAGTGCTGCACTGTCAGAGGGTCAGTACTGAGGGAGTGCTGCACTGTCAGAGGGTCAGTACTGAGGGAGTGCTGCACTGTTAGAGGGTCAGTACTGAGGGAGTGCTGCGCTGTCAGAGGGTCAGTACTGAGGGAGTGCTGCACTGTCAGAGGGTCTGTACTGAGGGAGTGCTGCACTGTCAGAGGGTCAGTACTGAGGGAGTGCTGCACTGTTAGAGGGTCAGTACTGAGGGAGTGCTGCACTGTCAGAGGGTCAGTACTGAGGGAGTGCTGCACTGTTAGAGGGTCAGTACTGAGGGAGTGCTGCGCTGTCAGAGGGTCAGTACTGGGGTAGTGCTGCACTGTCAGAGGGTCAGTACTGAGGGAGTGCTGCACTGTCAGAGGGTCAGTACTGAGGGAGTGCTGCACTGTTAGAGGGTTGCTGTGGTGCCTTTCTTCTTCCATGAGTTGTTTAATTGTCCGCCGCCATTCACACTGGTTGTGCTGGGACTGCAGGGATTAAATCCGATGCGATCTGTTGCTTTGGAATACTTTTGCTCTCTATATTTTGCTGCCTCCAGTGTTTGACACACAAGTAGGCCTGTGTTGTAGCTTCACCAGGACGACACCATTTGTCAGTATGCCTGATGTTGCCCCTGGCACGCTCTCCTGCACTCTTCACTGAACCCAGGCTGGTCCCCTGGCTTGGTGGTAATGGGAGGGGAACGTGGGGCCATGAGGTTACAGATTGTGGTCGAATACAATTACTCTGGTCCCGATGGGCCACAGCGTCCCCTGGATGTGCCGTTTCGAGCAGCTGGATCTGCTGTCATGGGTAGAAAGCAGAAATAATTGAATGATCAAATGGTGCCTCGTAAAGAATATATTCCTGGGACAAGAAGCAATTGGTGGAACTCGAGGGGGTGTAATGGGAATAGCAGATTCATCACCAACATTGAACAAAAAAAACAATAAGCTGTGGTTGGAATCTAAAACCGATCAATTTGATGTTGGGTAAAGTGCCGAATCAAAAGATAAAGTGTTGTTCCTTCATCTTGTATTGAACTTCACCCAAACAGCAGCAGAGGAACTGAAAGGTCAGGGACAGGAATTAAAATGACTGGGGAGCAAAGCTTCGTGGATTAAATGTAGTTGTTCTGCAAAGCACTCAACCGACCAGGGTTGTGCGGCACAGTGGTTAGCACTGCTGCCTCACAGCGCCAGAGACCTGGGTTCAATTCCAGCGTTGGGTGACAGTGTGTGTGGAGTTTGCACTTTCTCCCCGTGTCTGCGTGGGTTTCCTCCCACAAGTACAGGGATAAGCAGGTTAGGGAAATTGCCCGTGATAAATCGCACTTTAGAGTCCAAGGATGTGCAGGTTCTGTAGGGTTATGGGGGTACCACACAGCAGGGCCCTCTCTGACAGCACAGCGCTCCCTCCATACTGCCCCTCCGACAGCACAGCGCTCCCTCCGTACTGCCCCTCCGACAGCACAGCGCTCCCTCCGTACTGCCCCTCCGACAGCACAGCGCTCCCTCCGACAGTACAGCGCTCCCTCCATACTGCCCCACTGACAGCACAGCGCTCCCTCTGTACCGCCCCTCCGACAGCACCGTGCACCCTCCTACTGCCCCTCCGACAGCACAGCGCTCCCTCCGTACTGCCCCTCCGACAGCATAGCGCTCCCTCCGACAGTACAGCACTCCCTCTATACTGCCCCTCCGAAAGCACAGCGCTCCCTCCGTACTGCCCCTCCGACAGCATAGCGCTCCCTCCGACAGTACAGCACTCCCTCCATACTGCCCCTCCGACAGCACAGCGATCCCTCCATACTGCCCCTCCGACAGCACAGTGCTCCCTCCTACTGCCCCTCCGACAGCACAGCGCTCCCTCCGTACTGCCCCTCCGACAGCACAGTGCTCCCTCCGACAGCACAGTGCTCCCTCCGACAGCACAGCACTCCCTCCATACTCCCCCTCCGACAGCACAGCGCTCCCTCCGTACTGCCCCTCCGACAGCACAGCGCTCCCTCCGTACTGCCCCTCCGACAGCACAGCGCTCCCTGCGTACTGCCCCTCCGACAGCAGTGCTCCCTCCATACTGCCCCTCCGACAGCACAGCGCTCCCTCCATACTGCCCCTCCGACAGCACAGCGCTCCCTCCATACTGCCCCTCTGACAGCACAGCGCTCCCTCCATACTGCCCCTCCGACAGCACCGTGCACCCTCCTACTGCCCCTCCGACAGCACAGCGCTCCCTCCGTACTGCCCCTCCGACAGCATAGCGCTCCCTCCGACAGTACAGCACTCCCTCTATACTGCCCCTCCGACAGCACAGCGATCCCGCCATACTGCCCCTCCGACAGCACAGTGCTCCCTCCTACTGCCCCTCCGACAGCACAGCGCTCCCTCCGTACTGCCCCTCCGACAGCACAGTGCTCCCTCCGACAGTACAGCACTCCCTCCATACTCCCCCTCCGACAGCACAGCGCTCCCTCCGTACTGCCCCTCCGACAGCACAGCGCTCCCTCCGTACTGCCCCTCCGACAGCACAGCGCTCCCTGCGTACTGCCCCTCCGACAGCAGTGCTCCCTCCATACTGCCCCTCCGACAGCACAGCGCTCCCTCCATACTGCCCGTCTGACAGCACAGCGCTCCCTCCATACTGCCCCTCCGACAGCAGTGCTCCCTCCATACTGCCCCTCCGACAGCACAGCGCTCCCTCCATACTGCCCCTCCGACAGCACAGCGCTCCCTCCATACTGCCCCTCCAACAGCACAGCGCTCCCTCTGTACTGCCCCTCCGACAGCACAGCGCTCCCTCCATACTGCCCCTCCGACAGCATAGCGCTCCCTCCGACAGCACAGCGCTCCCTCCTACTGCCCCTCCTACAGCACAGCGCTCCCTCCGTACTGCCCCTCCGACACACAGCGCTCCCTCCTACTGCCCCTCCGACAGCAGAGCGCTCCCTCCGTACTGCCCCTCCGACAGCACAGTGCTCCCTCCGACAGCCCCTCCGACAGCATAGCGCTCCCTCCGACAGCACAGCGCTCCCTCCTACTGCCCCTCCTACAGCACAGCGCTCCCTCCGTACTGCCCCTCCGACACACAGCGCTCCCTCCTACTGCCCCTCCGACAGCACAGCGCTCCATCCATACTGCCCCTCCGACAGCGCAGCGCTCCCTCCGACAGCCCCTCCGACAGCACAGCGCTCCCTCCATACTGCCCCTCCGACAGCGCAGCGCTCCCTCCATACTGCCCCTCCGACAGCACAGCGCTCCCTCCGACAGTACAGCACTCCCTCCATACTTCCCCTCCGACAGTACAGCACTCCCTCCGTACTGCCCCTCCGACAGCACAGCGCTCCCTCCGACAGTACAGCACTCCCTCCATACTGCCCCTCTGACAGCACAGCGCTCCCTCCGACAGCCCCTCCGACAGCATAGCGCTCCCTCCATACTCCCCCTCCGACAGCACAGCGCTCCCTCCGTACTGCCCCTCCGACAGCACAGCGCTCCCTCCGACAGTACAGCCCTCCCTCCATACTGCCCCACTGACAGCACAGCGCTCCCTCTGTACCGCCCCTCCGACAGCACCGTGCACCCTCCTACTGCCCCTCCGACAGCACAGCGCTCCCTCCGTACTGCCCCTCCGACAGCATAGCGCTCCCTCCGACAGTACAGCACTCCCTCTATACTGCCCCTCCGACAGCACAGCGATCCCTCCATACTGCCCCTCCGACAGCACAGCGCTCCCTCCGTACTGCCCCTCCGACAGCACAGCGCTCCCTCCATACTGCCCCTCCGACAGCACAGTGCTCCCTCCTACTGCCCCTCCGACAGCACAGCGCTCCCTCCGTACTGCCCCTCCGACAGCACAGTGCTCCCTCCGATAGCACAGCACTCCCTCCATACTCCCCCTCCGACAGCACAGCGCTCCCTCCGTACTGCCCCTCCGACAGCACAGCGCTCCCTCCGTACTGCCCCTCCGACAGCACAGCGCTCCCTACGTACTGCCCCTCCGACAGCAGTGCTCCCTCCATACTGCCCCTCCGACAGCACAGCGCTCCCTCCATACTGCCCCTCCGACAGCACAGCGCTCCCTCCATACTGCCCCTCTGACAGCACAGCGCTCCCTCCATACTGCCCCTCCGACAGCACCGTGCACCCTCCTACTGCCCCTCCGACAGCACAGCGCTCCCTCCGTACTGCCCCTCCGACAGCATAGCGATCCCTCCATACTGCCCCTCCGACAGCACAGTGCTCCCTCCTACTGCCCCTCCGACAGCACAGCGCTCCCTCCGTACTGCCCCTCCGACAGCACAGTGCTCCCTCCGACAGTACAGCACTCCCTCCATACTCCCCCTCCGACAGCACAGCGCTCCCTCCGTACTGCCCCTCCGACAGCACAGCGCTCCCTCCGTACTGCCCCTCCGACAGCACAGCGCTCCCTGCGTACTGCCCCTCCGACAGCAGTGCTCCCTCCATACTGCCCCTCCGACAGCACAGCGCTCCCTCCATACTGCCCGTCTGACAGCACAGCGCTCCCTCCATACTGCCCCTCCGACAGCAGTGCTCCCTCCATACTGCCCCTCCGACAGCACAGCGCTCCCTCCATACTGCCCCTCCGACAGCACAGCGCTCCCTCCATACTGCCCCTCCAACAGCACAGCGCTCCCTCTGTACTGCCCCTCCGACAGCACAGCGCTCCCTCCATACTGCCCCTCCGACAGCATAGCGCTCCCTCCGACAGCACAGCGCTCCCTCCTACTGCCCCTCCTACAGCACAGCGCTCCCTCCGTACTGCCCCTCCGACACACAGCGCTCCCTCCTACTGCCCCTCCGACAGCAGAGCGCTCCCTCCGTACTGCCCCTCCGACAGCACAGTGCTCCCTCCGACAGCCCCTCCGACAGCATAGCGCTCCCTCCGACAGTACAGTACTCCCTCCATACTTCCCCTCCGACAGCACAGCGCTCCCTCCATACTGCCCCTCCGACAGCACAGCGCTCCCTCCGTACTGCCCCTCCGACAGCACAGCGCTCCCTCCGACAGTACAGCACTCCCTCCATACTGCCCCTCTGACAGCACAGCGCTCCCTCCGACAGCCCCTCCGACGGTACAGCACTCCCTCCATACTGCCCCTCCGACAGCACAGCGCTCCCTCCATACTGCCCCTCCGACAGCACAGCGCTCCCTCCGACAGTACAGCACTCCCTCCGTACTGCCCCTCCGACAGCACAGCGCTCCATCCATACTGCCCCTCCGACAGCACCGTGCACCCTCCTACTGCCCCTCCGACAGCACAGCGCTCCCTCCGTACTGCCCCTCCGACAGCATAGCGCTCCCTCCGACAGTACAGCACTCCCTCTATACTGCCCCTCCGACAGCACAGCGCTCCCTCCGTACTGCCCCTCCGACAGCACAGCGCTCCCTCCGTACTGCCCCTCCGACAGCACAGCGCTCCCTCCGACAGTACAGCACTCCCTCCGTACTGCCCATCCGACAGCACAGCGCTCCCTCCGTACTGCCCCTCCGACAGCACAGCGCTCCCTCCGACAGCACAGCGCTCCCTCCGTACTGCCCCTCCGACAGCACAGCGCTCCCTGCGTACTGCCCCTCCGACAGCACAGCGCTCCCTCCATACTGCCCCTCCGACAGCACAGCGCTCCCTCCATACTGCCCCTCTGACAGCACAGCGATCCCTCCATACTGTCCCTCCGACAGCACAGCGTTCCCTCCATACTGCCCCTCCGACAGCAGTGCTCCCTCCATACTGCCCCTCCGACAGCACAGCGCTCCCTCCATACTGGCCCTCCAACAGCACAGTGCTCCCTCCATACTGCCCCTTAGACAGCACAGCGCTCCCTCCATACTGCCCCTCTGACAGCACAGTGCTACCTTCATACTGCCCCTCCGACAGCACAGCGCTCCCTCCGATAGCACAGTGCTCGCTCCATACTGCCCCTTAGACAGCACAGAGCTCCCTCCTTCTGCCCCTCCGACAGCACAGTGCTCCCTCCGTACTGCCCCTCCGACAGCACAGCGCTCCCTCCAGACTGTCCCTCCGACAGCACAGCGCTCCCTCCATACTGCCCCTCCGACAGCACAGCGCTCCCTCCGTACTGCCCCTCCGACAGCACGGCGCTCCCTCCGACAGCACAGTGCTCCCTCCGTACTGCCCCTCCGACAGCACAGCGCTCCCTCTGACAGCACAGCGCTCCCTCCCTACTGCCCCTCCAACAGCACAGCGCTCCCTGCGTAATGACCGTCCGACAGCACAGCGCTCCCTCCACACTGCCCCTCCGACAGCACAGCGCTCCCTCTGACAGCACAGCGCTCCCTCTGACAGCACAGCCCTCCCTCCCTACTGCCCCTCCGACAGCACAGCGCTCCCGCCGTGCTGACCGTCCGACAGCACAGCGCTCCCTCCACACTGCCCCTCCGACAGCCCAGCGCTCCCTCAATACTGCCCCTCTGACAGCACAGCGATCCCTCCATACTGTCCCTCCGACAGCACAGCGTTCCCGCCATACTGCCCCTCCGACAGCAGTGCTCCCTCCGTACTGCCCCTCCGACAGCACAGCGCTCCCTCCATACTGGCCCTCCGACAGCACAGTGCTCCCTCCATACTGCCCCTTAGACAGCACAGCGCTCCCTCCATACTGCCCCTCCGACAGCACAGTGCTACCTTCATGCTGCCCCTCCGACAGCTCAGCGCTCCCTCCGACAGCACAGTGCTCCCTCCATACTGCCCCTTAGACAGCACAGCGCTCCCTCCTTCTGCCCTTCCGACAGCACAGCGCTCCCTCCATACTGCCCCTCCGACAGCAGAGCGCTCCCTCATACTGCCCCTCCGACAGCACAGCACTCCCTCCGGACTGCCCCTCCGACAGCACAGCGCTCCCTCCGACAGTACAGCACTCCCTCCATACTGCCCCTCTGACAGCACAGCGCTCCCTCTGTACCGCCCCTCCAACAGCACAGTGCTCCCTCCGACTGCCCCTCCGACAGCTGTCGGACGGTCAGTACGCAGGGAGCGTGTGCTGTCGGAGGGGCAGTGTGGAGGGAGCGCTGTGCTGTCGGACGGTCAGTACGGCGGGAGCGCTGTGCTGTCGGAGGGGCAGTAGAGAGGGAGCGCTGTGCTGTCAGAGGGAGCGCTGTGCTGTCGGAGGGGCAGTGTGGAGGGAGCGCTGTGCTGTCGGACGGTCATTACGCAGGGAGCGCTGTGCTGTTGGAGGGGCAGTATGGAGGGAGCGCTGTGCTGTCGGAGGGGCAGTATGGAGGGAGCGCTGTGCTGTCGGAGGGGCAGTATGGGGGCAGTGCTGTACTGTCGGAGGGAGCGCTGTGCTGTCGGAGGGGCAGTACGGAGGGAGCGCTGTGCTGTCGGAGGGGCAGTAGGAGGGAGCACTGTGCTGTCGGAGGGGCGGTACAGAGGGAGCGCTGTGCTGTCAGAGGGGCAGTATGGAGGGAGTGCTGTACTGTCGGAGGGAGCGCTGTGCTGTCGGATAGCGATGAGGACTGTCTGAGGATACAGCAGGATTTAGATTGTCTGGAGACTTGGGCGGAGAGATGGCAGATGGAGTTTAATCCGGACAAATGTGAGGTAATGCATTTTGGAAGGGCTAATGCAGGTAGGGAATATACAGTGAATGGTAGAACCCTCAAGAGTATTGAAAGTCAAAGAGATCTAGGAGTACAGGTCCACAGGTCATTGAAAGGGGCAACACAGGTGGAGAAGGTAGTCAAGAAGGCATACGGCATGCTTGCCTTCATTGGCCGGGGCATTGAGTATAAGAATTGGCAAGTCATGTTGCAGCTGTATAGAACCTTAGTTAGGCCACACTTGGAGTATAGTGTTCAATTCTGGTCGCCACACTACCAGAAGGATGTGGAGGCTTTAGAGAGGGTGCAGAAGAGATTTACCAGAATGTTGCCTGGTATGGAGGGCATAAGCTATGAGGAGCGATTGAATAAACTCGGTTTGTTCTCACTGGAACGAAGGAGGTTGAGGGGCGACCTGATAGAGGTGTACAAAATTATGAGGGGCATAGACAGAGTGGATAGTCAGAGGCTTTTCCCCAGGGTAGAGGGGTCAATTACTAGGGGGCATAGGTTTAAGGTGAGAGGGGCAAGGTTTAGAGTAGATGTACGAGGCAAGTTTTTTTACACAGAGGGTAGTGGGTGCCTGGAACTCACTACCGGAGGAGGTAGTGGAAGCAGGGACGATAGGGACATTTAAGGGGCAGCTTGACAAATATATGAATAGGATGGGAATAGAAGGATACGGACCCAGGAAGAGTAGAAGATTGTAGTTTAGTCGGGCAGTATGGTCGGCACGGGCTTGGAGGGCCGAAGGGCCTGTTCCTGTGCTGTACATTTCTTTGTTCTTTGTACTGCCCCTCCGACAGCACAGCGCTCCCTCCGTACTGCCCCTCCGACAGCACAGCGCTCCCTCCGACAGTACAGCACTCCCTCCATACTGTCCCTCTGACAACACAGCGCTCCCTCCGTACTGCCCCTCCGACAGCACAGCGCTCCCTCCATACTGCCCCTCCGACAGCACCGCGCTCCCACCGATAGTACAGCACTCCCTGCATACTGCCCCTCCGACAGCACAGCACTCCCTCCATACTGCCCCTCCGACAGCACAGCGCTCCCTCCATACTGCCCCTCCGACAGCACAGCGCTCCCTCCGTACTGCCCCTTAGACAGCACAGCGCTCCCTCCGTACTGCCCCTCCGACAGCACAGCGCTCCCTCCATACTGCCCCTCCGACAGCACCGCGCTCCCTCCGATAGTACAGCACTCCCTGCATACTGCCCCTCCGACAGCACAGCACTCCCTGCATACTGCCCCTCCGACAGCACAGCACTCCCTCCATACTGCCCCTCCGACAGCACAGCGCTCCCTCCATACTGCCCCTCCGACAGCACAGCGCTCCCTCCGACAGCACAGTGGTCACTCCATTTGATTCTCCCTCAGCTGCACTGTCAGAGGGTCAGTACTGAGGGAGTGCTGCACTGTCAGAGGGTCAGTACAGAGGGAGTGCTGCACTGTCAGAGGGTCAGTACAGAGGGAGTGCTGCACTGTCAGAGGGTCAGTACTGAGGGGGTGCTGCACTGTCGGAGGGTCAGTACTGAGGGAGTGCTGCACTGTCAGAGGGTCAGTACAGAGGGAGTGCTGCACTGTCAGAGGGTCAGTACAGAGGGAGTGCTGCACTGTCAGAGGGTCAGTACTGAGGGAGCGCTGCACTGTCAGAGGGTCAGTACTGAGGGAGCGCTGCACTGTCAGAGGGTCAGTACTGAGGGAGTGCTGCACTGTCAGAGGGTCAGTACAGAGGGAGTGCTGCACTGTCAGAGGGTCAGTACAGAGGGAGTGCTGCACTGTCAGAGGGTCAGTACTGAGGGAGCGCTGCACTGTCAGAGGGTCAGTACTGAGGGAGTGCTGCACTGTCAGAGGGTCAGTACTGAGGGAGTGCTGCACTGTCAGAGGGTCAGTACTGAGGGAGCGCTGCACTGTCAGAGGGTCAGTACTGAGGGAGTGCTGCACTGTCAGAGGGTCAGTACTGAGGGAGTGCTGCACTGTCAGAGGGTCAGTACAGCGGGAGTGCTGCACTGTCAGTGGGTCAGTGCTGAGGGAGTGCCGCACTGTCAGTGGGTCAGTGCTGAGGGAGTGCCGCACTGTCAGAGGGTCGGTGCTGAGGGAGTGCCGCACTGTCAGAGGGTCAGTGCTGAGGGAGTGCTGCACTGTCAGAGGGTCAGTACTGAGGGAGTGCCGCACTGTCAGAGGGTCAGTACTGAGGGTGTGCCGCACTGTCAGTGGCTCAGTGCTGAGGGAGTGCCGCACTGTCAGAGGGTCGGTGCTGAGGGAGTGCCGCACTGTCAGAGGGTCAGTGCTGAGGGAGTGCTGCACTGTCAGAGGGTCAGTACTGAGGGAGTGCCGCACTGTCAGAGGGTCGGTGCTGAGGGAGTGCTGCACTGTCAGAGGGTCAGTACTGAGGGAGTGCTGCGCTGTCAGAGGGTCAGTACTGAGGGAGTGCTGTGCTGTCAGAGGGTCAGTACTGAGGGAGTGCTGCACTGTCAGAGGGTCAGTACTGAGGGAGTGATGCACTGTCAGAGGGTCAGTACTGAGGGAGCGCTGCACTGTCAGAGGGTCAGTACTGAGGGAGCGCCGCACTGTCGGAGGGTCAGTACTGAGGGAGCGCCGCACTGTCGGAGGGTCAGTACTGAGGGAGTGCCGCACTGTCGGAGGGTCAGTACTGAGGGAGTGCCGCACTGTCAGAGGGTCAGTACTGAGGGAGTGCTGCACTGTCAGAGGGTCAGTACTGAGGGAGTGCTGCACTGTCAGAGGGTCAGTACTGAGGGAGTGCTGTGCTGTCAGAGGGTCAGTACTGAGGGAGTGCTGCACTGTCAGAGGGTCAGTACTGAGGGAGTGCTGCACTGTCAGAGGGTCAGTACTGAGGGAGCGCTGCACTGTCAGAGGGTCAGTACTGAGGGAGTGCCGCACTGTCAGAGGGTCAGTACTGAGGGAGTGCTGCACTGTCAGAGGGTCGGTGCTGAGGGAGTGCTGCACTGTCAGAGGGTCGGTGCTGAGGGAGTGCCGCACTGTCAGAGGGTCAGTGCTGAGGGAGTGCTGCACTGTCAGAGGGTCAGTACTGAGGGAGTGCTGCACTGTCAGAGGGTCAGTACTGAGGGAGTGCCGCACTGTCAGAGGGCCAGTACTGAGGGAGTGCCGCACTGTCAGAGGGTCAGTACTGAGGGAGTGCCGCACTGTCAGAGGGTCAGTACTGAGGGAGTGCCGCACTGTCAGAGGGTCAGTACTGAGGGAGTGCTGCACTGTCAGAGGGTAAGTACTGAGGGAGTGCTGCCCTGTCAGACGGTCAGTACTGAGAGAGTGCTGCACTGTCAGAGGGTCAGTACAGAGGGAGTGCTGCACTGTCAGAGGGTCAGTACAGAGGGAGTGCTGCACTGTCAGAGGGTCAGTACTGAGGGGGTGCTGCACTGTCGGAGGGTCAGTACTGAGGGAGTGCTGCACTGTCAGAGGGTCAGTACAGAGGGAGTGCTGCACTGTCAGAGGGTCAGTACAGAGGGAGTGCTGCACTGTCAGAGGGTCAGTACTGAGGGAGCGCTGCACTGTCAGAGGGTCAGTACTGAGGGAGCGCTGCACTGTCAGAGGGTCAGTACTGAGGGAGTGCTGCACTGTCAGAGGGTCAGTACAGAGGGAGTGCTGCACTGTCAGAGGGTCAGTACAGAGGGAGTGCTGCACTGTCAGAGGGTCAGTACTGAGGGAGTGCTGCACTGTCAGAGGGTCAGTACTGAGGGAGTGCTGCACTGTCAGAGGGTCAGTACTGAGGGAGTGCTGCACTGTCAGAGGGTCAGTACTGAGGGAGCGCTGCACTGTCAGAGGGTCAGTACTGAGGGAGTGCTGCACTGTCAGAGGGTCAGTACTGAGGGAGTGCTGCACTGTCAGAGGGTCAGTACTGCGGGAGTGCTGCACTGTCAGTGGGTCAGTGCTGAGGGAGTGCCGCACTGTCAGAGGGTCAGTGCTGAGGGAGTGCTGCACTGTCAGAGGGTCAGTACTGAGGGAGTGCCGCACTGTCAGAGGGTCAGTACTGAGGGTGTGCCGCACTGTCAGTGGGTCAGTGCTGAGGGAGTGCCGCACTGTCAGAGGGTCGGTGCTGAGGGAGTGCCGCACTGTCAGAGGGTCAGTGCTGAGGGAGTGCTGCACTGTCAGAGGGTCAGTACTGAGGGAGTGCCGCACTGTCAGAGGGTCGGTGCTGAGGGAGTGCTGCACTGTCAGAGGGTCAGTACTGAGGGAGTGCTGCGCTGTCAGAGGGTCAGTACTGAGGGAGTGCTGTGCTGTCAGAGGGTCAGTACTGAGGGAGTGCTGCACTGTCAGAGGGTCAGTACTGAGGGAGTGATGCACTGTCAGAGGGTCAGTACTGAGGGAGCGCTGCACTGTCAGAGGGTCAGTACTGAGGGAGCGCCGCACTGTCGGAGGGTCAGTACTGAGGGAGTGCCGCACTGTCGGAGGGTCAGTACTGAGGGAGTGCCGCACTGTCAGAGGGTCAGTACTGAGGGAGTGCCGCACTGTCAGAGGGTCAGTACTGAGGGAGTGCTGCACTGTCAGAGGGTAAGTACTGAGGGAGTGCTGCCCTGTCAGACGGTCAGTACTGAGGGAGTGCTGCCCTGTCAGAGGGTCAGTACTGAGGGAGTGCTGCACTGTCAGAGGGTCAGTACTGAGGGAGTGCTGCACTGTCAGAGGGTAAGTACTGAGGGAGTGCTGCCCTGTCAGACGGTCAGTACTGAGGGAGTGCTGCACTGTCAGAGGGTCAGTACTGAGGGAGTGCCGCACTGTCAGAGGGCCAGTACTGAGGGAGTGCCGCACTGTCACAGGGTCAGTACTGAGGGAGTGCCGCACTGTCAGAGGGTCAGTACTGAGGGAGTGCCGCACTGTCAGAGGGTCAGTACTGAGGGAGTGCTGCACTGTCAGAGGGTAAGTACTGAGGGAGTGCTGCCCTGTCAGACGGTCAGTACTGAGGGAGTGCTGCGCTGTCAGAGGGTCAGTACTGAGGGAGTGCTGCACTGTCAGAGGGTCAGTACTGAGGGAGTGCCGCACTGTCAGAGGGTCAGTACTGAGGGAGTGCTGCGCTGTCAGAGGGTCAGTACTGAGGGAGTGCTGCACTGTCAGAGGGTCAGTACTGAGGGAGTGCTGCGCTGTCAGAGGGTCAGTACTGAGGGAGTGCTGCCCTGTCAGACGGTCAGTACTGAGGGAGTGCTGCACTGTCAGAGGGTCAGTACTGAGGGAGTGCTGCACTGTCAGAGGGTCAGTACTGAGGGAGTGCCGCACTGTCAGAGGGTCAGTACTGAGGGAGTGCCGCACTGTCAGAGGGTCAGTACTGAGGGAGTGCTGCACTGTCAGAGGGTCAGTACTGAGGGAGTGCCGCACTGTCAGAGGGTCAGTACTGAGGGAGTGCCGCACTGTCAGAGGGTCAGTGCTGAGGGAGTGCCGCACTGTCAGAGGGTCAGTACAGAGGGAGTGCCGCCCTGTCAGAGGCTCAGTACTGAGGGAGTGTTGCACTGTCAGAGGGTCAGTACTGAGGGAGTGCCGCACTGTCAGAGGGTCAGTACTGAGGGGGTGCTGCTCCCGGTGGGCCGGGTCCCCGGGTTCTCACCAGGCTCCTGCCGGGGACGGTGTCTGTCAGGCGGACTGCCAGCCGGAAGTCCCCGGGCCGCTCCATGCTGAGCTGCAGGCGGAGAGCCGCCTTCTGGCCGCCGTGTCCGCGCCCTCCGCCCGCCTCCTCCGACACCCGGCACGACATCAGCACCGTCAGCTGCGGAGCGGCCGGGCCCCGCGCCGCCATCGTCGCCATCGCCCCGCAGCCGCCGGGCGGACCGCTTTGGCCGTGACCCCGTCCCACAGGCACCCGCGTCACCGGCCCCGCGTCCGGGCGGAATCCCTGCCCCGCACACAGGTTCCTTCCCCCTACATTGGGCCTCCCTGCTTCTCTGGGGGGTGTCAGTCTCGTCCGGGCGGAATCCTGGCCCCGTGCACAGGTTCCGGCCCCCAGCCTCCCTGCTTCCCTTGGGGGGTCAGTCACTGGCAGCACCTTCAGGGAGCTCTCTGCAACATCTCCCCATGGCTGCCTTCACTGCAGCACCAACCATCTCCCCAATCTGGGTCAATCTGCATCCTTTCAGAGCAGGACACACTGCAGATTGCTGGATTTCTGAGGCCACTGTTGTGGTGGGAACATCATGGGAACTCCAATCAGAGACTTGGCAGCTCCAAATTTGCTCAGAGGCTCATTCACAACTTCTTGAGCCCATCAGCAGGCAATACAGAGCAACATCGGGCTTTGATTGGTGGATTCCCCATTCGAGTGGGAAAAAGTTTGCAGATTTGGGAGAGAGGTGGATTGATGACGTTAAAACTGCCCCGTAGTGTCCAAAAGGTTAGGTGGGTTTCTGGGTCACGGGAATAGGGTGGAGGTGTGGGCTTAGGTAGGGTGGCCTTTCTGGGGCCGGTGTAGACTTGATGGGCCGAATGGCCTCCCTCTATACTAATTCTTTGATTCTGACGGCTTCACACTGCACCAGTTGGACCGCACAGCACATACAAGATGATCAGAGGATTGGATAGGGTGGACAGTGAGAGCCTTTTTCCTCGGATGGTGATGTCTAGCACGAGGGGACATAGCTTTAAATTGAGGGGAGATAGATATAAGACAGATGTCAGAGGTAGGTTCTTTACTCAGACCATAAGACCATAAGACATAGGAGCGGAAGTAAGGCCATTCGGCCCATCGAGTCCACTCCGCCATTCAATCATGGCTGATTTCAACTCCATTTACCCGCTCTCTCTCCATAGCCCTTAATTCCTCGAGAAATCGAGAATTTATCAACTTCTGTCTTAAAGACACTCAACGTCCCGGCCTCCACCGCCCTCTGTGGCAATGAATTCCACAGACCCACCACTCTCTGGCTGAAGAAATTTCTCCTCATCTCTGTTCTAAAGTGACTCCCTTTTATTCTAAGGCTGTGCCCCCGGGTCCTAGTCTCCCCTGCTAATGGAAACAACTTCCCTACATCCACCCTATCTAAGCCATTCATTATCTTGTAAGTTTCTATTAGATCTCCCCTCAACCTCCTAAACTCCAATGAATATAATCCCAGGATCCTCAGACGTTCATCGTATGTTAGCCCCACCATTCCTGGGATCATCCGTGTGAATCTCCGCTGGACCCGCTCCAGTGCCAGTATGTCCTTCCTGAGGTGTGGGGCCCAAAATTGCTCACAGTATTCTAAATGGGGCCTAACTAATGCTTTATAAAGCTTCAGAAGTACATCCCTGCTTTTATATTCCAAGCCTCTTGAGATGAATGACAACATTGCATTTGCTTTCTTAATTACGGACTCAACCTGCAAGTTTACCTTTAGAGAATCCTGGACTAGGACTCCCAAGTCCCTTTGCACTTCAGCATTATGAATTTTGTCACCGTTTAGAAAATAGTCCATTCCTCTATTCTTTTTTCCAAAGTGCAAGACCTCGCACTTGCCCACGTTGAATTTCATCAGCCATTTCTTGGACCACTCTCCTAAACTGTCTAAATCTTTCTGCAGCCTCCTCACGTCCTCCATACTACCTGCCCCTCCACCTATCTTTGTATCATCGGCAAACTTAGCCAGAATGCCCCCAGTCCCGTCATCTAGATCGTTAATATATAAGGAGAACAGCTGTGGCCCCAACACTGAACCCTGCGGGACACCACTCGTCACCGGTTGCCATTCCGAAAAATAACCTTTTATCCCAACTCTCTGCCTTCTGCCTGACAGCCAATCGTCAATCCATGTTAGTACCTTGCCTCGAATACCATGGGCCCTTATTTTACTCAGCAGTCTCCCGTGAGGCACCTTATCAAAGGCCTTTTGGAAGTCAAGATAGATAACATCCATTGGCTGTCCTTGGTCTAACCTATTTGTTATCTCTTCAAAGAACTCTAACAGGTTTGTCAGGCACGACCTCCCCTTACTAAATCCATGCTGACTTGTCCTAATCCGACCCTGCACTTCCAAGAATTTAGAAATCTCATCCTTAACAATGGATTCTAGAATCTTGCCAACAACCGAGGTTAGGCTAATTGGCCTATAATTTTCCATCTTTTTCCTTGTTCCCTTCTTGAACAGGGGGGTTACAACAGCGATTTTCCAATCCTCTGGGACTTTCCCGGACTCCAGTGACTTTTGAAAGATCATAACTAACTGTAGCGCACAAAGACTCCATGAGACGAATAGAGTGAAGTCGATGAGGCTTTATTAAGCGTGTCTGTTCCCCAGCAGCTCGATAGTAAACTGGCCTGCGGGGGAAGACACCGGCTTCTTATACTCCGCCTTCAGGGCGGAGCTTGAGGTCAACGGCCAACCAGGACCCGGGATCTGTCAGCCAATGACATTAGGGCTTCCAGTCCCACATGACCCCCAATACATACTACCACATTCACCCCTTGTCAAAAATGAACCCGGCGTGGTGATGCTTCGTATGGTGGTAAGGGTTTACAGGGCTGGTCCTGGGAGGATAGAACATTCACATGGTAGTACAGTATTGGACAGTTTCGTCCTGTTGCAACTATTTACAGAGCGTACAGGAAAAAACAAAATGTTCTTTGAACAGTCCATCTTTGTTTTACATCGACGCCACGAGTCGGTCGGGCGGTCTGGTCGTCCGTGTCGATCGCCTCGGCCCCGGCGGTGGTGGTGGTGCTTGTACCAGTGTTGTCGCCTCCAGGAGCCGTACGGTTTCAGCTGTCGGTGCAAAGGGGAGGGGGACTGATCCTCCTGGGAAGGGGGCGGTCACGGGGTGCGGCGGTGGCAGGAAGGGGGGCGGTTGGGTTGATGGTGTCGGGGGTGTTTGCGTGGTGCCGGCGGGCGCCAGATCCCGCAGGGAGACCGTGTCCTGTCGGCCGTCGGGGTACTCCACGTAGGCGTACTGGGGGTTTGCGTGGAGGAGGTGAACCCTTTCGACCAACGGGTCCGCCTTATGTGCCCGCACATGCTTTCGGAGCAGGATGGGTCCTGGGGCCGCCAGCCAGGTCGGCAGCGACGTTCCAGAGGAGGACCTCCTAGGGAAGACAAGGAGACGCTCGTGAGGTGTTTGATTAGTGCTTGTACATAATAACGACCGGATGGAATGGAGAGCGTCCGGGAGGACCTCCTGCCACCGTGAAACTGGGAGATCCCTGGACTGTAGGGCCAGTAGGACGGCCTTCCAGACCGTGCCGTTCTCCCTTTCTACTTGCCCGTTCCCCCGGGGGTTGTAGCTGGTCGTCCTGCTTGAGGCTATGCCCTTGCTGAGCAGGAACTGGCGCAGCTCGTCACTCATGAAAGAGGACCCCCTGTCGCTGTGGACGTATGCGGGGTAACCGAACAGTGTGAAGATGCTGTTCAGGGCTTTAATGACTGTGGCCGCGGTCATGTCGGAGCAGGGAATGGCAAAAGGGAAGCGGGAGTATTCGTCCACTACATTAAGAAAATATGCGTTGCGGTCGGTGGAGCGGAGGGGCCCTTTGAAATCGAGACTGAGGCGTTCAAAGGGGCGGGAAGCCTTAATCAGGTGCGCTCCATCTGGCCTGAAAAAATGCGGCTTGCATTCCGCGCAGATGTGGCAGTCCCTTGTGACTGTACGGACCTCTTCTAAAGAGTATGGGAGATTGCGGGACTTGATGAAGTGGTAAAACCGAGTGACCCCCGGGTGGTAGAGGTCCTCGTGGAGGGTTTGGAGGCGGTCAATTTGTGCGTTGGCACATGTGCCGCGGGATAGGGCATCGGACGGCTCATTCAGCTTTCCGGGCCGGTACAAGATCTCATAGTTGAAGGCGGAGAGCTCGATCCTCCACCTTAAGATCTTGTCGTTTTTAATTTTGCCCCGCTGTGCATTATCGAACATGAAAGCTACCGACCGTTGGTCAGTGAGGAGAGTGAATCTCCTGCCGGCCAGGTAATGCCTCCAATGTCGCACAGCTTCCACTATGGCTTGGGCTTCCTTTTCCACTGAGGAGTGGCAGATTTCTGAGGCGTGGAGGGTTCGGGAGAAAAAGGCCACGGGTCTGCCCGCTTGTTAAGGGTGGCCGCTAGAGCTACGTCGGAGGCGTCGCTCTCGACCTGGAAGGGGAGGGACTCGTCGATGGCGCGCATCGTGGCCTTTGCGATGTCCGCTTTGATGCGGCTGAAGGCCTGGCAAGCCTCTGTCGACAGAGGGAAGGTCGTGGTCTGTATTAGGGGCGGGCCTTGTCTGCGTACTGGGGGACCCACTGGGCGTAGTACGAAAAGAACCCCAGGCAGCGTTTCAGGGCTTTTGGGCAGTGCGGGAGGGGAAATTCCATGAGGGCGCACATACGTTCGGGGTCGGGGCCTATTATCCCATTGCGCACTATGTAGCCCAGGATGGCTAGCCGGTTGGTGCTAAAAATGCACTTGTCCTCGTTGTACGTGAGGTTCAAGGCTTTGGCGGTCTGGAGGAATTTTTGGAGGTTGGCGTCGTGGTCCTGCTGATCGTGGCCGCAGATGGTTACATTGTCGAGATACGGGAACGTGGCCCGTAACCCATGTTGATCAACCATCCGGTCCATCTCCCGTTGGAAGACCGAGACCCCGTTTGTGACGCCAAATAGGACCCTTAGGAAGTGGTATAGACGCCCGTCTGCCTCGAAGGCTGTGTACTTGCGGTCACTTGGGCGGATGGGGAGCTGATGGTAGGCGGACTTGAGGTCCACGGTGGAGAAGACTTTGTACTGGGCAATCCGATTGACCATGTCGGATATGCGGGGGAGAGGGTACGCGTCTAGTTGTGTGTACCTGTTGATGGTCTGGCTATAGTCAATGACCATCCTTTGTTTCTCCCCTGTCTTCACTACTACCACCTGCGCTCTCCAGGGACTATTGCTGGCCTGGATTATGCCTTCCTTTAGTAGCCGCTGGACTTCGACCGAATGAAGGTCCGGTCCTGGGCGCTGTACCGTCTGCTCCTAGTGGCGACGGGTTTGCAATCCGGGGTGAGGTTCGCAAACAAGGACGGGGGTTGCACCTTGAGGGTAGCGAGGCCGCAGATAGTGAGTGGGGGTATGGGGCCGCCGAATTTAAACGTAAGGCTCTGTAGATTACACTGGAAATCTAATCCCAGCAAGGTGGGGGCACAGAGTTGGGGAAGGACGTTAAGTTTGTAGTTTTTGAACTCCCTCCCCTGCACCGTTAGGGTAACTATGCAGAATCCCTGGATCTGTACGGAGTGGGATCCTGCAGCTAGGCAAATCTTTTGTGCGCTGGGATAGGTGGTCAAGGAACAGCGTCTTACCGTGTCGGGGTGTATAAAGCTTTCCGTGCTCCCGGAGTCGACTAGGCATGGCGTCTCGTGGCCGTTAATTAGGACCGTTGTCGTCGTCGTCTGGAGTGTCCGGGGCCGAGCCTGATCGAGCGTAACCGAAGCGAGCCGTGGTTGTAGTAGTGGGGTGGGGTCCGTTGTTGCCGTCCAAGATGGCGTCGGGGATGGACAAAATGGCCGCCCCCATACATCGCACGTGGCTGGACTGCGTTTGGACTGCGCAAGCCTGTGGGGTGTCCGGGGGGTGGGGGTAGGGGGTTTGCCGCGACGGGTACGTACGGGGCCCAATGGCCTGCCGCGCGGTCGGGGCCGTAGGCGCGGGTATTACGCGCGGCCACGTCTAGGGAGACTGCTAGGGCCCGTGCCTCTGAGAGTCCTAGCGACTCTTTTTCTAGAAGTCTTTGGCGGATTTGGGAGGATTGCATACCTGCCACAAAAGCGTCGCGCATTAACATTTCCGTGTGTTCGTTTGCATTCACCGACGGGCAGCTGCAGGCTCGTCCCAAAATCAGCAGCGCGGCGTAGAACTCGTCCATCGATTCTCCGGCAGCTTGCCGTCTCGTCGCGAGCTGGTAGCGAGCGTAGATTTGGTTAACTGGGCGAACGTAGAGACGTCTGAGTGCTGTGAACGCCGTCTGGAAATCGTCGGTGTCTTCAATGAGGGTGAAAATCTCCGTGCTCACCCTCGAGTGCAGGACCTGCAGTTTTTGTTCGTCTGAGACTCGGCCGGTGGTCGTTCTGATGTAGGCCTCAAAGCAAGTCTGCCAGTGTTTGAAGGCTGCTGCCGCGTTCACTGCGTGGGGGCTGATCCTCAGGCATTCTGGAATGATCCTGAGCTCCATAGTCCTTTTTAGGCACGCTTAATAAATTGTAGCGCACAAAGACTCCATGAGACGAATATAGTGAAGTCGATGAGGCTTTATTAAGCGTGTCTGTTCCCCAGCAGCTCGATAGTAAACTGGCCTGCGGGGGAAGACACCGGCTTCTTATACTCCGCCTTCAGGGCGGAGCTTGAGGTTAACGGCCAACCAGGACCCGGGATCTGTCAGCCAATGACATTAGGGCTTCCAGTCCCACATGACCCCCAATACATACTACCACACTAACGCCTCCACTATTTCTTCAGCTATCTCCTTTAGAACTCGAGGATGTAGTCCATATGGGCCCGGAGATTTATCAATTTTTAGACCTCTTAGTTTCTCTAGCACTTTCTCCTTTGTGATGGCTACCATATTCAACTCTGCCCCCTGACTCTCAGAGAGTAGTAAGGGCGTGGAATGCCCTGCCTGCAACAGTAGTGGACTCGCCAACACTAAGGGCATTCAAATGGTCATTGGATAGACATATGGACGATAAGGGAATAGTGTCGATGGGCTTCAGAGTGGTTTCACAGGTCGGCGCAACATCGAGGGCCGAAGGGCCTGTACTGCGCTGGAATGTTCTAATTCTAATCAAGTTCAGACTCGGATCTCCAGAATTGATGTGAAGTTTCTGAACTTTCATTGAGTGAAGGTGCAAAGACGCAGCCAGGTTTCTGACATTTGGTCCGGCGGGCATCCTAAGGCAGCAATGAGGTTGCGGCCCTGATATTGGAGCACAAGCCTGCAGAGCTTTCACCGAGGCGAGAAGGAGCAATGACCAACGGCCATCCAGGGGAGCTGTGGCATGCCTCGATCTCCCAGCAAGGAGGGTCAAGGGGCAACCAGCCAAAAAGAACAGAGGCCACCAGGCCAGATAGGCGGCAGCAGCAGCCAGGAGCATGCTCGAGGCTCGAGGCCTACATTCCCCGCCCCTCCCGTGCTGCCATTGGGGTGGATCTCAATGTCACTGGTGGTGGGGCTCAAAGTCATTGGACTGGGCCACCACATCACGAACCGGTGGGGCTCCTGCAAAGAGGGAGAGCACGGGGTCCCCAAAAGGGTAAATCCCCCTCTGTTTCCTCCTCCTCTCATCATGGCAATGGTAGACACATGAGCTCCCTATTGAAGTAGAAATGACAATAAGTTCCTTTTTATCTTGACATCCTTTCATCTTAGAAGTAAAGGGATAATTTGCAGCACAGTTGTTCACACCGTGGTATCAACAACAGCTTTCTGGGACTTTGGGAGACTGGATTGACCACTTATTGTAAAGTTAAAAACAGCTGTCACTGTCCCCAATGGTAAACAGTTTGGGGCAGCACGGTAGCCTTGTGGATAGCACAATTGCTTCACAGCTCCAGGGTCCCAGGTTCGATTCTGGCTTGGGTCACTGTCTGTGCGGAGTCTGCACATCCTCCCCGTGTGTGCGTGGGTTTCCTCCGGGTGCTCCGGTTTCCTCCCACAGTCCAAAGATGTGCGGGTTAGGTGGATTGGCCATGCTAAATTGCCCTTGGTGTCCAAAATTGCCCTTAGTGTTGGGTGCAGACTCGATGGGCTGAATGGCCTCCTTCTGCACTGTAAAAATTCTATGATAAATACCACGCACTTCGCTCTCAATGAAACTATCCGAGACGTCCTTTAATCTTGAACAGGTCAACTACCCAGGATTGCAATTCGGCAGGTTCCAGCACATGTCACATGGCTCCAATAATTTACCCTACGTTTCACTGTAACAATCCAATTGACCAAAAGATTCTCTCCAAAACGCAACAATCTTATAAAACCCTCAGAACTGTAATCAAAAGTGGATGTTCCACAAGGCAAAAGGGTGAGGAGGGAGATGATGGTGTAATGATGGGAGCCTAAGAACTAGGAGCTGGAGTGGGCCATTCAGCCCATCAAGCCCGCTCCTCCATTCACTACGATCATGGCTGATCTCCTCTCGGCCTCAACCACACTTTCCTCGGAGGGTTGTGGAGGAGAGGAGATTACAGAAGTAGGGAGGGGCAAGGCTATGGAGGGATTTGAAGACAATAATGAGAATTTTAAAACCAGGACCTGGCTTGACTGGAAGGCATGTATGTCAACAAGCACATGGGGGAAATGGGACCTTCCGCACATTCACACAGGAGCAGCAAAGTTTTAAATGACTAAGTTTCTGAAAGTTATGTCATGTGAGAGTACCTTTAAGAAATGGGTATTTTATAAATGGGTGTGTATATATATATATATCTGCAGTGAGAATACCTTTAAGAAATGGGTGTTTATCGCTGATGTCAGACAGTGGGTGGAGCTGGGCTGTCTGTCAGCTTTTTACTTTCATTTTAGGCTGTTTGCTGCAGGGTGTGTTTCAATTATGTTTTCAGTGTTGGAGCTGAAGCCAGTCAGAGCAGGTGTACTGTTGTTCTCTCTGCCATGAAAAGACTATCTCTTGATCATTTGGTGAATTCAGAATTATAAATGTGCTCAGTAGTGACTTTAAAAGGTGTTTTTTTAAAGTCTTCTGGGTGTTAAAAGGACAGCTCAAGGATTACTTAGTGTTGTAGTCTTTGGGGGTTGCATTTGAATTGATGGTTGTTAAGATGTTCACTGTATGTTTTTAAAAGGTTAACTTGAGTTCATAGAATAAACATTGTTTTGCTTTAAAAAATACTTTTCCATTTCTGCTGTACCACACCTGTAGAGTGGGCCGTGTGCTCCCCATACCACAATCTATTAAAAGTTGTGGCGCGAGGAGAGAAGCTGTGATACAGAGTAAAGGAACACGAGGAGAGTGGCGGAGACACAGTGAAAGAGAGCGAGGAGAGCAGCGGAGACACAGTGAAAGAGCGCGAGGAGAGCGGCGGAGACAGAGTAAAAGAGCACGAGTAGATTGGCGGAGACACAGTGAAAGAGCACAAGGAGAGTAGCTGAGACACAGTGAAAGAGCGCGAGGAGAGTGGCTGAGCCACAGTGAAAGCGCGAGGAGAGTGGCGCAGACACAGTGAAAGAGCAGGAGGAGAACGGCGGAGACTCAGTGAAAGAGCGCGAGGAGAGCGGCGGCGACGCAGTGAAAGAGCGCGAGGAGAGTGGCGGGGACACAGAGTAAAAGAACACGAGGAGAGTGGCAGAGACACAGCGAAAGAGCGCGAGGAGAGTGGCGGAGACACAGTGAAAGCGCGAGGAGAGTGGCAGAGACACAGCGAAAGAGCGCGAGGAGAGTGGCGGAGACACATTGAAAGAGCGTGAGAAGAGCGGTGGAGACAGAGAGTAAAAGAACACGAGGAGAGTGGCGGAGACACAGTGAAAGCGCGAGGAGAGTGGCTGAGACACAGTGAAAGAGCGCGTGGAGAGCAGCGGAGACAGAGTGAAAGAGCGCGAGGAGAGTGGCTGAGACACAGTGAAAGAGCGCGAGGAGAGTGGCGCAGACACCGTGAAAGAGTGCGAGGAGAGCGGCGGAGACTCAGTGAAAGAGCGCGAGGAGAGCGGCGGGGACACCGAGAAAGAGCGCAAAGATAGCGGTGGAGACACTGTGAAAGAGTGCGAGGAGAGCGGCGCAGACACAGTGAAAGAGCGCGAGGAGAGCGGCGGGGACACAGTGAAAGAGAGGGAGGAGAGCGGCGCAGACACAGTGAAAGAGAGGGAGGAGAGCGGCGCAGACACAGTGAAAGAGCGCGAGGAGAGTGGCGCAGGCACAGTGAAAGAGCGCGAGGAGAGCGGCAGGGACACAGTGAAAGTGCGCGAGGACAGTGGCGGAGACACAGTGAAAGAGCGCGAAGAGAGCGGCGGGGACACAGTGAAAGAGCACGAGGAGAGCGGAGGAGACACAGTGAAAGAGCGGGAGGAGAGCGGCGGAGACTCAGTGAAAGAGCGCGAGGAGAGTGGCGGGGACACAGTGAAAAGCGCGAGGAGAGCGGCAGCGACGCAGTGAAAGAGCGTGAGGAGAGTGGCGGGGACACAGTGAAAGTGCGCGAGGAGAGTGGCGGAGACACAGTGAAAGAGCGCGAAGAGAGTGGCGGAGACACAGTGAAAGAGCGCGAGGAGAGTGGCGGAGACACAGTGAAAGAGCGCGAGGAGAGTGGCAGGGACACAGTGAAAGTGCGCGAGGAGAGTGGCGGAGACACAGTGAAAGAGCGCGAGGAGAGTGGCGGAGACACAGTGAAAGAGCGCGAGGAGAAGGTGGCGACGCAGTGAAAGAGCGCGAGAGGAGCGGTGGAGACTCAGTGAAAGAGCGCGAGGAGAGTGGCAGGGACACAGTGAAAGAGCGCGAGGAGAGCGGCAGCGACGCAGTGAAAGAGCGTGAGGAGAGTGGCGGGGACACAGAGTAAAAGAGCACGAGTAGATTGGCGGAGACACAGTGAAAGAGCACGAGGAGAGTGGCTGAGACACAGTGAAAGAGCGCGAGGAGAGCGGCGGGGACACAGTGAAAGAGCGCAAGGAGAGCGGCAGCGACGCAGTGAAAGAGCGTGAGGAGAGTGGCGGGGACACAGAGTAAAAGAGCACGAGTAGATTGGCGGAGACACAGTGAAAGAGCACGAGGAGAGTGGCTGAGACACAGTGAAAGAGCGCGAGGAGAGCGGCGGGGACAGAGAGTAAAAGAGCACGAGTAGATTGGCGGAGACACAGTGAAAGAGCACGAGGAGAGTGGCTGAGACACAGTGAAAGAGCGCGAGGAGAGCGGCGGGGACAGAGTGTAAAAGAGCACGAGTAGATTGGCGGAGACACAGTGAAAGAGCACGAGGAGAGTGGCGGAGGCACAGTGAAAGAGCGCGAGGAGAGTGGTGGAGGCACAGTGAAAGAGCGCGAGAAGAGCGGTGGAGACAGAGAGTAAAAGAACACGAGGAGAGTGGCAGAGACACAGTGAAAGAACACGAGGAGAGTGGCACATACACAGTGAAAGAGTGCGAGGAGAGCGGCGGAGACTCAGTGAAAGAGCGCAAGGAGAGTGGCGGGGACACAATGAAAGAGCGCGAGGCGAGCGGTGGCGACGCAGTGAAAGAGCGCGAGAGGAGCGGTGGAGACAGAGTGAAAGAGCGCGAGGAGAGCGGCTGAGCCACAGTGAAAGAGCGCGAGGAGAGTGGCGCAGACACAGTGAAAGAGTGCGAGGAGAGCGGCGGAGACTCAGTGAAAGAGCGCAAGGAGAGTGGCTGAGCCACAGTGAAAGAGCGCGAGGAGAGTGGCGCAGACACCGTGAAAGAGTGCGAGGAGAGCGGCGGAGACTCAGTGAAAGAGCGCGAGGAGAGCGGCGGGGACACCGAGAAAGAGCGCGAAGATAGCGGTGGAGACACTGTGAAAGAGTGCGAGGAGAGTGGCGGGAACTCAGTGAAAGAGCGCGAGGAGAGTGGCGGAGACAGTGTGAAAGAGCGCGAGGAGAGCGGCGAAGACACAGTGAAAGAGCGCGAGGAGAGCGGCGGGGACACAGTGAAAGAGCGGCGCAGACACAGTGAAAGAGCGCGAGGAGAGTGGTGGAGGCACAGTGAAAGAGCGCAAGGAGTGCGGCAGGGACACAGTGAAAGAGCGCGAGGAGAGTGGCGCAGGCACAGTGAAAGAGCGCGAGGAGAGCGGCAGGGACACAGTGAAAGTGCGCGAGGACAGTGGCGGAGACACAGTGAAAGAGCGCGAGGAGAGCGGCGGGGACACAGTGAAAGAGAACGAGGAGAGCGGAGGAGACACAGTGAAAGAGCGGGAGGAGAGCGGCGGAGACTCAGTGAAAGAGCGTGATGAGAGTGGCGGGGACACAGTGAAAGAGTGCGAGGAGAGCGGCAGCGACGCAGTGAAAGAGCGTGAGGAGAGTGGCGGGGACACAGTGAAAGAACACGAGGAGTGTGGCAGAGACACAGTGAAAGAGCGCGAGGAGAGTGGCGGAGACACAGTGAAAAGGCGGGAGAAGAGCGGTGGCGACGCAGTGAAAGAGCGCGAGAGGAGCGGTGGAGACTCAGTGAAAGAGCGCGAGGAGAGTGGCGGGGACACAGTGAAAGAGCACGAGGAGAGTGGCAGCGACGCAGTGAAAGAGCGTGAGGAAAGTGGCGGTGACACAGAGTAAAAGAAAACGAAGAGTGTGGCAGAGACACAGTGAAAGAGCGCGAGGAGAGTGGCGGGGACACAGTGAAAGAGCGCGAGGAGAGCGGCAGCGACGCAGTGAAAGAGCGTGAGGATAGTGGCGGGGACACAGAGTAAAAGAGCACGAGTAGATTGGCGGAGACACAGTGAAAGAGCACGAGGAGAGTGGCTGAGACACAGTGAAAGAGCGCGAGGAGAGCGGCGGGGACACAGTGAAAGAGCGCGAGGAGAGCGGCAGCGACGCAGTGAAAGAGCGTGAGGAGAGTGGCGGGGACACAGAGTAAAAGAGCACGAGCAGATTGGCGGAGACACAGTGAAAGAGCACAAGGAGAGTGGCTGAGACACAGTGAAAGAGCGCGAGGAGAGCGGTGGAGACACAGTGAAAGAGCGCAAGGAGAGCGGCGGAGACAGAGAGTAAAAGAGCACGAGTAGATTGGCGGAGACACAGTGAAAGAGCACGAGGAGAGTGGCTGAGACACAGTGAAAGAGCGCGAGGAGAGCGGCGGGGACAGAGAGTAAAAGAGCACGAGTAGATTGGCGGAGGCACAGTGAAAGAGCGCGAGGAGGGTGGTGGAGGCACAGTGAAAGAGCGCGAGAAGAGCGGTGGAGACAGAGAGTAAAAGAACACGAGGAGAGTGGCAGAGACACAGTGAAAGAACACGAGGAGAGTGGCACATACACAGTGAAAGAGTGCGAGGAGAGCGGCGGAGACTCAGTGAAAGAGCGCAAGGAGAGTGGCGGGGACACAATGAAAGAGCGCGAGGAGAGCGGTGGCGACGCAGTGAAAGAGCGCGAGGAGAGCGGCTGAGCCACAGTGAAAGAGCGCGAGGAGAGTGGCGCAGACACAGTGAAAGAGTGCGAGGAGAGCGGCGGAGACTCAGTGAAAGAGCGCAAGGAGAGTGGCGGGGACACAATGAAAGAGCGCGAGGAGAGTGGCGCAGACACCGTGAAAGAGTGCGAGGAGAGCGGCGGAGACTCAGTGAAAGAGCGCGAGGAGAGCGGCGGGGACACCGAGAAAGAGCGCGAAGATAGCGGTGGAGACACTGTGAAAGAGTGCGAGGAGAGTGGCGGGGACACAGTGAAAGAGCGCGAGGAGAGTGGCGGAGACACTGTGAAAGAGCGCGAGGAGAGCGGCGAAGACACAGTGAAAGAGCGCGAGGAGAGCGGCGGGGACACAGTGAAAGAGCGGCGCAGACACAGTGAAAGAGCGCGAGGGGAGTGGCGCAGGCACAGTGAAAGAGCGCGAGGAGAGCGGCAGGGACACAGTGAAAGAGCGCGAGGAGAGTGGCGCAGGCACAGTGAAAGAGGGCGAGGAGAGCGGCAGGGACACAGTGAAAGAGCGCGAGGACAGTGGCGGAGACACAGTGAAAGAGCGTGAGGAGAGCGGCGGGGACACAGTGAAAGAGCACGAGGAGAGCGGAGGAGACACAGTGAAAGAGCGGGAGGAGAGCGGCGGAGACTCAGTGAAAGAGCGCGAGGAGAGTGGCGGAGACACTGTGAAAGAGCGCGAGGAGAGCGGCGAAGACACAGTGAAAGAGCGCGAGGAGAGCGGCGGGGACACAGTGAAAGAGCGGCGTAGACACAGTGAAAGAGCGCGAGGAGAGTGGCGCAGGCACAGTGAAAGAGCGCGAGGAGTGCGGCAGGGACACAGTGAAAGAGCGCGAGGAGAGTGGCGCAGGCACAGTGAAAGAGGGCGAGGAGAGCGGCAGGGACACAGTGAAAGAGCGCGAGGACAGTGGCGGAGACACAGTGAAAGAGCGCGAGGAGTGCGGCGGAGACACAGTGAAAGAGCACGAGGAGAGCGGAGGAGACACAGTGAAAGAGCGGGAGGAGAGCGGCGGAGACTCAGTGAAAGAGCACGAGGAGAGCGGAGGAGACACAGTGAAAGAGCGGGAGGAGAGCGGCGGAGACTCAGTGAAAGAGCGCGAGGAGAGTGGCGGGGACACAGTGAAAGAGCGTGAGGAGAGCGGCAGCGACGCAGTGAAAGAGCGTGAGGAGAGTGGCGGGGACACAGTGAAAGAGCGCGAGGAGAGCGGCGGCGACGCAGTAAAAGAGCGTGAGGAGAGTGGCGGGGACACAGAGTAAAAGAACACGAGGAGTGTGGCAGAGACACAGTGAAAGCGCGCGAGGAGAGTGGCGGAGACACAGTGAAAGAGCGCGAGGAGAGCGGTGGCGACGCAGTGAAAGAGCGCGAGAGGAGCGGTGGAGACTCAGTGAAAGAGTGCGAGGAGAGTGGCGGGGACACAGTGAAAGAGCACGAGGAGAGCGGCGGAGACACAGTGAAAGAGCGCGAGGAGAGTGGCGGAGACACAGTGAAAGAGCGCAAGGAGAGCGGCGGAGACAGAGAGTAAAAGAGCACGAGTAGATTGGCGGAGACACAGTGAAAGAGCACGAGGAGAGTGGCTGAGACACAGTGAAAGAGCGCGAGGAGAGCGGCGGGGACAGAGAGTAAAAGAGCACGAGTAGATTGGCGGAGACACAGTGAAAGAGCACGAGGAGAGTGGCGGAGGCACAGTGAAAGAGCGCGAGGAGAGTGGTGGAGGCACAGTGAAAGAGCGCGAGAAGAGCGATGGAGGCAGAGAGTAAAAGAACATGAGGAGAGTGGCAGAGACACAGTGAAAAAACACGAGGAGAGTGGCGCATACACAGTGAAAGAGTGCGAGGAGAGCGGCGGAAACTCAGTGAAAGAGCGCAAGGAGAGTGGCGGGGACACAATGAAAGAGCGCGAGGAGAGTGGCGGCGACGCAGTGAAAGAGCGCGAGGAGAATGGCGGGGACACAGTGGAAGAGCGCGATGAGAGCGGTGGGGAAGCTGTGAAAGAGCGCGAGGAGAGTGGCGGGGACACAGTGAAAGAGCGCGAGGAGAGCGGCAGCGACGCAGTGAAAGAGCGTGAGGAGAGTGGCGGTGACACAGAGTAAAAGAACACGAGGAGTGTGGCAGAGACACAGTGAAAGAGCGTGAGGAGAGTGGCGGGGACACAGTGAAAGAGCGCGAGGAGAGCGGCAGTGACGCAGTGAAAGAGCGTGAGGAGAGTGGCGGGGACACAGAGTAAAAGAGCACGAGCAGATTGGCGGAGACACAGTGAAAGAGCACGAGGAGAGTGGCTGAGACACAGTGAAAGAGCGCGAGGAGAGCGGCGGGGACAGAGAGTAAAAGTGCACGAGTAGATTGGCGGAGACACAGTGAAAGAGCGCGAGGAGAGTGGCGCAGACACAGTGAAAGAGTGCGAGGAGAGCGGCGGAGACTCAGTGAAAGAGCGCAAGGAGAGTGGCGGGGACACAATGAAAGAGCGCGAGGAGAGCGGTGGCGACGCAGTGAAAGAGCGCGAGGAGAGCGGCGGAGACTCAGTGAAAGAGCGCAAGGAGAGTGGCGGGGACACAATGAAAGAGCGCGAGGAGAGCGGCGGCGACGCAGTGAAAGAGCGCGAGGAGAATGGCGGGGACACAGTGAAAGAGCGCGAGGAGAGCGGTGGGGACGCTGTGAAAGAGCACGAGGAGAGGGACGGAGACACAGTGAAAGACCACGAGGAGACGGTCGGAGACACTGTGAAAGATCGCGAGGAGAGCGGCGGGGACACTGTGTAAGAGCACGAGGAGAGTGGCGCAGACACAGTGAAAGAGCGCGAGGAGAGTGGCGGAGGCACAGTGAAAGAGCGCGAGGAGAGCGGCGAAGACACAGTGAAAGAGTGCGAGGGGAGCTGCGGGGACACAGTGAAAGAGGGCGAGGAGAGTGGCGGGACACAATGAAAGAACGCGAGGAGAGCGGCAGGGACACAGTGAAAGAGCGCGAGGAGAGTGGCGCAGGCACAGTGAAAGAGCGCGAGGAGAGCGGGGGGGACACAGTGAAAGAGCACAAGTAGAGCGGAGGAGACATAGTGAAAGAGCGGGAGGAGAGCGGCGGAGACTCAGTGAAAGAGCGCGAGGAGAGTGGCGGGGACACAGTGAAAGAGCGCGAGGAGAGCGGCAGCGACGCAGTGAAAGAGCGTGAGGAGAGTGGCGGGGACACAGAGTAAAAGAACACGAGGAGTGTGGCAGAGACACAGTGAAAGAGCGCAAGGAGAGCGGTGGAGACACAGTGAAAGACCACGAGGAGAGTGGCGGAGACACAGTGAAAGAACACGAGGAGAGTGGCGGAGACACAGTGAAAGAGCGCAAGGAGAGCGGCGGAGACAGAGAGTAAAAGAGCACGAGTAGATTGGCGGAGACACAGTGAAAGAGCACGAGGAGAGTGGCTGAGACACAGTGAAAGAGCGCGAGGAGAGCGGCGGGGACAGAGAGCAAAAGAGCACGAGTAGATTGGCGGAGACACAGTGAAAGAGCACGAGGAGAGTGGCGGAGGCACAGTGAAAGAGCGCGAGGAGAGTGGTGGAGGCACAGTGAAAGAGCACGAGAAGAGCGGTGGAGACAGAGAGTAAAAGAACACGAGGAGAGTGGCAGAGACACAGTGAAAGAACACGAGGAGAGTGGTGCATACACAGTGAAAGAGTGCGAGGAGAGCGGCGGAGACTCAGTGAAAGAGCGCAAGTAGAGTGGCGGGGACACAATGAAAGAGTGCGAGGAGAGCGGTGGCGACGCAGTGAAAGAGCGCGAGAGGAGCGGTGGAGACAGAGTGAAAGAGCGCGAGGAGAGCGGCTGAGCCACAGTGAAAGAGCGCGAGGAGAGTGGCGCAAACACAGTGAAAGAGTGCGAGGAGAGCGGCGGAGACTCAGTGAAAGAGAGCAAGGAGAGTGGTGGGGACACAATGAAAGAGCGCGAGATGAGCGGCGGCGACGCAGTGAAAGAGCGCGAGGAGAATGGCGGGGACACAGTGAAAGAACACGAGGAGAGTGGCGCATACACAGTGAAAGAGTGCGAGGAGAGCGGCGGAGACTCAGTGAAAGAGCACAAGGAGAGTGGCGGGGACACAATGAAAGAGCGCGAGGAGAGCGGTGGCGACGCAGTGAAAGAGCGCGAGAGGAGCGGTGGAGACAGAGTGAAAGAGCGCGAGGAGAGCAGCTGAGCCACAGTGAAAGAGCGCGAGGAGAGCAGCGGAGACACAGTGAAAGAGCGCGAGGAGAGCGGCGGAGACAGAGAGTAAAAGAGCACGAGTAGATTGGCGGAGACACAGTGAAAGAGCGCGAGGAGAGCAGCGGAGACACAGTGAAAGAGCGCGAGGAGAGCGGCGGAGACAGAGAGTAAAAGAGCACGAGTAGATTGGCGGAGACACAGTGAAAGAGCGCGAGGAGAGTGGCGGAGACACAGAGTAAAAGAACACGAGGAGAGAGGCAGAGACACAGTGAAAGAACACGAGGAGAGTGGCAGAGACACAGTGAAAGAGCACGAGGAGAGTGGAGGAGACACAGTGAAAGAGCGCGAGGAGAGTGGCAGAGACACAGAGTAAAAGAACACGAGGAGAGTGGCAGAGACACAGTGAAAGAGCGCGAGGAGAGTGGCGGAGACACAGTGAAAGAGCGCGAGGAGGGTGGCTGAGACACATTGAAAGAGCGCGAGAAGAGCGGTGGAGACAGAGAGTAAAAGAACACGAGGAGAGAGGCAGAGACACAGTGAAAGAACACGAGGAGAGTGGCGGAGACACAGTGAAAGCGCGAGGAGAGTAGCGGTGACACAGTGAAAGAGCGCGTGGAGAGCAGGTGAGACACAGTGAAAGAGTGCGAGGAGAGCGGCGGAGACTCAGTGAAAGAGCACAAGGAGAGTGGCGGGGACACAATGAAAGAGCGCGAGGAGAGCGGTGGCGACGCAGTGAAAGAGCGCGAGAGGAGCGGTGGAGACAGAGTGAAAGAGCGCGAGGAGAGTGGCTGAGCCACAGTGAAAGAGCGCGAGGAGAGTGGCGCAGACACAGTGAAAGAGTGCGAGGAGAGCGGCGGAGACTCAGTGAAAGAGCGCAAGGAGAGTGGCGGGGACACAATGAAAGAGCGCGAGGAGAGCGGCGGCGACGCAGTGAAAGAGCGCGAGGAGAATGGCGGGGACACAGTGAAAGAGCGCGAGGAGAGCGGTGGGGACGCTGTGAAAGAGCACGAGGAGAGGGACGGAGACACAGTGAAAGACCACGAGGAGACGGTCGGAGACACTGTGAAAGATCGCGAGGAGAGCGGCGGGGACACTGTGTAAGAGCACGAGGAGAGTGGCGCAGACACAGTGAAAGAGCGCGAGGAGAGTGGCGGAGGCACAGTGAAAGAGCGCGAGGAGAGCGGCGAAGACACAGTGAAAGAGTGCGAGGGGAGCTGCGGGGACACAGTGAAAGAGGGCGAGGAGAGTGGCGGGACACAGTGAAAGAGCGCGAGGGGAGCTGCGAGGACACAGTGAAAGAGGGCGAGGAGAGTGGCGCAGGCACAATGAAAGAACGCGAGGAGAGCGGCAGGGACACAGTGAAAGAGCGCGAGGAGAGTGGCGCAGGCACAGTGAAAGAGCGCGAGGAGAGCGGGGGGGACACAGTGAAAGAGCACGAGTAGAGCGGAGGAGACACAGTGAAAGAGCGGGAGGAGAGCGGCGGAGACTCAGTGA